>NW_011493753.1:43583-43966 GCF_000754665.1 Bison bison bison | reverse complement strand
GGGAAAGAGGTGGGAGGGGGGTTCAGGATGGGGAACACGTGTACACTCGTGGCGGATTCATGTTGATGTGTGGCAGAACCAATACAATATTGTAAAGTAATTAGCCTCCAATTAAAATAAATAAATTTAAATTTTAAAAAAAGAGAGAATCCACCTGCAATGCAAGACACCTGGGTTTGATCCCTGCTTTGGAAGAATCCCCCAGAGAAGGAAATGGCAACCCACTCCAGTATTCTTGCCTGGAGAATTCCATGCATAGAGGAGCCTGGTGGGCTACAGTCCATGGGATTGAAAAGAATTGGACACGACTGAGTGATTAACACTTTAACTTTCATCTGTTCCTTGAAGCAGCTAACATCTAGATTTGTTGTTGTTCAGTCGCT
>NW_011493753.1:39053-39737 GCF_000754665.1 Bison bison bison | reverse complement strand
TGTGTGCTGTCGTGAGACTTGCTTTCTCCTTGCTATTGTGTTTCTCACTTCTGGCAGGGCCAAGCCATGGGGAAGGTACAGAGTTGCTCTCTAGTGGTAGGAACTTCTAGAGTCCACAAGAATATGACTGTTATATAGTAGATTGTGAAATTTGTATGAACCCTTTTCGGTTTGGATATCTTCTTAACATACTGTAGGAAAAAAGCAATGGGATATATAATAGGGGAAATTACTCCTGCCCCCTCCTCCACCAATGTTATTGATTTCTTTCCCTCTTTCTTGCTTCTTAAGTGGGTCTTTTCAGCTTTCACCCAGACAAACATCTCTTGATGTGTGCAAGTCCCCTAGTCTTCCACAATGAAGCCCCCTAGATATTGAAAGAACCTCACATCCCCCTGAGCATGAACAAAGAGTCTCAAGAGGAAGTAGGCTATTAGGAGAAAAAGTAATAGAACTCTAAAGGAAGTAAACGAGAATCTATACAAAAGCATCAAGAATAGTTGGAAGAGAATAGCTATGCAGAAACTGATAGTTGAATTCAGTCATATTGAAGGAGCTATTTCTAAGATAGAACCATGCAGCAAAGGATTAAGGAATATAGCCTAGTTGGTCTCAGGGATTTGGTCTTAATTCTACTGTTTCATCCACAGTTATTCAACTCCCATCTTAGGTTGGGAGGGGTAT
>NW_011493753.1:37813-38953 GCF_000754665.1 Bison bison bison | reverse complement strand
TCAAGATATGGATGACTTGAATAATAAGACGACTGGGTATGAGGGCACTGATAGCCCCAGCCGGCTTTCATCTGTTGGAGAAGAAAGCAGAACAACTTCTCTTCAACTTAAGCCTCTGGATTCCAGCATTTTTCAGTTTTCCAGGTGTGTAAAAATATATATATAGATTCTCTTCAGTATGAGCCTCAGGGTTTGCTTTCCTGTAAATTAAATTGGTATGGTTATAGTGTTTGCGTTTCTCCTGAAGCCTGGCATGGAATTCAGAAGGAAAAATACCATTTGGGGATTGATAGACTTGCATGTTGCTTGTACCTCCCATTTTTCAACATTGTAACTGTCATGTCAAGTCTATTTTTCTATCTTTTTGGTTCTACTTTTTTGAGGTGATCATCTGACGAATGTTCTTTTATGGATTATGTATTCCCATTATATTGGAAATTGTGTAAGTGAAGTAATGGACATGAAAACTCTTTGCAAAGAATAATGTATTATACAAATGTAAGGTAATGTTACCTGGATAAGCATTGTTTCTTTCTTTAAGTTTAGGAATATTGAAATCCTGAGGGGCCCCATAGGCCTAACACATGTTGTTGCTGCTGCTGCTGCTAAGTCGCTTCAGTCGTGTCTGACTCTGTGCAACCCCATAGACGGCAGCCCACCAGGCTCCCCCGTCCCTGGGATTCTCCAGGCAAGAACACTGGAGTGGGTTGCCATTTCCTTCTCCAATGCGTGAAAGTGAAAAGTGAAAAGTGAAGTCGCTCAGTCATGTCCGACTCTTAGCGACCCCATGGACTGCAGCCGACCAGGCTCCTCCATCCATGGGATTTTCCAGGCAAGAGTACTGGAGTGGGGTGCCATTGTTGGCCACATATAAAAATAAGTATTAGAAGTTTGTGCCATTAAGTAAGCTTTGTAGTCCATTGTTTCCTAGGGTAAATTTTTTGTGTAAGTTTAGTCTTAGAATTTACTTGTTCATCGTCTAGCACCACAGCAATGTTATTTTGTTATTCCCTGGTAGCTTAGACCTGCCATCAGTGGTAAAGAATCCGCCTGCAATGTGGGAGACCTGGGTTCGATCCCTGAGTTGGAAAGATCCCCTGGAGAAGGGCATGGCAACCCACTCCAGTATTCTTGCTTGGA
>NW_011493753.1:37150-37713 GCF_000754665.1 Bison bison bison | reverse complement strand
ATGTCATGTTTTATGGAAGGTCAGTAAATGATGATTCTGTCATTTCAGGTTACACGTATAGGGAGATTCAGATTGACTGGAAACAGTCTACCTTTTTATAGAGGAAAATTAGATGCTTGAGAGTCTAATAAAATATGCAAGGTTTTCTTATAAAACTGTGTAAAGGGAATAATAGATTTAGTCAAGAGTAAACAAAGATCTCCCTTGCTATCAAAACCTAAAGCTGATAAGGGTCCTTGGGTCATGTAGTACAGCTCTTTAATTCTAGATAAAATAAAGCCTACACTATCCAAGAGTGTTTTAAAATGTTCTAGTGGAGTAGGTTATAAGACCTACAAGGTGTTCCAGAGGTGTCATTGAAAACAGCTTTGTGAGTCTTCACGAATCTAGCAAAGATAGGGGAAAACCTACAGTAAAGAGTAAGTTCAGCTAGGATATAAACAAGCATAACCTTTTAGGGCAAGACAGCTTAAAGGAAATAGTCCCCTTTCTGTTCATTCATTCTATATATATTTGCTGCTGCTGCTGCTAAGTTGCTTCAGTCGTGTCCGACTCTATTGCGA
>NW_011493753.1:34649-35971 GCF_000754665.1 Bison bison bison | reverse complement strand
GGTTTCATATGAGTGATATAAACTAAGGTCTAAAGTAGCCATAAACATATAGACAAAAAGGTGAGAATTACAGCCTGTAATTTATTTAGATATTTAGAGAACCTCTGAGTAAGCTATATTGCGTGGTAAGGTGCTTCAGCCATGTCTGACTCTTTGCAACCCCATAGAGTGTAGCCCACCAGACTCCTCTGTCTATGGGATTTTCCAGGCAAGAATACTGCAGTGGGTTGCCATTTCCTTATCCATGGGATCTTCCTGACCCAGGGATCAAACCCTTATCTCTTACATCTCCTGCATTGGCAGGCAGGTTATTTTCCACTAACGTCACCTCGGTTACTCTGAGTAAACTATATATCAAAGGCTAATTATTTCATATATTAAAAGGATAGCCAGAAAAAAATTCAAATTACATTATAATGGTGAAAAGAGAGGAGGAAAGATATCCTAATATATTTAAAGGAGTATTTGAAACAATAGACACAATGTAGAAATAGAAAAACAATTTTGCAAATGAATAAGATTGATTCAAAGGTCAGTATTAACATTTTAAAATACGATCTTTGAGAAAGAGTTCCAGAATAGCAAAATGAGTAGTGTGATGAACTCTTTTACCAACAAGTAACCATTTAACTGGGAAAAATTATTAAACAAAGCAAAACAATCATTCGTAGTTCCTGGAAATTGTCCTAGGGGCACACAGCAAGTACAGAAACATTCATTCAAGAAAATCTATTAAATCTCAGAAAGTACAGCAAAAGTCGGGCATTTAACCTGCTCTCATCTCCCTCTAAGTTTTGTTTTATGAAAACTACTCAAGAAGCTCGAATCCAGGTGGGTGTGGTCAAGAAACTGGGGGCTCCCTCTCTCCCTAGCTCCTAGTCTAGAGCTATGGTTTCACCTGGGAGGTGCAGGCCTCTGACATTTCTTATATCCTCCAGGTCTGTCTTGCTCTGTTCCAAGCAGACTCAAGAGGACTGCGCCTCTCTTCTCCCACCCAGCTTTCTCTTCCCTCATCCACAGGTAGCAGCACTCACCTAGGCACAGCTGACAAGCCTAGACTCCCGTTGCTCTACCCCCAGCTTACTTATAGGGCAGAGGTTCATGCCTGAAGGAGCAAGCCAAAAACCATCCCAGCACTCATTTGTAAAGAAAAGGTTTCACTCTTAGAGAGTGGGCCACTGTCCCTGCTGACAACCCTGCATGGTGGCACAAAGGTTCTGCTTAGGGAGAACAGAAGGCCTGACAGATGAAGAACTCCTTAGTACTACCCAAAGGAACTGACTTTGGAAAATATCATGGAGAATTCCATTCCTAAGGGCATT
>NW_011493753.1:33194-33919 GCF_000754665.1 Bison bison bison | reverse complement strand
GTCATAACTTTTCTTCCAAGGAGTAAGTGTCTTTTAATTTCATGGCTGCAGTCACCATCTGCAGTGATTTTGGAGCCCCCAAAAATAAAGTCTGACACTGTTTCCACAGTTTCCCCATCTATTTCCCATGAAGTGATGGGACCAGATGCCATGATCTTCGTTTTCTGAGTGTTGAGCTTTAAGCCAACTTTTTCACTCTCCACTTTTACTTTCATCATATATATAATTTTATTGTTGGGATCATCTACAGATATAAAATATTTGCCAATAACAGCATAAAAGAAGTGGGTGGGAGCAAAGCTGTATTGGAGTGAGGAAATAATACCAGATGGTAACTCCCATCCATAGTAAGAAATTAAAATTTAAAATGGAAAGATAAAGTTAATTTAACAAACTATAAATATGTCCTTGCTGTACTTTCTTCTCTTAGCTTCCTCAAAAGACATAACATTACATAAAGTTATGTATGTATAATTACATACAATAATTATAGTAATGTATTATTAGATTCGTAAATGTTAAACTAGAAAATACCCACATAACATGAAAAGAGGAAC
Source organism: Bison bison bison (assembly GCF_000754665.1). Classification (NCBI taxonomy): domain Eukaryota; kingdom Metazoa; phylum Chordata; class Mammalia; order Artiodactyla; family Bovidae; genus Bison; species Bison bison. The sequence continues at coordinate 33,362 of NW_011493753.1, read as the reverse complement.
AGTAAAGGAAGAAGGAAACCATGACACATATAGAGAGCAGAAAACCAAATGCTATGCTATGCTATGCTAAGTCACTTCAGTCGTGTCTGACTCTGTGCGACCCCATAGACGACAGCCCACCAGGCTCCCCTGTCCCTGGGATTCTCCAGGCAAGAACACTGGAGTGGG
>NW_011493753.1:31752-33094 GCF_000754665.1 Bison bison bison | reverse complement strand
ATCCCTGTTAGTCTGGGAAACTGCACATGCTGAAGGCTGTGCCTTGTCAGAAATGACTGGAGAGGGAAAATCCAAGCTGCTACTACCGGGCTGAATGGGGGAAGAAACGTGAATTCTTTGATCTGTGATAGTAGCCTTCAAGCCACACATACATTCAGTGGTAAAAGGTAAAACTCTAACTGGCTAAGGGGGCACAATTACGCTGACTCAGGGTAACTTCTAGATTGTTAGGTAAAAGATAAAAATCAAGAAGAAATCTGAGCAAGAATATTAGAGGCTATATATTACAGGGAAACAGTTTTCATGGAGTCACTTCAGCCAAATCACTGGAAAAAAAAAATAACCCAACAAACAATAGCAACAGCCATTCAGGGAGGTGGAAATTGCTTGCTATACTATATTATCTAAAATATCGATTGTCAACAAAGAAATTATGACACATGCAAAGAAAAAAATGTGACCTGTACATGAGATGGGAGGGAAGCAGGTAATAGAAACTGCCCCTAAATAGATCCAGATGTTGAATTTAGCAAACAGAGACTTCAAAGCATCTATTATAAACATGTTCAAGGAACTAAAGGAGACCATGTTTCATCAACTGCAGAATATTAGTAAAAGGGACAGAAATTATGTTTAAAAAAAACCAAATGGAAATTCTTGAGGTAAAATGGACAATAACTAATGTGAATATTTCACTAAAGGGACTTAACAGTACATTACAATTGGCAGGAGAATCAGCAAACTTGAAAATATACCAATGACAGATTTTATAGATTATGCTTTCTGAAGAACAGAGAGAAAAAGGAATGAAGGAAAATGCCTCAGAGCCTCAGAGAAATGTAGAACACCATTAAGTGCACCAACATATACAAATTTGGAGAACATGAAAGAAAGGAGAGGGAAGAAAAGAGGTAGAAAAAATACTCAAAGAAATAATGGCTGACAACTTTCCAAGTTTGATGAAAAACATTAATTTATACATTTAAGAAGCTCAAGTAACTCAAAAGAGGATAATTGCAAAAAGATTTACAGCCATACAGTGAAAATATTGAAAGCCAAAGGCAAAGAGAATTATCTTGAAATCAGGAAGAGAAAAATATTTGTTATGTAAAAGAGAACCCCAATAAGATTAACATCTGGCTTCTCATCAAAAACAGTGGAAACCAGGAGCAGTGGGATGACATATTCATAGTACTTAAAGAAACACTTTCAACCAGAAGTCATAAATCTGATAAAACTATTTTTAGAAAATGATGGTAAAATAAGTACATTCTTATATAAATGAAAGCTGATGGAATTTGTTTCTAGAAAAACTGCCATATAAGAAATGCTAAAGAGAGTT
>NW_011493753.1:30548-31652 GCF_000754665.1 Bison bison bison | reverse complement strand
GACGACAGCCCACCAGGCTCCCCTGTCCCTGGGATTCTCCAGGCAAGAACACTGGAGTGGGTTGCCATTTCCTTCTCCAATGCAGGAAAGTGAAAAGTGAAAGTGAAGTTGCTCAGTCGTGTCCGACTCTTAGCAACCCCATGGACTGCAGCCTACCAGGCTCCTCCGTCCATGGGATTTTCCAGGCAAGAGTACTGGAGTGGGGTGCCATTGCCTTCTCCGAGAAAACCAAATAATGGACATCAATATCTAACATATCAATAATAACATTAAATGTGATAAGATTAAACAATCTAATCAAAAGCTGGAGATTATCCAATTGGATTTTTTCACATACACAAATATAATGTCTATATATTTTATGTTCAGAGATACAAATAGGTTGAAAGTTAAAAGATGAAAAGAGACATACCATATAAACAGCAACTATAGAGAACAAGAGTGGCTGTACTAATATCAGACAAACTAATGGACTTTAAACAGAAAATGTTACCAGATATAAAGAGGGACATTTCATATTGATAAAGTCCATTAGGAAGATACAAAAATTATACCCATATACGGACCTAACAACAGAGCCCAAAAAATGCATGAAGCAAAAGTAGACAGAACTGAAGGTAGAAATAGGCAGTTTAACAGTAACAGTTGGAAACTTCAGTATCCCACTTTCAATAATGGGTAAAAGATCAAAATAGAAGGGTTGAAGAACGCTATAAGCCAACTGGACCTGACAGATATATGCAGAACAATTCACCCCCAAACAGCATAGTAAATATTATTCTCAAGTGCCCATGGAATATTCTCCAGAATAGACCAGATATTAGACCATAAAACAAGCCTCAACAAATTTAAACGGGTTGACATCATATAAAGGATATTCTGCAACCATAGCAATTAGCAAGCAATTAGAAATCAACAACAGAAGGAAATTTGGGAAATTCACAAATATGTAGAAATTAAATACCATGCTCCAAAATTTTAAAAATGAGTAAAAGAAGAAGTCACAAGGAAAATTAGAAAATACCTTAAGATGAAAATAAAATATACAAAAAATTACAACTTGAAGCTGAAGAGGTAGAATTATTATATATTATTATATAATAT
>NW_011493753.1:23260-30118 GCF_000754665.1 Bison bison bison | reverse complement strand
CCAACTCTCAGAGCTTACTCAAACTCATATCCATCAAGTTGGTGATACCATCCAACCATCTCATCCTCTGTTGTCCCCTTCTCCTCCTGCCTTCAATCTCTCCCAGCAGGAGAAGTTTTATACTAGCTTCATTTATAGTGGCTTCAAAAATAGAGGATTAACAAATTTAACAGAAGTACAAGCTAGACTTGTACACTGAAAACTACAAAATATTGTTAAATGAGAATTCAGTTCAGTTCAGTTCAGTTCAGTCGCTCAGTTGTGTCCGACTCTGCGACCCCATGGACTGTAGCATGCCAGGCCTCCCTGTCCATCATCAGCTCCCGGAGCTCGCTCAAACTCATGTCCATCTGCCATCCAACCATCTCATCCTCTGTTGTCCCCTTCTCCTCCCACCTTCAATCTTTCCCAGCATCAGGGTCTTTTCCAATGAGTCAGTTCTTTGCATCAGGGGGCCAAAGTATTGCAGTTTCAGTTTCAACATCAGTCCTTCCAATGAACACTCAGGACTGATCTCCTTTAGGATGGAATGGTTTAATCTCCTTGCAGTCCAAGGGACTCTAAAGAGTCTTCTCCAACACCACTGTTCAAAAACATCAATTCGTTGCTCAGCTTTTTTTATAGTCCAACTCTCACATCCATACATGACCACAGGAAAAACCATAGCCTTGACTAGACGGACCTTTGTTGGCAAAGTAATGTCTCTGCTTTTTAATATGAGGTCTAGGTTGGTCATAACTTTCCTTCCAAGGAGTAAGCATCTTTTACATGAGAATAAGAAAGCCTAAAATGAAAACAAATTTCATATTTGTGGTTCAGCAGACTTAATGTTGTTAAGATAGCAGTACTCCCCAAACTGAGCTACAGATTCAGTGTAGTCCCTATCAAAATATCAGCAGGCTTCTCTGCAGACAACCAATGGAGAAATATGACAGAAAGAAAAAAAAAATGAGAAGAAACTATGTAATTGAAAAATAATCCCTGATATGTAAACCCTGAATTAATCTTTATTAAACCAGTGAATTCAGATCTAGAATAAGAGTTGATTCCTAGTGGGAAGAATCAGAAGTATTTACAGAGCCAATAAGTAAAACCCATTCACTGTCTCTAACATCATAGTTCCTTTTGGATTGCCTCTTATTTGCAAAGTTTTGTTCCCTCATCCCCATGTAGCACAGTTAGTTAAGCTACCTTCTGTTAAGGAGTTTATACTTTAGTAAGAAACCTGCAATACACATAAACAGTAGAAAGCAATATGTATTTATTGTATTGTATTATATTTATTACACTGAGAGTGCTAAAGTGTTATGGGAATTCAAAAGTGGCATTTGAATTGTCTTGTGTTGAGAAATGTGTTCCAATCAAAAGAAGCAGTCTGAGAAATCGTGGGGCATTCTATTTGGCTGGTGTCTTTGAAGGGAAGTAGTGAGAGAGAACGCTAGGGCCAAATTAAGTCCCAGTTCTGTCACTTACTAGCTACATGACTTTCAGAGAGTCATTTAACCTCTCTAGGCCTGAGCATTGTCTTTTTAAAATGAAGGTAAAAGTATCTCCTGATACACATTGACTCAGCAAACTGGCACAGAGTAAGTGCTCAGTAAATGTTCCCTGTGTTTTGGAATGGAAAAGCTTGAATACAAAGCTAAGACATTTGAACTTTTATGTTGTGGGGAATAATACCTAAAGATTGCAATTAGGAAGATGACATGATTAGAGCAATGCCTTTGGTAGATTAACTTGGCAGTGGGTGATCTGGAGGTGTGACAAGGGGAGACTGGAAAAAGCCATTGCAGTAGCCCAGGAAGGGTAATGAGAGCTTGAACTTGAGTATTGATAGTGGTAGAACCATATAAAATTACTGAGAGTTTGTTGATGTCGTAACACAAATAGGAAACTTAGTAGAGGGAGCAGGTTTGAAGGTGAAAGTGAGAGGTCAGTTTTATACATTCTGAATGAGATACCAGTGGGACCTCCAGAAAAAAAAAGTGTGTAACAGGCAGTTAGAAATTCAGTACTGGAGATTCTGGGCTGGGAACACCACTTGGAAGTTATCTTCCAGAAGTTAGAGCCAAAAGATTGTATGAGATTACCAAAGAAAAGAAGTGTAGGGAGAAAAGAGGATAACTAAAGACAGAACTTTTAGAAGTAGGAAAATGAAAAGAATACTTTGACGTTAATTGCCTTTCGTAAAACTTTACGGTTGCTATCTGGTATCATATATGCCTCCTTCATACCTGCAAGCTTCTTGTTCTACTATCATCCTCAGTACTGCAGCTAAATGGACCATCTACAGTGGCCCTACACATGTTTAAAGACGAATGCATTTGTTCTTACATAGTCCCTAAGGCCTTTTGTTTTCCCCTGAAGGCTGATACAATGAGATCTTATTAAGATGACTGTAGCCCACCAGGCTCTTATGTCCATGGAATTCTCCAGTCAAGAATACTGAAGTGTGTAGCCATTCCTTTCTCCAGGGGATCTTCCCAACCCAGGGATTGAAGTTGGGTCTCCTGCACTACAGGTGGATTCTTTACCATCTGAGCCACCAGGGAAGCCCTATTGAGATGACAGACCAGTTTTATTTCTGGGCAAACACAAGTTTTGAAGAACATTTAGGGCATTCTAAGAAGCTAAGGTTTGAGATGTTTTACAGATATTCTCTGAAATTGTCAGAGAAACACTGGCAGCCTTGAGCTATGGTGGCCAATAACATGCCTGGCTGTTTCTCATTGAAAACTTCAAAGTTAATTTTTACCTTGAAATTTCTTGGTTTTCTGGAGAGAAAGAAGGATAGTTATCCCATCCTCCTGCTTGGTATAAAATTGCCTATAGATTTTGGTGGCATCTGTTTTTGTTGTTGTTATTAGTTCCTTCAACCATTATTATATATAGCAGCCAGAAATGGAAGGTGTTTGAGTCACTGTCCTAAACTTCCCTGAATAATTGAAGGAGTGCCTGTTTGCCTGGACAGAGGGGAATTCTTTAGCCCTAAGTGGGGAATGTCTTGAACTAGCTGATTCGGTTTCTTTGTTTCTGACTAGGGCCCTGTATTTTAATTAACTTTTACAAGTGGATGATGGCAATAGCCACAATCCAGTTGGCTGGCAAAGGCACTGTGCGGTGTCCCATTGCAATATAAAAATGTTCATAAGTCTTTGATACTGGAAGGTTTTTGTGACACTTTAAAATTAACGAGCTGGCTCGGTCTCCTCCACTGACTCCACTAGGCTTTTTATGACCTTTTTTCCATTCTCTTGTTAGGGGATTTTGCATGTGTACTTTTTTGTTTTTCTTCCTTCACTTGCCTTTCGGAAACTTCTAAGTCAGGCTGGTTTCAATCCTATTTTCAGAAATTTTACCAAGGTCAGCCTAGTCCTGCTATATCCAGATGCTGACTTTCTTCATACCTCTCAATTTTTCTGCTCTCTTAAGACACATCACTATCTCAGCAAATTGCATGAGTGAAGGGGTTAGGGTTTGGGGGTAAAAATGTATTCCTAACATGAAATGATCTGTGAATAACAGCTAGAGTCGGTTATGATATGGGAAATTTGAAGATGAATATCTGTGCCATAGGATAGGATATATCATATCCTTCATAGAATAAGAATATACTTAGCTTCTTTGTGACAGCTTAAAACTGAATTTCCTCTTCTTCTTGCAGTAAGTACAAATGGATCCTGGGTGAGGAACCTGTGGAGAAACGAAGAAGGCTCCAGAATGAGATGGCAACACCTCCTCTAGATTATTCCATGCCTGGCCCTTACGGGAAGGTGGAGGCAGCAGTTGCCAACCCAGAAGGGGAGAACAGCCGCGAGAAGACCAGCTCTGAGAGAAGCACACCACCGTACCTTTCCCCAGAGTACCCAGAAGCAATCAAGAGTACCAGTCAGAGTAGGGAGGCCTCAGTTCTGTATTCGGGGGCCCAGGACCAACACCAGGGTTCCTTGCTCCCTGAAGAGTTAGAAGAGCAAATGCCACGATTGGTGGCAGAAGATTCTAACAGAGGCAACACACATGTAAACAAGGAGGAAGTGAGCAAGGGACCTTTTGTAGCTGTTGTCGGCGTTGCAAAAGGTATTCGAGATTCAGGAGCTCCCATTCAGCTGATCCCTTTTAACAGAGAGGAGCTTGCTGAGAGAAGAAAAGCAGCTGAATCCTTGAATCCGGTGCCTTATTCTTCTGTGGCCTCTGCTCCAGCTCCTGCTGCAGCTGTTGCAGAGAAAGGAAGAGGCTACGAGGAGAGCGGCGGTCGTAATATACCAAAGATGAAGAACCAAAGAGAGCTAGAAGAACTGAAGAGAACCGCAGAAAAATTGGAACGTGTTTTGGCAGAAAGGAATATGTTCCAGCAAAAGGTTAGGTTAACATCCTACCACTGGGAATGAGAGGCTATTGTAACCAAGGGACCAGAGAGATAGAACTGATGATCTCATGTGTAAACACAATAAGCCATTGAATGATTCTGTGGTACATCTCAGATCAAGTGAACCCTAATGGGCTTCCCTCCCATATTTGGGATTTGAAAAGGTCTATAAACAGAAGAATACATTTAGGGGAATCGTAGGGTGAACATATTCAGGAAAACTGGGGGCACTCTCTTTAGCTTTCAGTGAAATGTGGGGTCATTGAATTTCTGTTTCTTGGACTGCAGGTGGAGGAGCTGGAACAAGAGAGGAATCATTGGCATTCCAAATTTAAGAAAGTCCAACATGAATTGGTAACCTATAGTACCCAGGAGACAGAAGGCTTGTATTGGAGCAAGAAACACATGGGCTATCGCCAAGCTGAATTCCAGATTCTGAAAGCTGAGCTGGAAAGAACCAAAGAGGAGAAGCAGGAACTAAAAGAGAAACTGAAGGAGACAGAGACACACCTGGAAGTGCTGCAGAAGGCTCAGGTCTCCTACCGGACCCCAGAGGGAGATGACCTAGAAAGGTTAATTACTAGGGTTTAGTTATCAGCTTGTGAGTGCTAATGGGAAGCCTCCCTTAGGACCCCCGGTTACTGATCATAGATAAGAGAAGAAGCCTTAATTAATTCCTAGGCCACCAAGGATTGAGCAGTCACTTAGAGAGCTGCAGCCAATCTCCCAGTGCTTGGTGGCATTGTGCTTTCTTCTTTCTTTCTAGCTAATGGAAACGTAATTATTGAGAAATGTAGGCCCATTTTGAAGGAGCTTCATTTTGTTCTGTTGGCTAATGACCTCATGTCATCTCTTCTGTCCCTCACTCCATCATACAGGGCTTTGGCAAAGCTTACGCGGCTGCGTATCCACGTCAGCTATCTCCTTACTTCTGTCCTCCCTCACTTGGAGCTTCGTGAGATCGGGTTTGACTCAGAACAAGTGGATGGGATCCTGTATACAGTGCTGGAGGCAAATCACATACTGGATTGAGCACCAGATACTCTCTATCCCCTTCTCTACCCTCTCCTTTCCTCCCTCCCTCTCTCACGCTTCTCTCCCTCCCTCCCTCTCTCGCTCACTCTTTCTCTCTCATCCTTATGCCTTACAAGAAGAATCTTTGAGTAATCCTGCCTCTTAATCAGTCTGCTTTTTACACAGTCTTGGTGTAGAAAAAGAGGCTTAATAGACTTCAAGAGTTCCAGGAACAGAAAAGCAGTCGTCACCAAACCAGGTGACCAGAAAGCTTTAATGACTCAGATACTTGGCCTATTTCATATTCTTTCTGATATGATATGTATTCATTTAACTTAAATCAGTCAGCAAATATTGGGTCCAATGTACCAGGTGTTTGGGGATGAGCGAAGAAGTATAACTCATAGTTTCAGCCTTCAAGGACCTAACATTCTAGTTGGAAACACAAAACCCACACCAAGTTAACAGACTTGTACAAGTGAGTGGAACAAACATGATAGAGAAGTTCTGGAGAAGGAAGGGCAAGGAAGGCATCATATCAGAAATGGGACCTTAGCTAAGGTTTGTTTAAAGAATAGGCATGACAGCACTGTTAACAATGGTTGTTCTTTACATGGTAGGACTATGGTTGACATTTTTTTCTTTTTCCTGTCTTCCTACCTTTTTCAAATTTTCTATTATAAATCTGTTATTCTTATTGGAAAAAAATAAATCACTTTTTAAATGAATAGGCTTGGATTTAGATATCAAGTGAGAAACTGTGTGAAAATATAAGGTAATTTTTATACTTATAATTTATGTTGTATTTAGCATTACCTCTGGAAAAATAACATGAAAGAAAGCATGGAAAAAGCTGGAATGTAAAAAATGTGACTTGTAGGAGTGATGGGTTAATATAAGGGAAATAAGGTTAAATCCCTTGTGGCTCAGCTGGTAAAGAATCCGTCTGCAATGCGGGAGACCTGGGTTCGACCCCTGGGTTGCACAGATCCCCTGGAGAAGGGAAAGGCTACCCACTCCAGTATTCTGGCCTGGAGAATTCCACGGACTGTATAGTCCATGGGGTTGCAAAGAGTCGGACACGACTGAGTAATCAAGGTTAAATCATGACCCATCTACCCACCCTCCTCTGTGGTATTTGCATTTTAATTAATAAGGAATTCTTGAAAAAGAAATCTTCAAGGCTCCAATTTTTAAAATGCATATCACCACGACTGTGGGCTCTAAGGTTAAGTGGGGAGGTGTTTTAGAGCAGTGATGTCTATTTGATATCCCTCAGAATACACCTCCTACCTACTCTCCAGGCTACTGCTGAGTGAAGGACAGATCTCATATTATCAGAAATAGTGAAACACATACTCCTGTAAAGTAGACATTTTATTTATTCTTTTCTTTATTGTATTGGTATAGTGCATACTCTCCAAAGAGTTGAAGCTAGTCTTCAAAAGACATTGACCAATGAACACATAAAAATATAC
>NW_011493753.1:22453-23160 GCF_000754665.1 Bison bison bison | reverse complement strand
AAATTCAGGAGAGCCATCATAGATACTCGTGGGACTGCAAGGAAGTAAGGGGAGGCTAGAGGTGCACTTCACCCATAGAATGGGTGCTTAATGATAGCCCTGCCCTCTTCCCTCACCTCACTGCTGCTCTTGCTGCCAAATGATGCATTCTTATGTCAGACTATGATCTGAAAGGCCCCGGTTGTCTAGTGTACTGAGGGAAGGCAGGTGGTACTTTCAGCCACTCTCTCAGGGATACTTGCTCTTCAGATGAGGGCTGTGAAACAGTGGGGCTTTGCACAGAGAGGGACAATATGAGGGGAGAGTGGTATAGGGGAAGATTCAGAGCATTGACGATTCAGCCTGAGAGAGAATGTGGCATGCATGCGTGTGTTGAGGGGGGGGGTGGTGGTCAGCAGTGGGGCAGAGTACGAAAGAGTCCAGGCATTTGGGCTTTAGAATGAAAAGGGTGGAAACATTAAACTCTACTTGTGCTTACTCTCAGACCGTCTCCTAATCTGTGGTCTCAACCCCAAACTGCTCCTTCCAACAACAGTTAGCTCTGTGAGTCCAGTCTCTACAATACTAGAGCTACCCCTCTGTTACCCGTCTACAATGAAACCATACCAGCACGAAGTCCCTTTAACCAAAGTTAAATGAGGCAGTGGAGATCTTGAAAAGTGTCACCCAGCCTTATCAGAGATTATAATGTACTGTGGAGGCAAAAA
>NW_011493753.1:17313-22285 GCF_000754665.1 Bison bison bison | reverse complement strand
GCAAAAAAAAAAAAAGTGTTTGCCTTCTCCTGGCTATCCTGTTAGGTTAATATAATTCTTACAAAAATCTCTCACATTTGCCCTTTAATTTTTCATTTCCACAGTCAACAATTAGGTCCTTACTACCTCATGCCTTCCTAATTGAACTAGATTCATATCTGGCCTCCCTTGTCACCTGTTCTCATTCATTCACACCAGTCTACTCCCTGTCACTAAATTGCTTTTAATGCCCTCATCAAGTTAGGCCTCTGCTCAACAACTTGTTCTCGTGAGTGCTTTCAGTTGCACACTCCCTTCTGACTTCAACCAAGCTCGGTAGATTCTTCTCACATTCCAAACAGAAACCATGTTCCATCCAAGCTGAACTCTTTCAGTTTCTGAACCTGCCTTGAGATTTTTCTTCTTTTCCATCTTTGCCATTCTATTCCTTTTACCTGGATTATTTTCCTTCATCATCTTTCTTTTGGCTCTAATATCACCTTCTTTCCTGAAAATTCCTCTGATTAACCTAGCCAGATAAGAATTTCCTTTGAACATATAAGTTTGTTGTTACTTAGGCTCTTATCACAAGTGACCTTGTCCTAGGTTTCCCTTTAGAAAGCTCCACATTTAATAAATTCAACTGCCTACTTGACATTTGCACTTCCAGGTCTCATAGACATTTCAAATAAAACCTGTTAACCAGTGACACGCACACTCTGGGACTGTTCCTTCCTCCAATTTTACTCATTTTAGAAAATGGCACCTCCACCCACTCAGTTGCTTAAGCTAGAAACCTGGAAGTTATCCTTAATTTTCCTCCTCTAGTCCTACACATCCAGTCTGTCAGAAAGTCCGTCAATTCTGTCTTCAGAGTATATCTTGACTCCATTCATATTTACTACATCTACCTTAGTCCAAACTACTATCATCTTCCATGTGCTATTCTGCTTAGTCACTTCAGTCATGTCCGACTCTCTGCAATCATATGGACTATAGCCCACCAGGCTCCTCTGTCCACAGCATCCTCTAAGCAAGTGGGTTGCCATGCCCTCCTCCAGGGGATCATCCTGACCCAGGGATCGAACCCATGTCTCTTAATGTCTCCTGCATTAGCAGGCAGGTTCTTTACCACTAGCGCCTGCAACTCCTAAGTGGTTCCTTGCTTCTATTTTTGTTCCCACAATTGTCTTACACTGCAACCAGAGTGATTAAAAAAAAAAAATACAAGTCAGAGTACATGGCTCCCTGTTTAAAGCTCTTCCTCACTGCACTTAGAATAAAATCCTCACTCCTTACAATGTCCTATGAAGACCCCTGCCTGCTGCTTCTACTTAGTGTCTTCCAACTCTTCATCCTGTCTCACTTTGCCTCTTGCTCACGGTGGTCTTCCCCCAGAATTAGCTCAGGCTCTTGCTTCAGTAGAGCCTTTCCCCAGACTATTTCCTCTCTGAATGCTCATATCTCCAGTCTTGGCATGGCTGACTATTTCTCATCCTTCAGGCCTTAATATAAATGTCAGCTTTCTCAGACAGGCTTTCCCCTGCAGCCATTTTTCACTGTCCAGCCAATTCTATCATGTGTCTGGTTTTGTTTAATCCATAACACATCTCACAATTTGCTGTTATAGATTTGGCTGTTTAATTTCATTTAGTTAACAAATATTTATTGGATATCTACTACCCAATAATGCGTGATGTGTGATATACAGTGGAAAACACAACACAGTTTCTGTCTGAAGTGAAGTGAAGTCACTCAGTCGTGTCCGACTCTTTGTGACCCCATGGACTGTAGCCTACAAGGCTCCTCTCTCCGTGGTATTTTCCAGGCAAGAGTCCTGGAGTGGGTTGCCATTTCCTTCTCCAGTTTCTGTCTGCCTCTCACTAATAAATTCCATGAGGGGAGGGACCATGCCTGTTTTTGCCAACCATTGTATGCCAGAGCTTACCATGGTACCTGGTATAGAGTAGATAACCAATAGTTGTTCATGGATGAGTTAATGATGGAATGTGTGTTTTGCTCCTATCTCCACCTCCTTCAAGAACCTGAAACAGTGCCTCATTTATAGGAGGGGGTGGAAAAATACAATATGGGTGAGGTAGATAATCCTGGGCCTTAAACTCTGAAAATGAAAGACTCAGTAATTTCTGCAGGTTATGGGAGACAAACACTGTGAGCTGGAGTGGCTTAGTGTTTCTCCTTAGCTGATCTTAGAATAATTAGAAAGGCTACCAAGGAGAAAGGGAATACGGGTGTTCTTTATAACAAATATTTGAATATTATCACGAGGAGGCTCCCTAGATTTCGATTTTAAAATACTGAGAATTATAGAATATAATCACGAGAAGTTTATAGAGACCAGATCTTGAGAATGAGAACTCAAAAGGAAAAAAAAATTCTGAGGAGTTTTCTCACTTTTTCCAAGAGCAATGATAGTTTATTTCTAGGGGAGAGGCGCTATCCTTTTTCAAAGGACAGACAACACACCTCAAGGAAATGCAGTCATACCTCATTTTATTGCACCTTGCAGATATTGCGTGGGTTTTTTGTTTGTGTTTTGGTTTGTTCTGTTTTGGGTTGTTTTTTTTTTTTAAACTAAATTGAAGGTTTGTAGCAAGCCTGTGTGGAGTAAGTCTGCAGTGGCATTCTTCCAACAGCATTTGCTCACATCATGTCTCTGTTTTACATTTTGGCAATTCTCATATTTCCAGCTTTTTCACTATTATATTTGTTATGGTGATTTGTGATCAGTAATCTTTGCTGTTACTCACTGAAGGCTCAAATGATGGTTAGCACTTCTTATCAATAAAATATTTTTAATTAAGGCATGTACATGGTTTTGTTAGACATAATGCTATTGTACATAAATATGCTACAATATAGTGTAAACGTAACTTCAACATGCCCTTGGAAACCAAAAAATCCCTGTGACTCTCTCTATTGAGATATTTGCTTTATTGTAATGATCTAGAATCGAGTGTGAAATATCTCTGAGGTATGATGGTAAGTTTCCAGAATATGTTAGAAAGTCAGTGCAAGTACAATTGGCCCACTAAATCCTGAGTTCTGCATCCACAAATTCAACCACAGATGGAAAAAAAAAACTTTTAATCCAGCAAGTTCCAAAAAGCAAAACTTGAATCTGCCTCATTTAGGTATATAGCATTTACATTGTATTTACAACTATTTGCATAGCATTTGCATTGAATTAGGTGTAAGTAATCTAGAGATGATTTAAAATTTAGGGGAGCTGTGTATAGTTTTTATGCAAATTAAACACCATTTTATATAAGGAACTTGAGCATCCTCGGATTTTGGTATTTGATGGGCATCCTGGAACCAATCCCCAACAGATACAAAGAGACAATTGTATGTACATGCTTGTTGGATGGACAAATGGGGACCTTCCAGAGGACCAGGTCAGAGACTTTGTGGCCCCAGGGAGGAAGATTTTGCTTACCCAAGTCCACTGATTGCAAATAATCTGGGGTAACAGTTTAGAGACAGAGGCTTAATTGGTAGGCTCCCGGTTCCTACAGGTAATCTCCAGGTAGAATATGTTTCAGAGTTCTGTACTATGTATTAAAACTTCTTTCTGTAGTACTGTGTTATGAGTGAAGCATGGGAGTATGCTCAGGAAAGCTAGGGATGAGCTCAAGCTAAGTCAAGTGTAATTTCTCCAAAAGAGTAACTTGTACTTGATGACAAAGTATTAGTCGCTCAGTTGTGTCCAACTCTTTGTGGGACTGTAGCCCACCAGATTCCTCTCTCCATGGGATTTCCCAGTCAAGAATACTGGAGTGGGTAGTCATTCCCTTCTTCAGGCCATCTTTCTGATTGATCCAGGGATTGAACCCACATCTCCTTGCACTGCAGACAGATTCTTTACTGTCTGAGCCACCAGGGAAACCCACTAGGTGACAAGGACATCCCTGATTCATAAATTATCTTAGGCAGAGAGGAAATTCAGGAACCATATTTTCTGATTCCAAAGTCAGGGTACGTGGTTGAATAATAACTACATCATTGGAATGGATTTAGATACTCTTGGTTATGTTAAAGCTTTAATCATTAAAGAGACATAAATAGCATTCATTTTCTAATGGAAAATAAAATCTGTAAGAGACATGTTTTGTTGCTTGCCTCTATACCTATACCCAGAGTTTTGAAGTGAATCATCAGAAATCCCTAACCCATAGATAATTCTTCAAATGTTTGGGTGCCAAACACATTTCATACATTTGGCCATTGAGTCCTCAGGGACAGGCAAGATGTCTTTAGGCAGAGGCTCAGGAAAGTGTTCCCAAAGGCCTGATTTTCCAGATGGGATGTGGAAACCTGTGAGGATTGGGAAGGTGGAGGTGTGTAGTGAGGGTTTTCCAAGTGTAGGGAATGGTACAAGCAAAATCACAAGACTGGATGTGGGGTAAAACACACCGAGGGTTTGAGGAATAGTGAATTACCGGTTTGGGGCATAAGAAACAGAATGGACCAAGGGCTTGAAATGCCAACAAGAAGGGGGCTATGCTAAATTTCTTTTAACAATGGAGCCTTCATCTGATATGAATTAGGAGAATGGCTAACGAAGTCTCCCCTATTGTCATTGAGCTTGGGAAATTCCCTTGGACTAAGCTTTTCTCTAGCAGTGGGACCTGATAGATGATGATTCTGTTCCACCTCACATTTTCTTAAATCTGGATGAAGGTCACAGAGCTATCACCACCTCCTTCCTCTCCAGCTTCTCAAGTCTGTTTTGCCCCTGGCTTCTGTTAATGGAATCTGATGTCCCTGTGTGCCAAGTTGCTTCAGTCGTGTCCGACTCTTTGCGACCCCATGGACTGTAACCTGCCAGGCTCCTCTGTCCATGGACTTCTCCAGGCAAAAATACTGGAATGGGTTGCCATGCCCTCCTCCAGGGGATCTTCCTGACCCAGGGATTGAACCCACATCCCTTATGTCTCCTGCATTGGCAGGCATGTTCTTTACCACTAGC
>NW_011493753.1:12746-17095 GCF_000754665.1 Bison bison bison | reverse complement strand
CTGTGGTAGAAAATGTACTTTGTCTGTCTCCATTCCCCAAAGACACATGACACATTTTTAGTGAACTTTGGCATGACTTTTTAGGTCACCAATATGCTTAGAATTGATGCTTTTGAACTGTGGTATTGGAGAAGACTTTTGAGATACCCTTGGAATGCAAGGAGACCCAACCAGTCCATCCTAAAGGAAATCAGTCCTGAATTGATTGGAAGGACTGATGTTGAAGCTGAAACTCCAATACTTTGGCCACCTGATGCAAAGAGCTAACCCATTTGAAAAGACCCTGATGCTAGGAAAGATTGAAGGTGGGAGGAGAAGGGGCCAACAGAGGATGAGATGGTTAGATGGCATCACCAACTCAATGGACACGAGTTTGAGTAAACTCTGGGAGTTAATGATGGACAGGGAGGCCTGGCATGCTGTAATCCATGGGGTCACAAAGAGTCAGACATGACTGAGCGACTGAACTGTCTGACTGAGCTGATGCTTAGAATACAGTTAACCATTTATTGAGGTCTTACTATATGCCATGACCACACTGAGAGGCAACTATAATCCCCATTTTACCGATGAGGAAACTAAAGTGTAAAGAATTAAAAGTGACTGGTGGCTCAGATGGTGAAGAATCTGCCTACAATTCAGGAGACCCAGGTTCAATCCCTGGGTTGGGAAGATCCCTTGGAGAGGGGAATGGCAACCCACTCCAGTACTCTTGCCTGAAGAATCCCATGGACAGAGGAGCCTGGTAGGCTGCAGTCCATGGGGTCGTGAAAAGTCAGACATGACTGATCGACTTTCACTCACTCCCCAAGGCTACACAGCTAAGAGTGCAGCTGAAGAGCTCCCAAAGCCCAGGCTATTTTCCCACTATCCCCTACTATCTTAAAAACTATCGGTCTCGTCTTCTTCCTCTTGATAAGAAAATGCTACCACCAGCCCACACTAAAAGTAATGTCCAAGGAAGAAAGTTCATAATCCCACACAATGTTTAACTGCCCTCATGATCAGGAAATCGTTCACTTATGTAACGAATACGCTTCCAAACAATGTGGAGATTCATTTCCTCTTGACTGGGTTTTTACTCGGGGCCATTGCTTGGCAGCTTTCCTGATACCAAAACAGCCACTAAGATCCTATTCTTACACTCCAGGAGGTCTTGGAATTGTTGGCCTCTGCTTTCGAGTGTCCCCACTGGCTCCTTTGCACCACCCCCTCTAGACAGTGCTGAGCTGAGCAAGTCTCTTGGGGAGTGAGAAAGTGACACTTGAGAACATATTGGTTTATTATTACACACAGAAGAGTAAAATTAACCACACGAGATGTGTCTGAAATTGCCAAGGGGAAGATGGCTCTGCCTTTCTCATCTTGTCTCTTTTTTTTTTTGATTCCTACCTCATCTCCATTTTTAAAGCTATTGAATCATTTCATTGAAGGGGGTGTGTGTGTTACTCAGAGACATCCCCTGGCCCCCCAAATTCATGTCCATAGTCTCTGAATTAATGTTATATTTTTTAAACTCATTGGCCTCATCTCGTTTTGGCTCTTTTAAGGGTTAAATTGAGAAACTAGTGCAAATTATGGTGTTAATGGTTAATCTATGACTGAATGTATGTTTCTTCCCAGAAAATATACTTGCTTTTTATTCAGGGCCTTCAGTGCCTTTAAAACCAGGGGAGCAGAGTCCTCATAATATCCTCAGATATCCTCTGTGGGGTTGCTGATCCATCCTTCTGCATCCCATTGTATAATTCCAGAAATCAAGTCAAGAGCATCTTCTCTTTGTACTTTTGGTGTGACTGGCCTTTCTCCTGAGCAACCCACACAGAATTTTGTCAAATATCACAGACTCTGAAAGCACTGGGCTTCCCTGGTGGCTCAGTGGTAAGAGTACACCTGCCAAGGCAGGCGATGCAGGTTCAATCCCTGGGTCAGGAAGATCCCCTGGAGAAGGAAATGGCAACCCTCTCCAGGATTCTTGCCTGGGAAATCCCATGGAAAGAGGAGCCTGGCCGGCTATAGTCCAGAGGATAGCAAAAGAGTCGGACATGACTTTAGCGACTAAACTGAAAGCAGAATTGGAGAAAAGGAATTAAAGCTGAAATGCTGGCTTGCCTGCCACACTACTCACACTCGTTTGGCATCTTGTTTCACATCCAAATTTCACTCCCTAATGTCTATTTGAAAGCCTGTGAGTTTTCTCAAGGTTTTCTCCACAAGGCCTTATTTATGAAGAGAAAGTTCTTCAAGGCCCTCCTAAGAAGTGACTTATAAGGTGATGAGGATGCTGTAGTGGAGGAATGGGACTTTCAGGATGACAGGAAAGCAGCACCTCCTGGATTGCCCTTGTATGGTGACTTCCTGCTTTGTCAAGCCCTAAGAAACTCCTGCTTGTCTTGCAGAGAAATGAGGCCTAGAGCAGGGAATTGTAGGCAAGTTTTAACTAGGAATTCCTGAGCTGCAATTCTCAGGAAGGTGGTGGGTCGTATGAGGTGGAGGGGGTGATCAGATTATAGTTTTTGTATAGCTGTTCCTGATAACATCCTGTTAATATTTTATCAGTGATCATATCATAGCATGTAGGGAGCCACGTTTTAGGGCAAGAGAGAGAGATAACCTGCTGGACTTCCTGTTTGAAGTTCGCCCCCCACCTTCCCATTGAGATAACAGAAATTCTCATCAAAGCTGAAAGCCGCTCGCTGGGGCCGTGAGACCAGACTTGGCAAAGGCTTTAGATTAGCTCAAAGCCCGCTGAAGAGAAGCACATGGACTTTCCAGCCTGGGGTCTGCATGTCTCAGAGTGGGCAGCTGCAGGCATGAAAGAAGCCCACATCCATGCGCGTAGGGCTGAGTGGTTGACCCTGCGAGGCCTCATTTGGCTTCCTTTAGCACTTGCCCCCTCCTCTCTCCCTTCTCCCATGTACAGACATGTTTCTCCTCTGGTCGAGAGCCCAAAGGCCTCAGGTTACCTGGATGGACACTGCCTCTGCTGCTTCCAGCAGTTTCCGGAACCCTGACCAGGAGAAGGAGATGAGGGGGGAGAGGCTGAGCCCCAGTGTCTCTCTCTCCATTAGAGCCACTTAGGGTCCTGTGAGGCAAGCTCAGGAGCGCGCAGGTTAGCTGTGTGGCATACCCCTGTTTCTTTCTTAGTGTAGCCCTCTCCCTACTTCTCTATTCCCTATGGCCCTTCAGCTGGAGGAAGCAGTTTTCTTTGTTTGATCATCCTTCCCCCAGAAGCTCAAGTAGTGCCAGACCCTCCTTTCCTATGGATTGGGATCTAGGGGATTTTCAAACTGTTTTTAACTAGCCCCTGATATACCCCTATCTTGTGACACTTTTCCTTATCTCTCACAAGATAGGCCATATTATATCTTGTACCACAGGTGGGTGTGCGTGTCTTATCTCCCATAGATCAAGTATCACCTGCTACTAGGCACAGACGTTACCTTGTTCACCCTTGTTACCGTCAAAGCCTTCAGCACATTGCCTGCCACCAGGTAAGAGGGCAGTTGGTGTGTGCCGGTTGGTAGCTTGCCAGCTGGAGAGCTGGCTGGATGGCTGTTTGACTGGCTGAATGAAGGTCTTTCAGAAAGTTGGAGTTCATCTTTCCACCAAGAAGCCAGTTTTGGCCTCCTCCTCCCCTATTAATAATCACATAGCTGTGGGTCAGTAGGGCCCCCAGGGGGAAAAACCATGAGTCACACCATTATCAGAGGAATGAGGGAAGGCAGAAACATCTCTCCTTGTGCAAGGGTCAGAACTGTGAGGCCAGGGAATAGATGCAACGGCCTTCACTGTCCCTGGGTCTGTGGCTAATCTAAATTACTTTATGACGGAAGGCAATGGGGTGACCTGAAAGCTGTTAAACTTGGACCCAGAGTTCTGGGAAAGTAGCTAGAGCAAGGCTTTTCTTGCTCAACCACCCAAAAGGATCACTTGCTCTTTATCACGCCTGTCCCAGTTTTTCTAGTTGACAATGAATGTCTAACTCCTTCCATAGAATCTTCCCAAATTAAAAGAAAGGAGGAGCTCTCAGACAAGCCTCAATCTAACATTACTGGAAGCTCTGTGCCCTATTTTCCTCAAAAGCCCTTATACTGTAGTGAAAGGCAGGAGCAGGAAGGTGGCAGGAATTTGAAGAGTCACAGGCTGCACCCCACTTACACCTTCTGAGACAGAATCCCAGACCCACGTTTAGTGTGGGATAGGTTTCCAAGCTTATGTTCAGATTCTGACACTGTGACTTTAAGGAATTTACTCACCTCTCTGGGCCTCCCTTTTGTCTCCTGTAAAAGACCTGCTTCATTGGGGGTATTTGGAGGAGGCAGTGAAATCATGGATCTGAAAGGGCT
>NW_011493753.1:10045-11563 GCF_000754665.1 Bison bison bison | reverse complement strand
TAGTTTCTCCATCTGCCAAATGGAGCTTTGCTGATCTATTTCACCTTCCTCATAATGGTGGTTCAGAGATGAGTGGAATATATATGTAAGCATTTAGCAAATAACTTAAAGGAAATAACTTGTAAGAAGGGAGGGTCCCTGGACATTATGAAAAGGTTAATGTTTCCCTAAGAAGGGGCAAGAACGTCCTGCTTTCTTAATGTCTCCAGTAAGGTCTAGAATTTTCTATTCACCTAGTGGGGAGAAAAACCAATTTTTATTCTACCCTCCCCTTCGCCCAGTTCCCTCAGTCACACCTGCCCTGTCTGAATTAATTAGAATTAATAAAACAGTTGTTCAATCAACAAGTGTTTATTGATCACCTACTATGTGCTCAGCACTCTTACAGATAGTCTGAGAAATATACACATGGCTAAGATATGGACCCTACCCTTCAAGAGTTTACAATGTACTTGTGAAATTGGTTACATACACATGGAAAGATAATTATCCATCAAAAATTGTGAATAATAAGCATCAAAGAGTGATTTTTTACATTGAGGGTTGGAGGATGGAGGAGTAGGAGAGGGACGGAGTGGTCAGAGGAGGCTCAGTGAAGGAGGCGGTGCCCAGTGACTTCTCCAAGCATGAGGAAGACTTGGCTAAGGGGAGAGGGCCTTCCCGCTTAGAAGAGGAGCTTAAATACAGGCAAGAACTGTGAAAGACATGTTACAATGACTGGACCCCTTCTGCTGGCGCTGAGGTTTGGGGCAGTGTACTGGAGTTTGTCAGAAGCTAGTCATGCTCAAGCCTATGGTTTGTCTGTGACTGTCACCCCACCTCCACCCCCAGGGGAAAGGGGGCATTTTGAAGTCTTGGAGCTGAAACTATCTGCCTGGGAATCCTCTACTCTTCCATCTCAACAAAAATCCCAGGCGGCAATTCAGCTGTCACTCAGATGAGGGCCACGGCACCTGGGTCAGGATGACTCCCTGCTGGAGCCCTTTGATGCCTTCTAGCAATTCCACCATGTCTGGTAAAGGATGATGGGGAGAACATGAAGGTGACTGACAGGGGGCCCACCTGGGGCTGTGGTCTTTCGGAGGTGCTACTGTGCTCTGTGGGCAGACCCCGGGGGCCTGATCTCAGTCTTCAGGCTGCTTCTCCATTAAGCCTGAAGACTCTCCTGGGGGCTGCCCCTCTCTGGCCCAATAGAAACACTCATTGTAGTTCCCACCCGTGTCCACCCGTGCTCCCATGCTGTCACCCCCAGCCAAGGGCCATCTCTAAACCAAACCAGTTTCCTTTCCCTACAGAAACCATTGTGCAGGCCCTTTTGCCTGTTGTTAGCAGGACGCCAGGTCAGAGGGAGACAGGGGCTTCAGTGCAAGTTGTAGCTGTAGCTTTTGAGGGAGCTCCTTGGTACAGTCAGAGTCTGCCGCCGCCTTCAGTGCTCTGTCATATGTTCTTTCCTTGTGCTTTCCTCTCTCTGGAAGCTAAGTCCCTGGGCCGTGATTCTGGCCTTTTTTTTTTTTTTTG
>NW_011493753.1:9362-9945 GCF_000754665.1 Bison bison bison | reverse complement strand
GAGTCATAAGAGTGGGATGGAGGAGGCTCCAGGGCCCATTACTGGCCAGTTTGTTTGGAGGGAGGCTTGCAAAGGAGATTAGCGCCATGCCCATAGGAGCCACCACCCGTTTGCACCCACCCCCATCCCCCAGCAATGAGCTAAGAGCCAACCTCTGCAAGAGGAAGGGTCTTTGATCACAGAGAGGGTCAGTCAGTGGGACGTACTTAGTGGGCTTTTGGATGGACTCCCAGGTAAATCAAAGGGTAAAGGGGAGATGCTGGGGCCTGGCTTCTGGTGGGGGGTGGTTGGAGTTGAGGGTTGGGTATTTGAGGGCTGGGGTGGGGGTGGAGGGTGCCAAGATGAAGGAAACAGAAAGTCTGGCTTAACAAGAGTCTTGACAGTTTAACCCGCATCCTGTCACACCAGCTTCTGTTTCTGCCTTTGTTTGATCCAGTGGCCAAAGTCAGTCTATCTTCAGCAGCACCTTCTGACACGATCCAGTGCCAATATCCCTCACCTGTGGGCCTGGGGGAGGGGGGTGTCCACTGGTGTTCACAGACCCAGCCACCACCCCCAGCTCTGGCCCCTGGTTCTTCACACA
>NW_011493753.1:8667-9126 GCF_000754665.1 Bison bison bison | reverse complement strand
AGGGAGAACAGGGAGGAAATAATGCCCAGGTAAAGAGCCTCTCCGATCTCAAATTTCATGCTGTCAGGCACCAGCGGGGAGTAGAAGTCTCGCAAGATCCCGTGAAGATTCCAGGCAACAGGAATGAAGCCCAGGAGGCCTCCAAGGATGAAGAAGACTCCGCCCACAACCGCCACTCTGTCTTTGGCTCGAGACTCCTGGAAGAAGACTGTGCATCTCATGCCCACCACAGAGACAATGCATGCCAAGGAGGACATGGCGCTGGATGTCACCATCATGGCCTGGGCAGCTTGGATGTCAGCGGGCAGGCCTAGCATGGTGCTGTAGATGTCACACTGGGTGATGCCTGTGCTGTGTGTTGCACACTCCATCCAGAGGCCCTTGGAGAAGCCAACCGCAGTCACAATGCTGGCACCAACATAGGAGCTTGTTCGCCAGCTGGGGAGCAGCATGGCAATC
>NW_011493753.1:4675-5861 GCF_000754665.1 Bison bison bison | reverse complement strand
CTTCATCATTCTCTCTCCCATGGACTATAGCAATGACTTCCTAATTGGTCTTACTTCCGATCTTGCCTCCTCTAATTCATTCTCCATGCCGTTGCCAAGGTGATCTTTCAACATTAACCTGATCAAGTCTCTACTCTCCATACAACATTCCAGTGTCTCCCCATCCACTAAAGGATAAAGTTCAAACATGACTGGACTCTATGACTTGTCAAACTTTATCTCTTGCCATTGCCCTTCTCATGTTCTATGCTCTTGCTGAACTAAATTACTTTCTGTTCCTCAGTCATGTCCTGTTGTCTTTTGCTTCCAAGCCTCAGCTCAGACTGTTCCTACAATGCAGAATGCCTGGCATTCTTTCTCTCTGGTTAGCACGTTCTCATCCTTTAAGGCTCAACTCAGATGACTGTAGTCAAGGTCAAGTTCCCCTTCTCTGTATTCTTATAGTATCTTGTATTTACTTACCTCCATCATAGTACAACTACTACTACTGATGATGATGATAAAATAGCAGCACTCATATCCTGTGCAACCATTATAAACAGTTTATGCATCTTAATTCACAATCATGTCTTGTGGTAGGTACTAATCCTTATTGTATGCTTGAGGAAATACAGAAAGTACTCATTTCACTATATTGCAATCTCTTGTTTAAATCCTTATTCTTTCCCACTAGTCTGTGAGCTCCTTGAGGGCAAGGTCCGTGTCTTACTCATTTCCGTATCTCTATTGCCTTGCACCATGCATTACCCATCCATTTCACACTCAAAGCAGATGTTTAAAAATATCCTCTCAATGAATAAACAAAAGTAGTAAGGAGGTTTGAGGGACCATAAGATACAGACTTTCTAGATGAACCAATGACACTTGTGTAAGGGACCAGAGCTGCTCAATGTTGGGAAAGAGTATTGAGAGAAAGAATCAGAGGGAGAATAAGGGAATGAAGAGGAGGTGGGGAACACAGGAGAGAGAAAAAGAGTTTCACCATTTGATTTTGTCTTTCTTCAGTCACTAAGTCGTGCCCGACTCTCCGTGACTGCATGGACTGCAGCATGCCAGACTTCTCTGTCCTTCACTATCTCCCAAAGTTTGCTCAAACTCATATCCATAGAGCCAATGATGCTGTCCAACCATCTTATCTTCAGCCACCCCCTTCTCCTTTTGCCATCAATCTTCCCCAGCATCAGGG
>NW_011493753.1:3820-4575 GCF_000754665.1 Bison bison bison | reverse complement strand
GCATCAATCCTTCCAATGAATATTCAGGACCGATTTCCTTTAGGACTGACTGGTTTGATCTCCTTGCTGTCCAAGGGAATCTCGAGAGTCTTCTCCAACATCACAGTTCAAAAGCATAAATTCTTTAGCACTTAGTCTTCTTTGTGGTCCAACTCTCACATCCGTATATGGCTACTGGAAAAACCATAGCTTTAACTATGGACCTTTGTTGGCAAACCGATGTCTCTGCTTTTTAATATCCTGTCTAGGTTTTTCATAGCTGCCCTTCCAAGGAGTGAGCGTCTTTTAATTTCACAGCTGCAGTCACCATCCACAGTGATTTTGGAGCCCAAGAAAATAAAATCTGTCATTGCTTCCACTTTTTCCCCTTTCTATTTGCCATGAAGTGATGGAACCAGATGCCAAGATTTTAGTTTTTTGAATGTTGAATTTTAAGCAAGCTTCTTCATTCTCCTCTTTAACCCTCATCAAAAAGCTCTTTAGTTCCTCTTCACTTTCTGGTATTAGAGTGGTATCATCTGCATATTTGAGGTTATTGATATTTCTCCTGTCATCATGATTCCAGCTTGTGATTTATCCAGCCTGGCATTTCACATGATGTACTCTGCATGTAATTTAAATAAGAAGGTGACAATATACAGCCTTGTGATACTCCTTTCCCAATTTTGAACCAATCTATTGTTCCATATCTGGTCCTAACTGTTGCTTCTTGTCCTGCATACAGGTTTCTCAGGAGTCAGGTATTCTCTGGTATT
>NW_011493753.1:0-424 GCF_000754665.1 Bison bison bison | reverse complement strand
TGGCAGAGCTGAGCAGGAGGAAGAGCAAGTTGTTGGAGCTTACTCAACTGGGAGAAATGGCCCGATGGGGTCAATTTTCAGCCAGGCTCAGGAAGGCATGGGGTAGACAAAATAGCCAGTGGTTGAACAGTGAGCCAGTCTAGATTCTGCTCTGGTTTGTGTGATAAGCAGCGGAGGGTTTAGAGAACCAGTGCTAGCCTGAGAATCAAGACTAACCTCTCATCTCGGTTCTGCCGGGAACCTGTTGAGGAAGTTCCCTCACTTCTCCAGGCCCTAGTTTGATGAGAAGTTTTGAGTCTCAACTAAGGCCATGGGGACAGGAAGCCACTTGGACAAATAGAGAAAGCTGAACAGCTGTCATTAGAAGCAGAAAACTGAACTGAACTGCTAAGTCACTTCAGTCGTGTCCAACTCTGTGCGACCC
>NW_011493752.1:15018-16028 GCF_000754665.1 Bison bison bison | reverse complement strand
AGTTGTTGTTCAGTTGCCAAGTCATGTCCGACTCTCTGCAAGCCCATGAACTGCAGCACGCCAGGCTTCCCTGTCCTTCACTATCTCCCAGAGTTTTCTCAAACTCACGTCCATTGAGTCAGTGATGCTAATTCAACCATCCTATCCTCCGTTGCCCCCTTTTCCTCCTGCCCTCAATCCTTGCCGGCATCAGGGTCTTTTCCAGTGAATTGGCTATTCACATCAGGTGGCCAAAGTATTAGAGCTTCACAGCTATTCAATGCAAGGTCAAGATTTGAAGTAAGAACTCACTGGCCCACAGCTAGAATCCTTTCTGCTCATGCCCAAAAATCCACTTGTACTTTTGAAGCTGGACTCAAACAGAGTTAGGCCTAAAGACCACATAAGAAATTAGTTAAATATTATTTTGAAGATATGTATTTTGGAATTAAACTTATTCTTTCATTCATTTATTTATAAAATATAGTTATTAAAACTGATTTTGTACCAGGTAAATAAGGCTGACCAAATGCTTTCCCTTATGGAACTTATATTCTTTCTATCTATGGCTGCAGCAACACTGATGATAATGGAGTATCTCTTGATGTGAAAATAAATGCACAAAGAAATAAATACATGCATAATTTATAGGAGAGTGGAAACTGAATATCAGGAGCCAAAGAAGGAAAGATAAAAAACTCTTTACATAGAAACTTTAAAGAAAACACTGAATCATAAGGCATAAAC
This sequence comes from Bison bison bison, assembly GCF_000754665.1. Lineage (NCBI taxonomy): Eukaryota > Metazoa > Chordata > Mammalia > Artiodactyla > Bovidae > Bison > Bison bison. The sequence continues at coordinate 15,302 of NW_011493752.1, read as the reverse complement.
TTATAAACATATGAACCAAACCCATAATATTTGAAAACTCAGGAAACTGATGGTAGGCAAAAGTCCTTCTACTAACGAGCTGCTGGTTATAATTACCATATGATTTGGGGCAGGAAATGAGCAGAAATTTAAATAGGAGATTCTACAAACTAATTAACAGACTAACATACTTGGAAAGAAAACATTTACAGAGGCTTATTAAAAAGAAGGTACAAAGAAAAATAGGAGGAAGTAACAGGTATCTGATTGGTAATGACATTCCAAGGTAGTAGAGAAAGTCTATA
>NW_011493752.1:13936-14918 GCF_000754665.1 Bison bison bison | reverse complement strand
TTTCAGATAAGTATTCTCCTTCGTATATCATAGGTACTTCTAAACTTAGTTGTACTAAGTCAATATACTTAAATATATAAATATACATATCATGATGCAAAGTTTAGTTTACATTTAGTTATTTGCCATTAAGTTATTTGAACTAAAGAGAATATACTTGGTTTTATCTTTATAAGACACAATTCAGTTCTTTAAAAAAAAAAGTCTGTTTTTATCTACTAAAAGGATAATAGTTAGTGTGTAGAAATGATTCATTCCCTCATCCAGAGGAAAACGTTTGAGTACCATCAAGGACCATGATGAAAGTTAACACTCCAGATGTGATATAAATTTGAATTAATATAGGATATCTATTAAAATTAATATTCTGTATAAAGAGTTGTATAAAAGTCTTCTCATATTTAATAATACAGCTGAGCTATTAGGTACTGTAAATACATACATATTTGTATGTATTAGGTACAATACATACTTTGAAAGATAAACGGAAAAAAGACAGGGAGTGAAGATTTAAGGCATTATTTCTAATTTTAAATAAAGTTTTTTTTTATTTGTTTTAACTTCAAGAATGTGTTTATTATTATTTCTGTGCTTTAAGAATTTGAATGTTAGGAAGAAAAATCAACTGGTAGATGATACTTTCCTTCATGGTTAATCTCGAAGTTTTCACAAGCTGCTATATCTCGAGGTGTATTTGTGTTTCTATTGCATTTCTTGTTCTACTACTTTGTGCCTAGAAAAGTCTTGGGGAAAGAGGTCTGGAGAGTTACCTAGGCCTGCGTGTCTGTGTGTGCTTTTTTAAAAAACTATTATTATGGTACGAACACTTGACATGAGATCTACCCTCTAAAAAATGTTTTCAGTGTGCAATACTGTTAACTACAATGGTGCACACAGCAGATCTACACAACTTCTTCATCCTGCATAAGTGAAACTCCACACCTCTTAAAGAGCACCTCCCCACTTACCCTTCCCAACAGCC
>NW_011493752.1:11257-11769 GCF_000754665.1 Bison bison bison | reverse complement strand
GCAAAACCACTACAATATCGTAAAGTAATTAGCCTCCAATTAAAATAAATAAGTTTATTTTTAAAAATGTGTGGTTATATATGGTTTAAATGTGACATAAATAATTTCACTTTAAAACTTTAGAGCAATAACCTATTAATACAGCTAAATTTAAAAATAAACTAAATAATAATTTCCATTCCAAAATAACTAAATGTTTGCTTTATTCTGAAAAAAAAAAACCTTTCTGAATATATTTAAACAGTTTCAGCTGTTCGTTCAACTGACTAGATATCAAATTAGGTAATAATCTTAGCACTTTTGATAAAAATCTACCCATCATTACTTTAGCTGAAAACATATCAATAGAATAGACTGCATTCAAAGAAATCCTTCAACAGCATACTGTACATCTTAAGCTTACACAACATTCTATGTCAACTGTATCTCAATAGAAGCAATTAAAAAAAAATCCTTTAAAATGGTAAAGTGTATTTTTCTTTTTGAATTAGAACTATACTGAGAATTAAATC
>NW_011493752.1:10557-11157 GCF_000754665.1 Bison bison bison | reverse complement strand
ATATTTTTCTTGGCAATTCATAGGTTAGTCATTTTATATTTATATAATTATCTTCTGTGGAAACGTCTGTTCCATCTAATTTATAAACATATTTTGCTAAATATAGAGTCCTGAACAATCTCAGAAGGACTTCTCTGCCATACCCACACAATTTCCAAACACAATGTTGAACTCATAAAATCAGAGAGTAAAATGGTGGTTGCCAACAAGAGAGGCATGGGGGAGATGGGAGATGTCAGTCAAAGGACACAAACTTTCACTTGTAAGACGAATAACGTCTCAGGTACTGCTGCAGAGCACTGTGACTACACTTGTAACAATGCATTATATACTCAAAATCTGTTAAGGGAGTAGGCCTTAAGCTTTCTCATCCCCAAAATAAGTAACTATGTGACGTGATAGGTGTGTTAACTTGATTATGGTAATCACTGCAAAATACATACATATATTAAATCATCAAACTGTACACCTTTAAAAAATAAAAATCTTCTTAAACAACTTGAATATATACATTTTAATTGTCAATCATTTCTCAATAAATTTGGAAACACAGGTGGGGATTATATATATTTTTAACTGAAATATAGTTACTTTACAATG
>NW_011493752.1:8903-10457 GCF_000754665.1 Bison bison bison | reverse complement strand
AGTCCATAAGACTGTTCTATACATCAGTGTCTCTTTTGCTGTCTCGTACACTTATTCTATTTTTTTTGTTTTATTCTTTCTTATGCTTCCTTCCATCTTAATGAATATCATATATCTTTTAATCATACGTTAACTTTATGGATACGTAAATAGAAGGAGAACTAATAAAACAATATGTTTTTTACATTACTAATAATATGTATATGATTAAGATGTCCAATGAAGTAAACAAAAAACAGAAATTGGAAAATATAAAATCACACAGGTTTGAAAAGAACCAAAGAAAAATTCTATAAATAATTAAAAATAACTTTAAAGTCCTCAAAAATGTGATAAATCATAGACTACATAAAGCTGAAAAGAATTAATTATAAGATATTAATAAGGAAATTATTCAGAAATTTGCAAAGAAAATTAACAAGAAGTAAGATATAAACCGGAGAAGGCAATGGCACCCCACTCCAGTACTCTTGCCTGGAAAATCCCATGGATGGAGGAGCCTGGTGGGCTGCCGTCTATGGGGTCGCACAGAGTCGGACACGACTGAAGCGACTTAGCAGCAGCAGCAGCAGCAAGATATAAACACAAGTTAAAAGACATGATGTAAAAAGAGGATATCCAACATACATACAATGGAGTTATAGAAGGAGAGACTAGAGAGAACAAGGGAAAGCATATTTAAATAATAATGGTAGACAATGTTTCAGAGTTGTAGAAAGACAGGACCACTGAGTTGAAGTTTCACACCAAACTCTAGTATTTAAATACTCAGACCACATAGGTAGGGAAATACAGAAAATAAAGCAAAAAATTTTAAGAGGAGGAATAAGAAAAGATGGATTATCTGCAAAAGACAATTGTATAAAGAACACTATACACAGAATATAATGCCCAACTAAACTGTTATTCAAGAATAAGAATGAAATAGACAAATTACAAAGGTAATTTTTAACATGTGCTTCAAAAAGAAGGAAATTTGATCCAAAAGGAAGGATTAGAAACAGTACAAAGAACATGGCAAAATAAATATTTTATTACTATAAAAAAGTAATGATGACTAATGGGAGTAGTAACAATGTGTAGGATCAAAACATCAGGCAACAATAATATGGAATCCAGGAGAAGGGAAACCATAATTTAAACAATCTAGTGTTCTTGTACTGTTTAGAAGATAATAATGAATTCATTAATTATGAAGATAAAAATGTAAGGAAAAGACTTCATTTATAAAACGAACATATAACTATCCAGCAAGGAAAGACATAAGAAACAGAATAAAGAAAACACAACTGTAAATGCAGAAGAAGGCATTAGGGGGAAGAATGGCATTATAAATAAAATAAACAGCCATGTGAAAAAAAATCATCAGTAACTAGGGGAAATTAGAATAACAAAATTAGACAGACATGTGAACCAAACAAATTTCAAATATAATAACTCTGGCCTCTTGATGAAAGTGAAAGAGGACAGTGAAAAGGTTGGCTTAAAGCTCAATATTCAGAAAATCACTTCATGGCAAATAGATGGGGAAACAGTGGAAATAGGGACAGACTT
>NW_011493752.1:5589-6946 GCF_000754665.1 Bison bison bison | reverse complement strand
GACCTGACATACAAAACACAACCTGAACTTAATCCCTTTCCCCCACTCTTCATTGTAACCATTATATTAATGCCTGCAGTTTGAGTATCTCAGAAAGCTGAGGCTAACTAGGAACCTCAAGCATCAGCACTCAGTGATTTCTTGATGTGGTTGGTGTTTTTTCCTGGGAATGTGGTTCATGGAGCTCTGATCCTTACCATGAAGCCCCCAGGCTTAATTTTCTGGCACTCCTTGCAAAGTTGTAAGCCAACTAACTGACTTAATCTCTTTTTGCTTAAATCAACTAATCAATGGCCTCAGCTCAGCTGAGCAGTCACTTACCCAAAGAGGCCTTTCCTGACCACTCAAAACAAAGTATAAACTCAAGTCAATCCAATTCAGTACCATGATTTTTTTTTTATTTGTAGAATTTAACAATGCCTCCTATTTACTCATTTATTTGTTCATTGTCTGTCTCTCCCCAACTAGTTCCACAAAATTAATACTCTTTTCTGTTGTGTTCATCATTTCTTCCCCAGTGTCTAGAACAGTGCCTATGAATCCTTGTTAAGTGAATTTATACTAATAATTATCACCACTTAGAGCACAGAAACATATGGAATCATCTTTTAAAAACAGTACCAAGTATCATAAGGATTCTTTTCCCAAGCTGCATGGGAATCAGGGTAGCTTAGAGGTTAAAAGCATGTAATATGATCTGAACGTCCTTGGGTTCATATCCAACTTACACAATTTATTACCTGTGTGACTTTGGGTAAGTTACCCAATGTCTCTGAGCCTGGGTATACATCTTACAGTATTATCATGCAGATTAAAAGAGTTCATATAAATAAAGTTCTTAATTGGGGTCTGAAATGTTGAACATATGTTATCTTAAAAAAAAAAACCAACAGCACAGAGAAAATTAACTACTATTGATTTACTTCTGTTTGTCATAGTTGTATGGGAAGATATAAATGCATTACATCCTTCAGAAATTTACAGTAAAGATATAGAGGTAAGATTTGCAATTTGGAAGAGAAGAAAGGTTGAAAAAAGAGAGAAGGAAGGAAAATGATAAGGATATAATAAATGGTTGATACAAGTAGTTTCGTTGAAAGTAGTCAATTCTATTAAAAGTATCAGGAAATGTAAGGACTGGAAGAATTTATAGGATTCATATCATTATAGGGGCCTCCCTGGTAGCTCAAGGGTAAAGAATCCCCTTGCAATGTAGGAGACACAGGAAACACAGGCTCAATCTCTGGGCCAGAAAGATCCCCTAGAGAAGAAAATGGCAACCCACTCCAGTATTCTTGCCTGGGAAATTCCATGGACAGAGGAGCCTGGCAGGCTACAGTCAATGGGGTCACAAGAG
>NW_011493752.1:4747-5489 GCF_000754665.1 Bison bison bison | reverse complement strand
TAGGTGGTAGATGTACAACTGGAACATTTCTTTAATCTAGGCACTGAGCAAATTATAGTCTTGTTGTTCTCACCTCAATCCTATGAGACAGATTCCATTATGCACAGATAAATAAAAAAAAAAGCTCAAATAACTAAACCATTTGTTCTAGGTCTTAAGAAATAAGGTTTAGCTTTATGCGGGTGTCTGTCTGTACATCACACACAAATGTTTTCTACAATATTGCAAAATAGTACTTTTAAAAATTATTTTAAAGACTATGAGCTGAGTAATTTGAAAAGGGAGAACCAACAGAAATGGAGGGGATGAAGATAACATTTTAAGATTTTAAAGTATGAAGTGGTAAGTGCCTAAACTAGAGTAATATTGATGGGTACCACAGTATATAGTGGGAAGAGAACTAAATGGGACATACAGAATCATAAATACTAGTTGTGAGACTAGATGGCCTTTAGGGTTTATTTGCAAATAATGGTTTGATTTTTTTAGGCTGAAAAGGGAAGAACATATTCAGCAATATTTTCAAAAGTCCATCACTGATAGGGAAGAAACCACACATAAACAGTTACAATTCTCCATTAATAAATTTCTTCTCAGGAAGAGTACTTCACAGATTACCATGTTCTATAAGGTATATTACCATGTTCTATAATGTTCTATAATGTATATTGGGTCTTCCCTGGTGGCTCAGAGGTTAAAGCGTCTGCCTGCAATGCGGGAGACCTGGGTTCAATCCCTGGGT
>NW_011493752.1:3981-4647 GCF_000754665.1 Bison bison bison | reverse complement strand
GTGGACTGTAGCCCGCCAGGCTCCTCCGTCCACAGGGATTCTCCAGGCAGGAATACTGGAGTGGGTTGCCATGCCCTGCTTCAGGTCAAGTTGCCTCTACTACTTAACAAATTGTGCTGCTGCTTACCTTGTGGTGTTATAGAATCCAATGACTTAACATCTGGAAAAGTGAATTTATCCAGACACATCCAATCTCCTTAAAGTGTCTATTGAACACTTATTAACCTACTCCTCCTTGTGGTAACAGTTATTTGTAATATGTACTCTACATTTCTTGGCAAAGAATTACAATATTTGTCTTACTCTTCTTGTCTAAAGAAGACTCAGACTGACTCTACCAATTAAACCTAGAACATCTATTGTGTTTTCCAGGACATAATGGAGTCCATCTGACTGGACCTCTTCAAAATAAAATTTGAGAATGGAAATCAAATGTCTCCCAATGAAGACTATAGAAAATTAAATTAGGAAAATATATTTTTATTTTTCCATTCCTTGTATCAAAAGCAGTGCCAACCTAAGTCCTTAAAATCCACTGAATTTGCTGAACTAGGGATATACTGTCACCTTATGTGCCCAGTGAGTGAAAGTCGCTCAGTCGTGTCCAACTCTTTGCGACCCCATAGACTATACAGTCCATGGAATTCTCCAGGCCAGAATACTGGA
>NW_011493752.1:0-1209 GCF_000754665.1 Bison bison bison | reverse complement strand
CTAAAAAAGAAATAACATATTTTATCTGAGAATCTCTATACTAAAATAGAATGCTGAAGTTAAAAAATGCTGGAATAACTCTTCCTGTATATAAGCAATTCAATTTTCCCTCTTCAATCATTCCTGCCCACCGTGATTTCTAGTTCCTCAGAGCCCTTGTTTTTTCCACTACAAGCCACAACTAGAGAAACCACCACAATGAAAAGCCCACACACCATGTAACTAGAAAGTAAACCCTAGCAACCCTAGAGTAAACTGGTAAACCTAGTTGCTCCCAGAAACTAGAAAAAGCCTGAGTACGGCCAAAGGTCACTTAATAAATAAATAAAATTATTTTTGAAAAACATTGGGATAACCCCTCCTGTATATAAGCAATTGAATTTGTGCATTATTTGGTCTTTTTTTTCCTCTCTTAATATTTACAGAAATTAAATGTCATCAGTAATATTGAGGGCCCAAGCAACTCTTCCATATCTTCTCAGATTCTCTAAACACCGAGAACTCTTTTGTTATGTGTTTCATAACTCATTTTTAACACTATTCAAAGAAATGAATGAGATGGATGAACTCATGATATTCCATAAGTGAAGAATTAAGAAAACCCCTGGTGAACATATATCACAAAGTAGTACCCACATAAAGCTCACTATCAAAGAGTAAAATATTGGAATTTTTTAAATTTTTCTCTGTAATTTATGTAACAAAACATAACCTGATCTCAGCCAATGCTAATACGTCAAGCTCATTTTGCCTATTTCTTCTCCAGAGGGTGACTTGTGCTCCTAGGATACTCAGTAATTACATAGGCTGGCTTAATACTAATGGTCATTAAGCACAATGGAGAAAGTTAAAGGTCCACCATTAGTAAAGACTTTTTTGACCTTTTAAGTTTGGGACATAAACTAAGCCATTTTAATATTTGCTGTGTATTTGTTCTATGCAGTTGTGGGAAATGGATTGTGTAAATTAACAGACAGGAAGAAGAGTATTAGAAGGCAAGCAAACCTTTCCATGAATCTTCACTGTACATAACCCAGGATTTTAATGAACAAGGTTCATACACATTCTAATTGGCCATCACGTCTTCCTAGTTTGATCATTTCATTCAACAAATACATGAATGTTTTCTCTCATATAATAAAATTTTTACTAATATTTTTAAAAAGCATAAAAGGGCATATTATTTGATGAATAACCAAAAACTAATAT
>NW_011493751.1:14151-16408 GCF_000754665.1 Bison bison bison | reverse complement strand
GCACACTTTGTACAATGGAAAGTTATTTTAGATATAGTTTTGTAAACATACATTTGCAACTTTATTATTAATAATTAATGAATATAGATGTTTTTGTATTTTAATTTTGACATTCTGTGCACATTGGAATAAAATGAAAAGAGGTTAAGGTAATGACATTCACTATTTTGGGTATTTAGGAACCTGTTTTATTCACTGGAACAATGAGGAAAAATCTGGATCCCTTTAATGAGCATACGGATAATGAACTGTGGAATGCCTTAGAAGAGGTAATTTATTAATAGTAACTGTAATTAACTCGTTAGCATTAGTATTTGTGTGTTCACATTTAGAGCATTGCAGATAATTAAGGGGAGCATATCAGTTTCACTGACTTGGTTTAACTCCTAGGAAAACACTGATGACATGGGTGCACTTAAAAATGTGTGTATTGATGATGATGAAAATCAATAATATAATGCAACATGTTTTCATTTCAGCTATTTCCCTAGAACCCTGAACAAATAGATACATTATCTTGTCCTTAGCAGAGTACTCAATTGGATGTTAAAACTGTGGGATCAAATTCTACTAGTGAGCTAGTGAATTAATTACTCCATTATACTCCAATATTCATTTTATTCCTCTGGTCTTAGAAAACATCTACTAAGTGAAGACAATAGTAGTTTTTCCTTATTAACTAAAAGATATAAACAAGATCATACTAATAAAATGTAGAAGTTTCATAGGAAAGTGTTTGTAAATGTAAATTATATAGTCGGAATTGATGATTATTTATTGGCAATCATGTCATTTTAATGCTGTAGCATTAATGCACATAACAGAACCATGGAACATCTGCTCAGCTTTTATATGGGTAGGTTCATTTCTAGAGAATTTTCTGTTATTTGTGTCATGTTTTCCCTTGCCCCACTTCTTTGAATTTCCTTACCCTTGCATGAAAAAAAATTTTTTTTATTATTAAGTTGCTGTCAGTTTGTATTTTAATACAAACTGTTTTGTGTATTTGCACTCATTTTACAAATCAATTCTGCTGATGGAAGAAACCCTAGACTTCTAAGCCATAAACAGATTTCTAATTTCTCCTAGGACCTAGCTCAGTCTTTTGTTTTTAAAAAGTAAGAATTAACATTTCTATACATTAATGATGAAAGATCAGAAAGAGAAATTGAGAAAACAATTTAATTTACCATTGCAATAAAACAAATAAAATACCTAGAAATAAACCTACCTGAGGAGGCAAAAGACCTGTACTCATAAAACTATAAGATACTGACAAAAGAAATCAAAGATGATGCAAACCAGATGGAAGGATATACCATGTTCTTGGATTGGAAGAAACAATATTGTGAAAATGACTATAGTACCCAAAGAATCTACAGATTCGGTACAATCTCTGTCAATTACAAATGGCATTATTCATAGAATTAGAGCCAAAAATTTTACAGTTTTAATGGAAATACAAAAGACCCCAAGTAGCCAAAGCAGTCTTAAGAAAGAAAAACGAAGCTGGAGAAATTAGGTTCCCTGACTTCAGAATATATTATTGAGTTGGCCAAAAAGTTTGTTACATAAGATTTTATGGAAAAATTAATGAGCTTTTCGGCCAGTTCAATACAAAGCTAGAGTAATCAAGATGATATGGCACTGGCACAAAAACAGAAATATAGATCAATGGAACAGGCTAGAGAGCCGCGAGATGAACTCACATACCTGTGGTCAACTAATCTATGACGAAGGAAGGGAGAATATACAATGGGGAAAAGGCATTCTCTTCAGTAAGTGCTGTGGGAAAACTGGTCAGCTCTGTGTAAAAGAATAAAATTATAATACTCCCTAATACTGTATACAAAAATAAACTCAAAGTGGATTGAAAACCTAAAAGTAAGACCAGATACTATGAAATTCTTAGAGGAAAACACAGGGAAAACACTCTACATACATAACTTCCAAATGTTTGATTGATCTTTTCATTTCAGAGAAGTGTGGCATATTTTTTTAAATTTTTTTGTTGTTGATGTTACACAAATCTGAGAGATTGCTTCTTCATGTTGGTTTGAATTGGTGTGTTTTTCATTTAGTGTCACCCTTCCAGGGAAGCTCTGGAATCTGTAATATACAGATGAGTCTTGACTGTGAGCAGGCAGGTTTGGAGGTATGACCATCTCTAGCCAGTAATTCCGGAGAAGGCAATGGCACCCCACTCCAGTACTCTTGCCTGGAAAATCCCATTGACGGAGGAGACTGGTGGGCTGCC
>NW_011493751.1:8169-12251 GCF_000754665.1 Bison bison bison | reverse complement strand
TTTCATGTACTGAAAACTTGACAACTTACTTTAAACTGATAAAAGTTCATCAGAAATTAGTGCTGTTGGGGTGCTAAAAAGCAAAGGCAGCTCCAAAAATATAACATGAGTGCTGCCTGAGGAAGAAGCACTTTATCAGTCAGAGGTTAAAAGGTCATAGTAGATAAACTCTGGAAATGAATCATTGATGCGTTGCTTCTGTTAAAAGCAAAACCAAACACTTTAGATACTGGGATTTGGAATTAAGAGTAGAGTATGGGGGCTTCCCCAGTTGCTCATTGATAAACAGTCTGCCTGCAATGGAGAAGAAATAGAGTTGATCCTTGAGTTGGGAAGATTCCCTGGAGGAGGAAATGGTAACCCACCCCAATATTCTTGCCTGGGAAATTCCATGGACAGAGGAACCTAGTGGGCTACAATCCATAAGGTCCATGATTTAGCAACTAAACAATAACAAAAATGTGCTGTCAAAACCGGGAAGAAATCATACAATTAAATGTCTGACATTGATAGTGTCTCTGTTAAGACATAAGTGTGTCTCATCACACAGGAAACCAAGATACAGAAACCTGGGCATCAGCAGCCTCTGCAAGGACTGAACCAGACTGCTTTAGTAAAAGCTCTTCGCCATTTGTTGATTGCATTTCAGTGTCTCCTTCTGGCCCACACCAGATTTTCTTTTTGAAAAGTAACAAATTTCCACAAAATTTGGAAACCGCTTGACATCTGTATTCAACTCCTGTGAGGGGCGTCAGCACCTATCATATACAGTAAACACAGTGATGATAGAGACAGGGTGCCTTGTAAGTTCAGTTTATTATTTTTTAAGTTTTGCTGTATTCTTTTATTTTCCCAAGCTCAAAAATAATCTGAAGTATTCTATACTGAGATGTATAGTTTTGAATAGTAATTATTTGTCTATTTTCCTTAAATTATAACTTTTCCAGTGCTTTCCTTTGTTTAAAGTGTGATATGATATCTTGGAGCCAGTTAATTGTTATAAGAATATATCCTTTTTACAATTACACTTTATAAGAAAACAGTTTTATATACAAATTATTTATCCATATGCATTTAGTTTTTAATTACAGGAAAAGATATGTCATGCAGTTCATCACTTATGTCTTCATTCGGTTGTTGCTGTTGGTCACATCTGACTCTTCTGCAACCCCATGAACTGTAGCCCACCATGCTCCTCTGTCCATGGGACTTCTAAGTCAAAAATACTGGAGATAGTTGTGATTTCCTTAGCCAGGAGATCTCACCCAGGATAGAACCCAAGTCTCCTGCTTGGTAGGCGGATTTTTTACCACTGAGCTACCAGGGAAGCCCACCTTCATCCAGCCAACAAATATCTACTGAGAGCTTCTTAGGCAATGTGGCAGATTCTGGGGATGTCACAGTTGTCAAGAGACAAAATGTCCTTCTGGAGCTGAAATTCTCCTAGAGAAGCTGAAAAGCAGGCCAATGCATATGTAACGAAATCTCAGTGCTGATACATGCAAAGGAGAAAAGTGAAACATAACATGAGGAGAGGCTAGCTGATAGCATTATTAATAATGGGCAATATCTATTAATCTGTTACAAATTCTGCATGTACTGACTCATTTAATATTCTTAACAATGTTAGTAGATACATACCTTTATAATTATGATATTACAGTCTTAATTAGAGTTTAGGAAGCTAAGATAGAGTAGGCTCAGGAATTTGCCCAGTTGGCACAGCCAGGCAAGACTTATCCTCAGGCTTCCTGGCTTCAAGTCTCCAATTTGTTTTTGTTTGGCTGCAAAAAAAAAAAAAAAAAGTCAACAAAAGAGTAAAAAATGCAGTATTTGGATGCAATCTCAAAAATGACAGAATGATCTTGGCAAATTTCCCAGGGAAACTATTCAGTATCACAGTAATCCAAGTCTGTGACCCAACCAGTAATGCCAAAAAAGCTGAAGTTGAACCGTTTGATGAAGACCTACAAGACCTTCTAGAACTAAAACCAAAAAAGATGTCTTCTTCATCATAGGGACTGAAAAACAAAAGTAGGAGGTCAAGAGATACCTGGAATAACAGGCAAGTTTGGCCTTGGAGTACAAAATGTAGCAGGGCAAAGGCTAACAGAGTGTTTCCAACAGAACATGCTGGTCATGGCAAACACCCTCTTCCAACAACACAATAGATGACTCTACACATGGACATCACCAGATGGTCAATACTAAAATCAGGTTGAGTATATTCTTTGCAGCCAATGATGGAGAAACTCTATACAGTCAGCAAAAATAAGACCAGAAGCTGACTATGGCTCAGATCATAAACTCCTTAGAGGCTTAAATGGAAGAAAGTAGGGAAAACCACAAGCAATTCTGATATGACTAAAACAAATCCCTTACAGATAATACAGTGGAAATGACAAGTAGATTCAAGGGATTAGTTCTGATAGACAGAGTGCCTGAAGATCTATGGACAAAGGTTTGTAACACTCTTTAGGAGGTGGTGAACAAAACCATCCCCAAGAAAAAAGAAATGCAACAAGGCAGAATGGCTGTCTGAGAAGGCCTAGCTGAGAAAAGAAGAGAAGAAAAATGCAAAGGAGTAAAGGGAAGATATACCCATCTCAATGTAGAGTTCCAAAGAATAGCAAAGACAGATAAGAAAGCCTTCCTAAGTGATTGGTTCAAAGAAATAGAGGAAAACAATAGAAAAAGAAAGACTAGAGATTTCTTCAAAAAATTAGCAATACCAAGGGAATATTTCCTGCAAGGATGCACATAATAAAGGACAGAAACTGTATGGATATAACAGAAGCAGAAGATATTAAGAAGAGGTGGCAAGAATACATGAAAGAACTATTTTTATAAAAGGTCTTAATGATCCAAATAGCCACAATGGTGTGATCAATCACTTAGAGACAGACGACCTGGAATGTGAAGTCAAGTGGGCCTTAGGAAGCATCATGATGAAGAAAGCTAGTGGAGGTGATGGAATTCCAGCTGATCTATTTCAAATGGGTGAACACAGCTCCACTCATCAACAGAAAATTGGATTAAAGATTTGCTGAGCATGGCCCCACCCTTCAGAACAAGACCCAGTTTCCCTCAGTCAGTCTCTCCCATCAGGAAGCTTCCATAAACCTGTTATCTTTCCCATCAGAGGGCAGACAGACTGAAAACCACAATCAAGGAAATCTAACCAATTTAATCACATAGAACACACCCTTGCCTAACAATGAAACTATGAGCCATGCCGTTTAGGGCCACCCAAGACCGATGGGTCATGGTAGAGAGTTCTACAAAATGTGGTCCACTGGAGAAGGGAATGGCAAACCACTTCAGTAATCTTCCTTGAGAACTGCATGAACAATATGAAAAGCCAAAAAGGTAAGACAACTGAAAGATGAACTCTTCGGGTCGGTAGGTGCACAGTAAGCTACTGGAGATCAGTGGAGAAACAACTCCAGAAAGAAAGAAGAGACTAAGCCAAAGCAAAAACAACACACAGTTGTGTATGTGACTGGTGATGGAAGCAAGGTCCGATGTTGTAAAGAGCAATATTTCCTAGGAACCTGAAATGTTAGGTCCATGAATCAAGGTAAATTGGAAGTGGTCAAACAGGAGATGATGACAGTGAATGTCAACATTTTAGGAATTGGCGAGCTAAAATGGGCTGGAATGGGTGAATTTAACTCAGATGACCATTACATCTACTACTGTGGGCAAGAATCCCTTCGAATAAATGGAGTAGCCACCATAATCAACAAAAGAGTCCGAAATGCAGTACTTGGGTGCAATATCAAAAACGACAGAATGATCTCTGTTCATTTCCAAGGCAAGCCATTCAATATCATGGTAATCAAAGTCTATGCCCCGACCAGTCATGCTGAAGTTGAGCAGTTCTATGAAGACCTAAAAGGCCTTCTAAAACTAACACACAGAAAAGATGTCCTTTTCATTATAGGGGACCAGAATGCAAAAGTAGGAAGTCAAGAACACCTGGAGTAACAGGCAAATTTGGCCTTGGAGGATAGAATGAAACAAAGCAAAGGCTAATAGTTTTGCCAAGGGAATGCACTGGTCAAACCAAACACCTTCTT
>NW_011493751.1:6956-7540 GCF_000754665.1 Bison bison bison | reverse complement strand
AAGATGATTCTGTGAAAGTGCTGCACTGAATATGCCAGCAAATTTAGAAAACTTAGCAGTGGCTACAGGACTAGAAAAGGTCAGATTTCATTTCAGTCTCAAAGAAAGGTAATGCCAAAGAATGCTCAAACTATGCACAATTGCACTCACCTTACATACTAGTAAAGTAATGTACAAAGTTCTCCAAGCAAGGCTTCAACAATACATGAACTGTAAACTTCCAGATGTTCAAGATGGTTGTAGAAAAGGCAGAGGAACCAGAGATCAAATTGCCAATATCTGCTGGATCATCAAAAAAGCAAGACAGTTCCATAAAAACATCTATTTCTGCTTTATGACTCTGCCAAAGTCTTTGATTGTGTAGATCACAATAAACAGTGGAAAATTCTTCAGGAGATGGGAATACCAGACCACCTGACCTGCCTCTTGAGAAATTTGTATGCAGGTCAGGAGGCAACAGTTAGAACTGGACATGGAACAACAGACTGGTTCCAAATAGGAAAAGGAGTATGTCAATGCTGTATATTGTCACCCTGCTTATTTAACTTATATGCAGAGTACATCATGAGAAATGCTGGACTGGA
>NW_011493751.1:2437-6856 GCF_000754665.1 Bison bison bison | reverse complement strand
CAATTTCAGATATGGAGATGACACCACCCTTATGGCAGAAAGTGAAAAAGAACTAAAGAGGTTCTTGATGAAAGTGAAAGACGAAAGTGAAAAAGTTGGCTTAAAGCTCAACATTCAGACAACTATCATGGCATCTGGCCCCATCACTTCATGGCAAATAGATTGGGAAACAGTGGAAACACTGACAGACTTTATGTTTTTTGGGCTTCAAAATCACTGTGGATGGTGACTGCAGCCATGAAATTAAAAGATGCTTACTCCTTGGAAGGAAAGTTATGACTAACTTAGACAGCATATTAAAAAGCAGAGATATTACTTTGCCAACAATGGTCCATCTATTCAAGGCTATGGTTTTTCCTCTAGTAACATATGGTTGTGAGAGTTGGACTATTAAGAAAGCTTAGTGCCAAAGAATTGATGCTTTTGAACTGTGGTGTTGGAGAAGACTTTTGTGAGTTCCTTGGACTGCAAGGAGATCCATCCAGTCCATCCTAAAGGAAATCAGTCCTGAATATTCATTGGAAGGACTGATGTTGAAGCTGAAACTCCAAAACTTTGGCCACCTGATGCGAAGAACTGACTCATTTGAAAACACCCTGATGCTGGGAAAGATTGAAGGCGGGAGGAGACGGGGTCGACAAAGGATGAGATGGTGGAATGGCCTCACTGACTCAATGGACATGAGTTTGAGTAATCTCTGGTAGTTGGTGATGGACAGGGAGGCCTGATATGCTGCGATCCATGGGCTTGCAAAGAATCGGACACGACTGAGCGACTGAAGTGAACTGAACTGATTTAAAATCCTAAAAGATGATGCTGTTCAAGCAATGCACTCAACATACTAGCAAATTTGGAAGACTCAGGAGTGGCCACAGGACTGGGAAATGTCAGTCTTCATTCCATTCCCAACGAAGGGCAGTACCAAAGAATGTTCAAATTACCAAACGATTGCACTCATTTCCCATGCTAGCAAGGTAATGCTCAAAATCCTTCACACCAGATTCAACAGTGCATGAAACAAGAACTTCAAAATGTGCAAACTGGATTTAGAAAAGCCAGAGGAACTGGAAATCAAATTGCCAACATCCATTGGATCATTGAAAAAGCAAGAGATTTCCAGAAAAACATCTGCTTCATTGACTATGCTGTAGCCTTTGACTGTGGATCACAACAAACTGGAAAATTCTTAGAGATAGGAATACCAGACCACCTTACTTGCCTCCTGTGAAACCTGTGTGCAGGTCAAGAAGCAACAGTTAGAACCGGACAGGGAAAAACTGGTTCCAAAGCAACAATTTGGACTGGTTCAAAATTGGGAATGGAGTACATCAAGGCTATATATTGTCATCTTGCTTATTTGACTTATATGCAGAGTACATCATGTGAAATGCCGGACTGGATGAAGCTGGCATCAAGATTGCTGAGAGAAATATCAATGATGTTAGATATTCAGCTGACACCACCCTAATGGTAGAAAGTGAAGAGGATCTAAAGCTTCTTGATAAAAGTGAAAGAGGAGTGTGAAAAAAGCTGGCTTAAAGCTCAACATTCAAGAAACTAAGATCATGGCATCCTGTCTCATCACTTTATTGCAATATATGGGGAAATAGTGGAAACAATGACAGACTTTAGTTCAAAAATCACAGCAGATGGTGACTGCAGTCATGAAATTAAAAGATTCTTGCTCCTGGGAAGAGGAGTTATAACAAACATAGACAGAACATTAAAAAGAAGAGAGATCACTTTGCCGACAAAGTCCATGTAGTAAAACCTATGGTTTTCCCGGTAGTCATGTACCAGTGTGACAGTTGAACCATAAATAAGGCTGAGTGCTGAAGAACTGATGCTTTTGAACTGTGGTTCTGGAGAAGATTGTTGTGAGACCCTTGTACCACAAGGAGATCAACCAGTCAATCCTAAAGGAAATCAACCCTGAAGGGGTTGATTTTTCCTTGGAAGAACTGATGATGAAGCTGAAGCTCCAATACTTTGGCCACCTGATATGAAAAAAATGACTCATTGAAAAAGACCCCAGGGCTGGAAAAGATGGAAGACAAGTTGGGAAGGGTACAAAAGAAGACAAGATGGTTGGATGGCATCGCTGACTTAATGGACATGAGTTTGAGCAAGCTCCAAGAAATAGTGAAGGACAAGGAACCCTGGTGTGCTGCTGTCCATGTGGTTGCAAAGTGTTGGACACGACTCAGCAACTGAACAACAGCAACCTATATCTGTATTCTGGGGGAAATAAGATGTTGTGTTTTATTTTTCATGCGTTTTCATTCACTATAATGCATTAATGGCACTGAAGAAAATGCACTTGATTGGTCCACTATTTATAGGATTAAACTTGGGAAAGAAGCATCATCAGAATGGGCTCCAGAATTACTAATGTGTAAGTAGCAGTTTGTCATTGTTTGAAACTTGCATATATTTAACTTTAGAAAATAGTAAAGGTCCAATAAGATTATATCTTCAGAGAACAAGATTTTCTTTAAAATTTTTGAAAGTTTTTCTCTAGTGTACCAACTCCTATGCAAAATGTACTTTGGGAAACTTGACTCAACCATACACATCCTTTTAACTTTTCTGTTTAAATCACTTTGGGAGAAATAGCTTCCCTTTTTGAGAGATTTCCTTAACTAACCCCTAGGTGAGGTTTCTGGTGGATGTCCTGTGATGGGAATGGGGGACACTGAGATCTTTCTGTCCTGAGTTGATTCCACCATCTTTCTCAGTGAACATTCATTGGAAGGAGCTCTCCCCATCACCTGGCTGTACATGTACAATATGTAAGAAGTCCTGAGGATGTCAAAGCTCTAACGTCTAAGAGGCTTGTCTACTTCAGTAGAAGTTTGCTTAGAAAAATATTATTCTTTCTGTATCCACAGGTACAACTTAAAGAATCCATCGAAGGTCTTCCTGCTAAAATGAATACTGAATTAGCAGAATCTGGATTGAACTGGAGTGTTGGTCAGAAACAACTGGTGTGCCTTGCCAGGACTATTCTCAGGAAGAGTCAGATATTGATTCTTGACAAAGCCACATCATACGTTGATCCAAGGTGTGGAGCTGAGCCCCTGGAAGTCTTGAACTGATTTGTAAATGTGGTAAATAGAAAACATTTAGTGAATCTTCAAAATGTTTCTAAGTGCTCGCTTGTCCTGATGGATATCTGTTGATAATATTAATTCCAGAACACAAAGGAAAAAACCAAGATATGTTATATGGTGTTAATGTTGTTATGAGGCACCCTAAGAAAGTGGAATTCCTAAATCCTGCTCTTGATAGTTTCAAGCAATTTGGAGAGAAGACTAATTTTCCATATTTTATGAAAAATAGTAAATTTCTAAGTAGACTTTTTATACTTAGTTTTTTTAGGAAAAAAGTATTGATTTTTAAAAACATTGTAAAATATCATAGGATATTTTTAAGTCTTAAGTCTGCTTTTCCTGTGTTTTGAACTAAATCAACCTCTTTGTTTCTAGAACTGATGAGTTAATACAAAAAAAAATTCATAAGAGATTTGCCCAGTGCACTGTGCTGACTGTTGCACACAGATTGAGCACCATTATTGACTGTGAATTGATACTGGTAAGACCCTCACCATTTTAGCTGTTTCCATTTATGTTCAATTTTCAATGTATCCTTCCTTGTAAAATTTGATAGAAACCTCCATTAATTTTTCTCTTGGTTTCTTCTCTCACTCCTGAAAATTACTCAAGTATTTAACTGTACTTTTAGAATGCACTAGTAAGTAGTATATCCAATAACCTTATATTTTCATATTAAAAGTTTATTTGAATTGTCACTTTTTTTTTTTATGATGGCCAACCATTAAAATATTCCAAACCCAAGTTATATCTCCATATTTTAGTGGGGTAGAACACACTCATTTTCACTGTGTCATAGTTGTTTTAGCATTTTTGAATTCCCTTGTAAAGAAAATAGACTCTAATTTAGACTGTCAGGAGTTTGATGGCTAAAGCTGTAGAAGTTCTCAGGAGTCCATGAGAAGAAAAGGCCTAGTGAGAAAAACAGTATTTTTTAACTGAAAGGATTTAATATAAGAAATGTATTACATAGGGATTAGCGGACTAGAAAAATGAAACACTGGGGTAATGATTTTAGAAAGCAGCTACCATAACCTCGGACAGATCTCCAGACCTGAGAACTAGAAAGAGAGGCCCTAAAGAATTGATGCTCAGACCTCCAAGGAGAGGTCACTGCCCAGTTGCTGGTCACATTTGTGAGGGAGCAGGATGGGGTTGGTTCTCCAGGTGCTAATAGCTGGGAGCTGGAGTCAGATCCCAGTGCTGAGGTGATGCTAGTAGCAGAATCAGGTAGTATATTAGCTGTGTTTCCCACCTTCAGTCTCCCTTTAGTGCCCCCTACTGGCAGGACCTAACAAAGGCCACC
>NW_011493751.1:0-1498 GCF_000754665.1 Bison bison bison | reverse complement strand
ACGTCCATCGAGTCAGTGATGCCATCCAGCCATCTCATCCTCTGTCGTCCCCTTCTCTTCCTGCCCACAATCCCTCCCGGCATCAGAGTCTTTTCCAATGAGTCAACTCTTCGCATGAAGTGGCCAAAGGACTGGAGTTTCAGCTTTAGCATCATTCCTTCCAAAGAACACCCAGGGTTGATTTCCTTCAGAATGAACTGGTTGGATCTCCTTGCAGTCCAAGGGACTCTCAAGAGTCTTCTCCAACACCACAGTTCAAAAGCATCAGTTCTTCGGTGCTCAGCTTTCTTCACAGTCCAACTCTCACATCCATACATGACCACTGGAAAAACCATAGCCTTGACTAGACGGACCTTTAGCTCCATTATTCCATTATAAATAAATGATGCTGCGAAATTTACCTATTTGAAGCCCTTTGTCAGGCTTTAGACATAGCAGCATAAAAATGGCTTTATCTCCAGCTAAGTTAAGGGTCTGTTCAATTAAATTCTTTGCTTCTAAATGTACCCTGAAGATTTAGTTTTGGTTTTTGGTATTATAGCATTAATGGCATTAATGGTAGCAGATTATTTTTATTATCTAATTCTTAGAAATACTGTCACCTTGGAATGTATGGTTGGTTAGGGAAACTGAAGAAGGACAGAATTTGGACATGTCACCTCGTCTCCAGTCTTTCCCATTTTATTGTTTTCCTCTATTTCTTAGTGTTGATCACTGAGGAAGGCTTTCTTATCTCTCCTTGCTTTTCTTTGGGACTCTGCATTCAGACGAGTATATTTTTGTTTTTCTCCTTTAACTTCTCTTCATTTATCAGCTATTTAAATAACCTCAGATATACAGATGACAGCACCCTCATGGCAGAAAGTGAAGAGGAACTGAAGAACTTCTTGATGAACATGAAAGAGGAGAGTGAAAAAGCTGGCTTAAAACTCAGCATTCAAAAAACTAAGATCATAGCATCCAGTTCTATCCCGTCATGGCAAAGAGATGGGGATACAATGGAAACAGTGACAGACTTTATTTTCTTGGGCTTCCAAATCACTGCAGATAGTGACTGCAGCTGTGAAATTAAAAGACACTTGCTCCTTGAAAGAAAAATTATGACAAGCCTAGACAGCATATTAAAAAGCAGAAACATTACTCTGCCAAAAAAGCTCTGTCTAGTTAAAAGCTATGTTTTTTTTTCCAGTAGTCATGTATGGATGTGAAAGTTGGACCATAAAGACAGTTGAGTGTCAAAGAATTAATGCTTTTGAATGGTGGTGTTGGAGAAGACTCTTGAGAGTCCCTTGGACTGCAAGGAGATCCAATCAGTCAATCCTAAAGGAAATCAGTCCTGAATATTCACTGGAAGTACTGATGCTGAAGCTGACACTCCAGTACTGTGACCACTTGATGTGAAGAGCTTATTCATTGGAAAAGACCCTGATGCTGGGAAATATTGAAGGCAGGAGGAGAAGGGGATGACAGAGGATGAGATGACTGGATGGCATAACTG
>NW_011493750.1:17895-19078 GCF_000754665.1 Bison bison bison | reverse complement strand
CTGTGATGAGCAGAACCCACCCTGAGGGAACCTGCACGTGTGTTTCTCATCAGTTGGGCCCTCCTGGGACCCCGTTGTCTGAGGCCCCTGGTGAGGAGAAGACGGTGGTGGCTTGTTGTCCAAGATTGCTGTATTGTCACTGGTGACTTTCTCCCTGTTCCTCTGGTCCTCGTGCAGGTGAAGATGCCCAGTCAAGCAAGCAGAAGAGTGTTTTCTCCTCTGGCCACCAAGCAGGCACCTTCTGCTTCAGGCCATAGGAGTGCTTGCAGCCACTTCTTGCTCAGGGATTCCACCCACACAGGTGAGATTCAGAGGCTCTCAGGAGGAAGGGGTTGGGTTGGCTGAGATACTGAATGGCACAAACTGGGCAAGCATGGAATCCAGTCACATACCCTAGTAGAAGACATAGCAGTGGCAAAGTCCCAAGGGCCAGCCTTGTAACCAAGCCAGACCCAGTGAACAGTGTAACCCTTTGTCACCCAGCACATGGGCAAACGTTCAACTGAATGATGATGCTCAGGACCAGGCAGTGCATGAGGACATGACACCCTTGCCTGTGGTTAGTGGAGTGGAAACAGGGGAAGCCTTTGTGGAAGGCCGTTTGTTGGCGTGTGTCAGCACCTCGGGTGTGTGCCATGTGCACTGGGCCGCCTCCTGCATGGCTCTTCAGTGAGTGTGTGGTCACATCGAGTGGCTATATTGGCAGAATGAGATTTCCCTTCCCTTCCATCAGGAGGGAAGCATCAGTAAATTGTGGGACCCCCGACAATGGGAGGTGTAAACAGACACCGTGTAAGGGTGAAAACAGACACATGAATTTTGCAGACGTGGAGGAGTGTGCTCGAGGTGCTGGGAGTGGAGAAGCCATCCCTCACTACCCCCTTACCCCTGTGGAGAGATGTCCCGACAGAGCTGACCCTTTGGCTTCATTTGCCAGCAGTCACTTCAGGATTGCACCGGGTGGCTCATACTAGGAACCGTGTTGGTTCAGGAGGCCCAGCAGCCGAGATAGAGATGTCAGCTGACGTTGGCTCTCATGAGGGCTGTGGAGTCTGTCCTATCTCTCCCCCCTCACTTCCAGGGCATTGCTGGCCTTGGTGGGTGTGTCTGGGCTTGGAGAGCTCCGCCTTCCTCTTCACCCCAGTTTCCCCATGTTCCTGTCTGTCTCTAAATGTGTCCTTTG
>NW_011493750.1:15467-17139 GCF_000754665.1 Bison bison bison | reverse complement strand
GGTGGACATTCTCAAGCACCTGATCCCCTTTGGGCAGGAGGCCTGTCCAGACTGGGCTCTCGAGAGGAAAGTGACCTAGAGACCAGCACATGGTGACACCATGCAGTCGCCACTGCTCTCTGGACTTACCCATCTGGTTTTGTCTGAATTGGCCCCGCACTGTGGTGCCCACTTGGTGCGGGGCCAGGGGCAGGGACTCCCCTCACACAATGCTGCTCTGGACTCAGCTAGAGACTCCGGGACTTTGACCTTTATGAAATGATGACATTGCCACTTGTTATGGCCCTGCTGGGTCTGGGTCGTTGAAAGAAATGTGTTGTTAAGAAACTTATCAGTGTTTTTCCCTCTCTGTTCTGGTCCAAACTCCCTGATGTTGGAACAGTGTCCAGGGGGTGATGGGGGAAGGCTGGGGGCGATGCTGTGCGTTGGCAGGCAGAGAGGCCCGCAGGCCCAGAAGTGGGCTGTGATGTTTCCTTGCATGTGACCCTTGCCCTACTGTAAAGTGTCCCTTGGCTCTCAAAGTGTGTGTGTTGGATGCAGGGCCTGGTTGCCTCATGTCCAAAGACAGGCTCCTAAATACAGCTGTGAGGGCAGAGCGACAAGGGCTGGTGTTCACCTGAGGAAACTTTGTACTTGTCTTTGATTTTGGGGTAATGTGTTTGCAAGGCGCTTGGCGGTTTGGGTGATCCTGCTTTCCAGTCAGCCTCTTGGCCGAGAGTGGGGAGGGGGCCCTGGATCGGGAGCTGGGATGTTCAGCTGTTGATCAGAAACTTGTGGCATTGTTGGCGGACCCAGGAGGAGCCCTTTCTGCTGCAGGGTGCATGGAAGGTGACAGCCCCCAAGGTCAGGAGCCCAGCTGGGTCGTCTGCTGAGAGGCATGCAAGGCCCAGGGACCAGTCTGTCCTGAGCTTGCCTCAGCACTCGGCTCATGGGTCAGACCCTTGGATGAGCCTGTGAAATACTACTGTTTCAGATGAAAGGGGACCATGGGGACTGGACTGAAGCCTGTCTGGGGCAAGGGTTTCCAGTCTGATCTGGCTCACCCTGTGCTATGTGTGAATACAATGGACAGATAGAAAGAACACAGATTCGCAGTTCTCCCTTGATTGTTTATTTACTCCAGTGGAGTTTTGCTTTACTTTAATAGAGCCAGAAATCTATTTTTGATTACAAGAGAGTGCTTTTGAGTATCCCTAGGAATCTGGCAGCTCAGGGATTGGGCTTGTTCTTGACCTGCTCACAGAGGGCACACTTATAATCTGAGGAATCTCCCTGCTCCTCCTCTGACTCAGGGGCCTCGTCTGGGGCCATGACTAAAAGGCCCGCCATCAGGATGGAGTAACAGGTGTTGTACAAAGTCATCACCGATTCATAATCTGGGTACACCAGGGCACTCTCAGGCAGTTCCCCTGGGCTGTCCCTTCCAGCAGTAGCTGGGGGCACAGATGTGGCATTGCTGGATGTGCCCTTTCCACTGGGGCTGCCCTGCTCACTGGGGAGATGGTTTCCCCCAGCCTGCCTGGCTACACTTCCCATAGACCCAAAGTCAGAGAACACAAATGAGCACTGGCTGAGGGTTCTGTGAGCAGTTGGCATTCCCTCCTGGACTTTGTTGCCACCCTCTTTGGTGAACTCATTGTGGTGGAGTTGAGGAGAGTATGTGGTTGCCACC
>NW_011493750.1:12735-15367 GCF_000754665.1 Bison bison bison | reverse complement strand
TGCACACAGGTCTTGTGGTCATTGGGGGCACTTTGCTGTGCCTAGAAAACCTAGGTCCCAACCAGGTGCAGGAGCTGGAGAATCAAGCCCTGCTACCCGACCTGCAACAGAAGTACATGACTGCGCTGGCCAACCCCCGCTGGCTGCTGCAGCCCGTCCCTGGAAGAGGCAGGAAGGACATCTTCCAGGTGGACATCCCCCAGCACCTGATCCTCTTTGGGCAGGAGGCCTGTCCAGACTGGGCTTTCGAGAGGAAAGTGACCAAGATACCAGCACATGGTGATACCATGCAGTCACCACCATGCTCTGGACTTGCCCATCTGGTTGTGTCTGAATCGGCCCTGCACTGCAGTGCCCAGTTGGTGCGGGGCTGGGGACAGGGACTCCCCTTGCATGATGCTGCTCTGGACTCAGCGAGAGACTCCGGGACTCTGAGCTCTACGAATTGATGGTGTTGCCACTCATTTTGGCCCTGCTGAGTCTGGGTGGTTGAGAGAAATGTGTTGTTAGGAAACTAGTTAGTGTTTTTCCCTCTCTGTTCTGGTCCAAATTCCTAATGTTGGAACAGTGTCCACGGGGTGATAGGGGAAGGCCGGGGGTGGGGCTGAGCATAAGCAGGCAGAGAGGCCTGCAGGCCCAGAAACAGGCCGTGGTTTGTCCTTGCACGTGACACTTGTCCTACTGTAAAGTGTTCCTTGGCTCTCAAATTATGTGTGTTGGACTCAGTGCCTGGCCGCCTCACATCCAAAGATAGGCTTCTAAATACAGCCGTGAGGGCAGAGTGACAAGGGCTGGTGTTCACCTTGTGGAAACCTTGTACTTGTCTTTGGCTTTGGGGTAATGTGTTTGCAAGGCACTTAGTGGCTGGGGTGACCCTGCTTTCCAGTGAGCCTCTTGAGGAAGCCCCTGGATAGGGAGCTGGGATGCTCAGCTGCTGATCAGAAACTTGTGGCATCACTGGGAGATCCTTGAGGAGCCCCTTCTGCTGCAGGGTGTATGACTCATGGGAGGTGAAACACCCAAGGTCAGGAGCCCAGCTGAGCCATCTGCTGAGCAGCAGGCAAGGCCCAGGGACCAGTCCATCCTGGGTTTGCCTCAGCACTCGGCTCATGGATCAGACCATTGGATGAGCCTGTGAAATGCTGCTGTTTCAGATGAAAATGGACCATGGGGACAAGACTGAAGATTGCCTGGGGCATGGGCTTCCAGCCTCTTCTAGCTCACCCTGTGCCATGTGTGAATACAATGGACAGATAGAAAGAACACAGACTCATAGTTCTCGTTTGATTGTTTATTTACTCCAATGGAGTTTTGCTTGACTTTATTAGAGCCAGAAATCTATTTTTAATTATAAGAGAGTGCTTTTGAGTGTCCCTAGGTATCTGGCAGCTCAGGGATTGGGCTTGTTCTTGAGCTGCTCACAGAGGGCACACTTATAATCTGAGGACTCTCCCTGCTCATCCTCCGCCTCAGGGGCCTCATCTGGTGCCATGACTAAAAGGCCCGCCATCAGGATGGAGTAACAGGTGTTGTACAAAGCCATCACCGATTCGTAATCTGGGTACACCGGGGGGCTCTCGGGCAGTTTCCCTGGGCTGTCCCTTTCAGCAGTAGCCGAGGGCACAGATATGGCATTGCTGGATGTGCCCTCTCCAGCCGCCCTGCTGGGGCTGCCCTGCTCATTGGGGAGATGGTTTTCCCCAGCCCGCCTGGCTACACTGCCCACAGACAGGTCAGAGAACACAAATGAGCACTGGCTGGGGGTTCTGCGAGCAGTTGGCATCCCCTTCTGGACTTTGTTGCCAGCCTTTTGGGTGAACTCGTTGTGGTGGAATTGAGGAGAGTGTCTGGTTGCCACCACTCGCTTCTTTCTCTTTGGAGTTGTTGTGCCAGTGGCAGGCTGAGAAGTTGTTCTGGTGTTGCCTTTCCTCTGGATGTTCTGCAGAAGGAGAGGCTTGTCTCTCTGAAAATTGGAGTTTCGATAAATCTGAAAGCAAATGAATCACTTTAGGCATGAGAGGGGAGAAGAGCCCTTCCTCACCACCCTCCTCCCCACAACAGTCCGGGCAGTGCCTAAGTATAAAGACAAGGTCTCTTCATTCCTGGCAGGTTATGAGGCCCTAGCATGTCACTCCCTAGAGCTCCCCCAGGGCCGTCTTCACTTGAGGTGTTACTGGCCCTCCCTGACATCAAGTGGCCCCTCAGTGTCTGGAGTCACCCCCATGGATCCTGTCTAATAGGGGTGGTGGAACACAATAGATCCTGCTTTCTCTTCTTTTCTTAACCACCCTCTCATGAGAACAACATTCTCCTGGGAAATGAAACCCGTCCAGCACTCAGCTCATCTAGTCTAGTCTCCCCAAAAGGGCTTTTTACGTTACCATGAGCTTCTTCCCTGTAGAGTGACTCGAAGGGCGGACTTTCCTGAACCCGTACAGGTTCAGTTCACGGATGAAGCTCTTGATGCTGTCTGTCTCGAAGATCTGGTCCATGCCTCTGCGCTGGAGTACCTCTATCTGGAAGAGATCTGCCTCGATGACCACTGTATCTCCCTCATCGTTCCAGTGCACAGAGGTGAAGGCTGCATCCTCCACAATCCTCCAGAGCTTCCTGGGGAAGGACAGCCCAAGGA
>NW_011493750.1:11620-12330 GCF_000754665.1 Bison bison bison | reverse complement strand
ACCCCTGGTCCTGGCAATCCATGTCCAATTTGGGTCACTTTGGGTACCTTCCCTTTGAAGGACTTGATTGGGGGCTCAAGGTACAGCCAGTTCTGTTGAAAACAGCCACTTCACTGGTCCTCTCCAAGGCCAGCTCTGATCTTCCCCACCCCTGCCCCTGTCCCCACCACCACTGTGGACCTGTTCTCTGTTACCCAGATGGCAGGCCCATCAAATGATTTTATGGGTTAGGTGCTTTTCAAGGGCCCTCCTTTACACACTCACTCCAAGGGACATGTCTAACTTGTTGAGCTAGATGTGACCAAAGGAAACCCCCGTCAACCTGTATTTGAAAAAGTATGAGAATCCGGGTGTGAGACTGGACGAAACCTGAGTGAGTCACCGGTCTTTACCGCATGTGGGCAGTAGAGCAGTGGGTTTGGAGATGCGTGTTCTCTGGTATTTGTGGGCCACTGTTCTTGAAAATCACTGTGTAGGAAACAGACTGGCACCTTGGAAAGGCCCGTATTTGAGGACCCTAGGGCATTGTCTCCCAGTTCTGCCAGTAGCAGGGTCATTTTCCCTGTGTGAGGACCACAGCCTGGTATCTGAAAGGGGAGAGCTAAGAGGGTGTGGAAGAAGCTCTCCCAGAGGCCTTTCTGCCTAATGACTGGCAGCATGGATGAGATTCAGGCTTCGACTTGGGCTTCTTCATGGCCTTTCTGCTTTTA
>NW_011493750.1:10139-11520 GCF_000754665.1 Bison bison bison | reverse complement strand
CCCAGTCACTCCTCTGTTCTCCACTGAATGGGGTTGGCTGCTTTGTTGTCCAAGGCAGGTCAGAGAATATGCACCTCAATAGGATATGGAATTCCTAATTAGCCAAACAAGATGTTTCATAAATAAAACTGAGAAACTTTTCTAGTTAGACTATAGTGGACCATAGTGTCACTCACTCAGTCATGTCGGACTCTGCAACTCAATTTATTGTAGCTTTCCAGGCTCCTCTGTCCATGGACTTCTCCAGGAAAGAATATTTGAGTGAGTTGCCATGTCCTTCTCCAAGGGAATCTTCCTGACCCAGGGATTGAACCCAGGTCTCCCACAATGCAAGCAGATTCTTCATTGTATGGGCTACCCAGAAAGGCCCATTTCCAGTTAGAAGACCTGTGAAATTTGGGTGCGGAGCACTGTTCCAACAGGACCCAAGCTGGTCCAGGAAATAGAAGCAAGAACCACTCTTTGCCTGTGTCCCAGCTGGCCTTCCATTCAAACCCTTTTTTTCATCATTGCATCACCAATAAATGTTGAGTCTTTGATTACAATGCCCAATTACAATGAAGATAATTAAAAGCTAGTTAACACCTTGAGTTCTGTGTCCTTAGGACCAGGAGAGGATGGGTTTCTGGGCATCACTTCAAGGGAGTGTGACAGGAGTTCTGCAGGATTCTTAGCAGATATGGGGTAGAAAACACCTACACTGTCCCTGTGGTCAGCAGCAATCTGACAAGATCCAGGACCCCTTCCGTCCTGTCCCAGAAAGAGATCTCTCTGGGGCTTATGCAAGATCCAAAAGGACACCTTACAGTTATGTCCTGTTTCCCCTCACTCTCACAATGCACCTCATGTGACTGTGGCTCCTAGACCATCGCTCTAGCTGTGGGGGTGTCCTGCTTCTCCCAGTGCCTGAACTGCTAACACAGGGCCTTTTACGGAGCAGAGGCCCCATAAAGGTCTTCAGAATAAATGAGCCATTGAGGAGGGGGCTGCTTGACTCAGATTAATTGCTACTTCCATTTATAACCCAGGCAAATCCAAATAAACCAAGATTGCTTAGCTGTACAAAATGACACAGAAAAAGTATATGAAGCAAGAATTCACTAATATCATTTTTTATTTTCTAATTTTTCCACCAACTATATCACTGCTAAATAAATTCACATTTCCAAAATCATTCTAATTCTAATTCCATGTTATCTTGTTCAGGACCACGAAATAAAATGGAAGTGTTCCCAATCTCTTTTACAAAACAGGAAAACTCTTGTTCTTGAACTGGATGAGTACAAGCACAGTGTGATCAACATCAGGGACATAGATACTGGAATGCATTGTCTTCTATAAAAAGGAATAACATTTGAAAAATTCCTAAAGAAAACAGAGA
>NW_011493750.1:9047-10039 GCF_000754665.1 Bison bison bison | reverse complement strand
AGTTCTTCATCTGGGAGGCGAGTGGGTGTGAGGAGCCCCGTGTGTTGGGTTGCAGGATGGACATAAGGGATGAGACAGAGCTCGCAGGGCCTGGCAACAGTTGACCCTGTGATAACAGGGCAGGAATTTTTCACACTGTTGCCCCCAGAAAATCCTCCACTGTCCACTGGATGGGGTTGGCTACTTTGTGGTCCAGGGAAGGTTAGAGAATATGCACCTCAATAGGATGTGGAATTCCTAATTAGCCAAACAGGATGTTTCATAAATAAAACTAAGAAACTTTTCTACTTAGACTGTAGTGGACCATAGTGTTAGTCGCTCAGTCATATCTGATTCTACAACTCCAGTGACTATAGATTGCCAGGATCCTCTGTCCATGGAATTCTCCAGACAAGAATAGTGGAGTGAGTTGCCATGCCCTTCTCCAGGGGGATCTTCCTGACCCAGGGATTGAACCCAGGACTCCCACAATGCAAGCAGATTCTTCATTGTATGGGCTACCCAGAAAGGCCTATTTCCAGTTAGAGGACCTGTAAAATTTGGGTGTGGAGGAGTGTTCCAGCAGGACCCAAGCAGCTCCAGGAAACAGAAGCAGGAACCACTCTTTGCATGTGTCCCAGGTGGTCTTGCATCCAAATACTTACCTTCCGTCATTGCAGCACCAATAAATGTTGAGTCTTTGATTACAATGCCCAATTACAATGAAGATAATTGAAAGCTAGTTAACACCTTGAGTTCTGGGCCCCCAGGACCAGGAAAGAGAGGGTCAGTCCATGGATTTCTGGGCATCACTTCAAGGGAGTGAGATGGGAGTTCTTCAGGATTCCTAGCAGATAATGGGTAGAAAACACCTGCGCCATCCTTGTGGTCAGCAGCAAAGTGACAAGAGCTAGGACCCCTTCCATGCTGCCCCCAAAAGAGATCTCTCTGGGGTTTATTCAAGAGCCAAAAGGACACCTTACAGCAATGTCCCATTTCCCCTCCCTCCCATG
>NW_011493750.1:8191-8947 GCF_000754665.1 Bison bison bison | reverse complement strand
TAAAAGCAGGTTGACAAAGCTTTGCTTCCAGCCAGTTCATCTGACTGGGACATGACTCTGGAGACTATAAACGTTGGTGGGGGCCCCTGGTGGCTCCTCTGAAGGCGACAGAAGGTCCTGGTATCTGTGGGAAGCCTGGCTAGCTGGTCTTTCTTGCTCCCTTCCACGCTTTGGGCCCCTCCTCACCCCCTGGGTCCTGAGGGAGCTGCCTTTTCTGGTCCCCCTCCTCCAGGAAGCACCCAGGCCCTGGCAGTGTGTTTGTGTGTCGCCAAGGGGGTCTTTGTCAGCCGTGGCTCGGGACACTTGTGTTGTGCACACACAAGCTCTCATGACGTCCAAGGCCTGCCTTTCTCTGCCTCACTCTTCTGCCCCTGTGCTTAGTGTCCACCCCCTGGTTTCCCCAGCCCAAAGGCCCTCCAACTGCTGCCCTCCCTCACTGCAGCTTGGGAGACCTGGAGCCGCAGGGATCCATCCGTGTTCCCTTCCCTCCCATATCGGAGGAGCCTCCTGTAGGGTCTTATCCCAGTGGGAACTGGGACCATACAGTCAGGCTTTCCCTCCCTCCTGCTCAGTGATGAGCTAGTCAGCCTGGCAGGTTCAGTTGGGCAGAAGGCCCCATGGCAGCAGCAGGGACAGGGCACCACCCTCAGGCTGGAGGCGCTGGGACTGGACAAAGATGCCGGCCCCGAGCAGAGTCAGTTCTCAGCAAAGCACAGAGCAGCCCCACAGGGCTTCTGATTCTCCTTGTCCCCTTCC
>NW_011493750.1:5172-7675 GCF_000754665.1 Bison bison bison | reverse complement strand
AGCTCCTCCTAAGCGGCCTAACCCCTGGCTACCTGAAGGAGGACGTGAGGTGGCTCACCAGTGTGCAGTCAGCACAGCTTGAGGTTGTGGGGCTGACATGGTGGGGAGGATTAGGGCCTTTTGGGGTCCCCACTGTTCTGGGATGTGGAGTCCCTGGTGCACACTCAGGGTAGCCAACTCACCTTGACTCTTGGCACTGCCTGGACCTCCTCAGCTCTCTGACCTATGGACTCGGGCCTCAGACATCTGCCTTTGCCTCCTGGTTCCTGGAGCCCCTGTGAGAGAAATGGAGGGACACCTCGGGAGTAGATTGTGGCACAGACTTGGGCCTTCTGTGCTGGTAGGAGGGGTGGACACTGTGAGGCCCCCACAGGCCACCACCCACAGGGTAGGTGGTCCTCTTGGGTCTCTCTTGTAGTGCCCCCTTTCCCCTGGCACGGCCTGGACCCTCCCCTATGGGGACTTGCAGGGTAACTCAGAACAAAACCTGAGTCTTTACAGAAAGCACTGAGGGGCCCCAATGTGGCTGCACCTTCCCAGGGCCTCCCACAGGTCGTAGGCTGGGGAAATGCTTGGTCATCACCTCCTCCTCATGTCTGGCCTGGCCTCCTAACACTTCCCTCAGAGATGGGAGTCTGCTCAGTCCTGCCTCGGGGTCTTGGGAGTCCAACCTCTGTGGATCTGATGCCTCCACCCTCCGCCCTAACACCTCACCTCCCGAGGCTCCTAGGCCAGAACTGATAAACTGCTCACCCCACTCTGGGGCCTCCAAGACCCACCACAAGGGCCAGGACCCCTCCCTGCCTTGGGGTCTAACAGCCTCAGTCCTTCCTCACATGGAGCCTGGACTCCAGGAAGTATACAGGATTCTCCCCTTCACCATTTTGAGGCCCTACCACTCTCACGAGGTCCCCAGTCTCTCTGAGACCTGGATGTCAGGAAATGCTGTACGAGGTCGTCCTGCCTGGGGAATACCAGGGTCCCCTGTGTTCTGGAGTCTGGCTATAGTCCTCCCTCAGGGTCCTCACCTTGACTCCCGCTAGGACCTGGGCTCTGTCCTCTCCACACTTGAGGCCTGGCTCCTCATACTAGGGCCCCAGTCTCTCAGACCCAGATGTCAGGAAGTCGGTCTTCCCTTGGGGTCCCTTCAGTCCTTCCTCAGGACATTACCTTGTCCCTAGGCAGGACCTGGGATTCTCTCCTCTCCCAATATCTGGCCCCGTCCCTCTTACCAGGTAGGCAGTCTCTCTGAGACCTGGATGTCAGGAAGTGAGGACCATCCTAGAGTGCTAATTCCACATCGAGACCTCCCAGGGCTGAAGGTAAGGGCAGTGACCTGTGGGGTCCCCTCAGATTGGGGTCCAGGATCCCCTGAGTCCTCTGTCAGTGTACTTCTTTTGACTTCTTGGAGGACCTGCACCCTCCCCTCTGCCCACATGTGATCCCACCCGTTATCCTAAGTCCCCACTTTCTCTGAGACCCTGGTGTGGAAGTCAGGACACCCTGTGAAGTGCTCATCCCACCGCCAGGGATGCCCAGGGTGGCAGCAGAGGCGTGGAACTGTGGGGTCACCTGTGTTTTCCCTCTGGGTCCTCATCCTGAGCTCTGGCAGGTCCTGGGATGCCAAAGTCCTCGGCAGAGACCAGACCCTCACACCAAGGGCCTCACTGCCCTGAGGCCCCTGGAGGAGGCTGTGGACATTCTAATATGGCTCCAAGCCCAGGGCTTCTTAGTGACTGAGGATGCCATGGGCTGAGATGATGTCCCAGGAGTCACTCAGCCTTCCTTGTGTTCTTCACCTTGACTCTCAGCTAGTCTGGGCATTGCCCTCTGCCCACCTGATTTTGCTTCCCTTAGAGACCCAGGCCCTCTCGATCCAGGACACCCAAGAGGGAAACCAGGGTTCAGGGCTGATTCCCACAACCCTGCTGGTGTCTCCCAGGGCTAAAAGCAGTGACCACCTGTATGTTCTAGGGTCCCAGAGTCCCCCTCAGCAGTCTACCTTGACTCCTAGCGCACCTGGGCTCCTTCACACTTCTGACCTGAACTCGAGCTCTGTGACTCTCACTTGTCCCCTCGCA
Source organism: Bison bison bison (assembly GCF_000754665.1). Classification (NCBI taxonomy): domain Eukaryota; kingdom Metazoa; phylum Chordata; class Mammalia; order Artiodactyla; family Bovidae; genus Bison; species Bison bison. Next base: position 5,594 of record NW_011493750.1, on the reverse strand, counting down.
GCAAGATCAGTGATGTCACAGCTGGATGTCACACCCCATGGTCACCCAGGGCTGTCAGGTGAGCTGCACATGCATCCCCTAGGAACCCTCAGACTTCTCTGTGTCTCACCTGGGGTCTCTGCAGGATGTGGGCCCCTTCTTCTGTCCACAGGAGACTTGTCCATGGACCAAGACTCTGACTCCCTGTGTTCACTGAGGATGCCAGGCAAGGGGGTTAATTCGATAGGCTGGCCCGGGGTCCCCAGGAGTCCCAGGAGGCATGAAGTTGTATTCTATGGGACCCTCTGTCTGGGGTGACTGGATCCTCTTGTTCTCACTGGAGGGGGCCTCCATGACCCTTTAGAGAAGGCTGCAGTCCCAAAACATCCTGATGGCACAGATGCTTGTTGGGAGGCTGCAGCATCCATGACAGTGGGAGATAC
>NW_011493750.1:4493-5072 GCF_000754665.1 Bison bison bison | reverse complement strand
GACTAGATGGACCTTTGTTGGCAAAGTAATGTCTCTGCTTTTCAATATGCTGTCTAGGTTGGTCATAATTTTCCTTCCAAGGAGTAAGCGTCTTTTTGTTTCATGGCTGCAGTCACCATCTGCAGTCATTTTGGAGCCCCCAAAAGTAAATCCTGCCACTGCCACTGTTTCTCCTTCTATTTTCCATGAAGTGATGGGACTGGATGCCATGATTTTTGTTTTCTGAATGTTGAGCTTTAAGTCAACTTTTTCACTCTCGTCTTTCACCTTCATCAAGAGGCTCTTTAGTTCTTCTATGCTTTCTGCCTTAAGCATAGTGTCATGTGCATAACTGAGGTTATTGATATTTCTCATGGCAATCTTGATACAAGCTTGTGCTTCATCCAGGCCAACGTTTCTCATGATGTACTCTGCATAGAAGTTAAATAAACATGGTGGCAATATAAAGCCTTGACATACTCCTTTTCCTATTTAGAACCAGTTTGTTGTTCCATGTACAGTTCTAACTGTTGCTTCCTGACCTGCCTACAGATTTTTCAAGAGGCAGGTCAGGTGGTCTGGTATTCCCATCTCTTTCAG
>NW_011493750.1:3512-4393 GCF_000754665.1 Bison bison bison | reverse complement strand
GGAAATGCTGCACGAGGTCGTCCTGCCTGGGGAATACCAGGGTCCCCTGTGTTCTGGGGTCTGGCTCCCACAGTCCTCCCTCAGGGTCCTTCCCTTGACTCCCGCTAGGACCTGGGCTCTGTCCTCTCCACACCTGAGGCCCAGCTAATCACGCCAGACCCCCAGTCTCTCTGAGACCGGGATGTCAGGAAGTCAGGAAAAGCCCAATGTGCTCTTCTCACCCGAGGGTCTCCCATGGTGGACGACAGGGGCGGGGATCTCTGAGTCCCGTCAGTCCTCCCTTGGGGTCCCCTCAGTCCTCCCTCAGGACATTACCTTGTCCCCAGGCAGGACCTGGGATTCTCTCCTCTCCCAATATCTGGCCCCGTCCCTCTTACCAGGTAGGCAGTCTCTCTGAGACCCGGATGTCAGGAAGTGAGGACCAGCCTGGAGTGCTAATTCCACATCGAGACCTCCCAGGGCTGAAGGTAGGGGCAGTGACCTGTGGGGTCCCCTCAGATTGGGGTCCAGGATCCCCTGAGTGCTCCAACAGTGTACTCCTTTGACTTCTTGGAGGAACTGCACCCTCCCCTCTGCCCACATGAGACTCCACCCCTTATCCCAGGTCCCCAGTCTCTCTGAGGCCCGGATGTCAGGAAGTAAGGAAAGGCCCAGTGTGCTCTTCTCACCCCAGGGTCTCCCAGGGTGGACGACAGGGTTGGGGATCTCTGAGTTCCGTCGGTCTTCCCTTGGGTTCAGTCCTCCCTCAGGACATTACCTTGTCCCCAGGCAGGATCTGGGATTCTCTCCTCTCCCAATATCTGGCCCCGTCCCTCTTACCGGGTAGGCAGTCTCTCTGAGACCCGGATGTCAGGAAATGCTGCACGAGGTCGTCCTGCCCG
>NW_011493750.1:0-768 GCF_000754665.1 Bison bison bison | reverse complement strand
GGTCCAAGGCAGTAATATTCCCTAGACATTCAGTGTGTCCTCCCAGGGGACACACTGAATGTCTAGGGAATATTACTGCCTTGGACCTACTGCCCCTTCTCCCAAGTGCATGTTTCCTTTGGTGTGGAACCTCATTCCAAGTCTCCCCGGCACAGCCTGGAACTGGAGGGTCTCCTCTCCACCCTGTTACTTCAAAACCATTCTTCCTCACACAAAGTCTTTCAAGGTGTGAAACACTCTAAATTACCCATTTCTGGTACTAACGTGCTGTTTTCTTTACTGTTTTCAATTTCGTTTTCTGCTTTTCCTTCTGGAAAGCAGTCAGAATAGGAATTATGTCCAGAGAACTTGAACCTGCTCACAGAATATGCCCAAAGCTGCCTCCTGATGGTTCGGGTAGGATTATAAAGTGCTTTAGTCTGGCTGTGCCTTTCCCAGATTGATCCCTAGTGATCAGTCGACCTGAGAAGTCACTTGATGATGTCACACACCCAGGCACACACACAGAATATCTACACACCTATTAGAACGGCCAAACTTTGTTCCTGAGATGACACCACACTCTGTTGAGGATTTGTATCATTGAGAACTCCCATTCATTGTTGGTGAGAATACAAAATGTCACAGGCACGTTGGAAGACAGCTTGGCAGCTTCTTATAAAAGTAAACATGCTCTTACTGGATGATCCAGCAACCATATGGGTCTTTACTCAAAAGATATGAGAACTTATGTACACATGAATGCTATTAGCAACTGTACTTATTATT
>NW_011493749.1:13883-14436 GCF_000754665.1 Bison bison bison | reverse complement strand
ATGATGAAAGAAAATAACCTACAGCCCAGATTATTGTACCCAGCAAGGATTTCATTCAAGTATGAAGGAGAAATCAAAAGCTTCTCAGACAAGCAAAAGCTGAGAGAATTCTGCACCACCAAACCAGCTCTCCAACAAATACTAAAGGGCATTCTCTAGACAGGAAACATAAAAATGGTGTATAAATTCGAACCTCAAACAATAAAGTAAATGGCAACGGGATCATACTTATCAGTAATTACCTTAAACGTAAAGGGGTTGACTGCCCCAACCAAAAGACAAAGACTGGCTGAATGGATACAAAAACAAGACCCCTACATATGTTGTCTACAGGAGACCCACCTCAAAACAGGGGACACATACAGACTGAAAGTGAAGGGCTGGAAAAAGATTTTCCATGCAAATAGGGACCAAAAGAAAGCAGGAGTAGCAATACTCATATCAGATAAAATAGACTTTAAAACAAAGGCTGTGAAAAGAGACAAAGAAGGTCACTACATAATGATCAAAGGATCAATCCAAGAAGAAGATATAACAATTATAAATATATATG
>NW_011493749.1:10022-11325 GCF_000754665.1 Bison bison bison | reverse complement strand
ACTTCGCATGAGGTGGCCAAAGTACTGGAGTTTCAGCTTTACCATCATTCCTCCCAAAGAACACCCAGGGCTGATCTCCTTCACAATGGACTGGTTGGATCTCCTTGCAGTCCAAGGGACTCTCAAGAGTCTTCTCCAACACCACAGTTGAAAAGCATCAATTCTTCAGCACTGAGCTTTCTTCACAGTCCAACTCTCAAATCCATACAAGACCACTGGAAAAGCCATACCTTGACTAGATGGACCTTTGTTGGTAAAGTAATGTCTCTGCTTTTCAATATGCTATCTAGGTAGGTTATAAATTTTCTTCCAAGGAGTAAGCATCTTTAATTTCATGGCTGCAGTCACCATCTGCAGTGATTTAGGAGCCCACCAAAATGAGGTCTTACACTGTTTCCATTGTTTCCCCATCTATTTCCCATGAAGTGATTGGACGAGATGCCAAGATCTTCATTATCTGAATGTTGAGTTTTAAGTTCAACTTTTTCTACTCTCCTCTTTCACCTTCTTCAAGAGGCTTTTTAGTTCCTCTTTACCTTCTGCCATAAGGGTGGTGTCATCTGCATATCTGAGGTTATTGATATTTCTCCGTGAAATACTGATTCCAGCATGTGCTTCTTCCAGCCCAGCATGTCTCATGATGTACTCTGCATATAAGTTAAATAAACAGGGTGACAATATACAGCCTTGACATACTCATTTTCCCATTTGGAACCAGTCTTTTTTTCCATGTCCAGTTCTAACTCTTGCTTCCTGACCTGCATACAAATTTCTCAAGAGACAGGTCAGGTGGTCTGTTATTCCCATTTCTTTCAGAATTTTCCACTGTTTACTGTGATCCACACAGTCAAAGGCTTTGGCATAGTCAATAAAGCAGAAACAGATGTTTGTCTGTACTCTCTTGCCTTTTTGATGATCCAGTGGATGTCAGCAAATTGATCTTTGGTTCCTCTGCCTTTTCTAAAACCAGCTGGAATATTTGGAAGTTCGTGGTTCTCATATTGCTGAAGCCTGGCTTGGAGAATTTTGAGCATTACTTTACTAGCATGTGAGATGAGTGCAATTTTGCGGTAGTTTGAGGATGATCTGGTATTGCCTTTCTTTGTGATTGGAATGAAAACTGACCTTTTCCAGTCCTGTGGCCACTGCTGAGTTTTCCAATTTGCTGGCATATTGAGTACAGCACTTTTACAGCATCATCTTCCAGGATTTGAAATAACTCAACTGGAATTCCATCACCTCCACTAGCTTTGTTCGTAGTGATGCTTTCTAAGGCCCACTTGACTTCACATTCCAGGATGTC
>NW_011493749.1:9032-9922 GCF_000754665.1 Bison bison bison | reverse complement strand
CACGATGCTGGATGCTTGGGGCTGGTGCACTGGGATGACCCAGAGGGATGGTGTGGGGAGGGAGGAGGGAGGAGGATTCAGGATGGGGAACACTTGTATACTAATTAAATAATTTAAAAAAAAAAACATTCAAAAAAAATAAATAAATAAAAGGGGCAAGTGTATAAAACTATGTACTTATTTATATAAAAATAAATAAATAAAAGTTAGTTTCCAATATTACATAGCTCAAATATGTGCCTTATGGCACTTTCACAATTTATCATTTGTTTTCTGACTCTACACATCCACATAATTGTTTATAATTCTAAAATGTTCCTATTCCTCATGTTGTCTTTTCTGATCACAACAGTAAGTTCTGATCATTATATAAAATTTAGAATACCAAAAATCACAAATATAAATTGCCTAAAACTCCATTACACATGGATAACTACCATCAACATTTTTGGATACTACATATAATTTACATATATATGCATGCATTTCCATATTATGAGATGTTTTTCATTAAACAATTTATCTGAGATACCTTTCAATGTCAGCATAGATTATTATTTTAACTGCCTTTACATTATTCAACTATATGAATAAACAATAGCTTATAAATCGAATCCCCTCTTTTTGGACATTTAAATTGTTTCAGAAATCTCAGTATTGTCAGTTCAGTTCAGTTCAGTCGCTCAGTTATGTCCGACTCTTTGCGACCCTATGAATCTCAGCACGCCAGGCCTCTCTGTCCATCACCAACTCCCGGAGTTCAATCAAACTTACTTCCATCGAGTCGGTGATGCCCTCCAGCCATCTCATCCTCTGTCGTCCCCTTCTCCTCCTGCCCGCAATCCCTTCCAGCATCAGAGACTTTTCCAATGAGTCACCTCTTCGCATGA
>NW_011493749.1:8299-8932 GCF_000754665.1 Bison bison bison | reverse complement strand
CACCATTGTGATTATCTGGGTCATGAAGATCTTTTTTATATAGTTCTTCTGTGTATTCTTGCCACCTCTCCTTAATATCTTCTGCTTCTGTTAGGTCCATACAATTTCTGTCCTTTATCGAGACCATCTTTACATGAAATGTTCCCTTGGTATCTCTAATTTTCTTGAAGAGATCCCTAGTCTTTCCCATTCTGTTGTTTTTCTCTATTTCTTTGCATTGATTGCTGAGGAAGTCTTTCTTATCTCTTCTTGCTCTTCTTTGGAACTCTGCATTCAGATGCTTATATCTTTCCTTTTTTCCTTTGCTTTTCACTTCTCTTCTTTTCACAGATATTTGTAAGGCCTCCCCAGACAGCAATTTTGCTTTTTTGCATTTATTTTCCATGGGGATGGTCCTGATCACTGTCTCCTGTATAATGTCATGAGTCTCAGTCCATAGTTCATCAGTTACTCTATTGATCAGATCTAGTCCCTTAAATCTATTTCTCACTTCCACTGTATAATCATAAGTATAATGAACAGTATGAAAAGGCAAAATGATAGGATATTGAAAGAGGAACTCCTCAGATCCGTAGGTGCCCAATATGCTACTGGAGATCAGTGGAGAAATAACTCCAGAAAGAATGAAGGGAT
>NW_011493749.1:4742-6542 GCF_000754665.1 Bison bison bison | reverse complement strand
AAAAGAAATCCTAACAATTAATTGGCAACCAGCTGACAGTAATTATGCTGTGAAAATTCAACTTTTCCATTATTCAAAAGTATATTACACTGGTTGAAATGTTTTCCTAGCACCCTGAACCTAGTCAAAAATAATTTAAAAAATGTTTAAGTTATATATTTGTTTTGGTGAATTTTTAAATTTGTTTTTCAATCCACAGACTGATGAACTCTATTAAAACTTGAGTTACACCTAAATAATTATAAGTAATGCATCATATTCCCATATTTTTACTGGATTAAAAGGAATGTTTTCCTTTAAAGCAAGACAGGCTGGTGAGAGTTAATACTAATTTTAACAGCTTTACAGCTGATATTTTATGTGAAGCTGTAAATAGTCGTGACAGTTTAAGGAAATCATTACAAGAAAAATTTTTACTTTCCTCACATTTTGTTTCTTATACAGTGCAGTGCAAATGTTCTAAGTGATGCCATCTGCTATGCTACCTCTTGTGTTCTCTTAAACTTCTGCAAGCAGTTCTTATAAATGAATTTCCTGACCAAAAGAACATTTTTAGAAACCATGGCAAAAATAAATAAATAAATAAATAAATAAAAATCACTGATCTGACTTCTATGTCCCCAGTTAATATCCTGGTCAAAACTAAGAGGAGGTTCACACTGGCGATGGTTTGTAAACCACTATCTTGCATAGAAATGCATGTCTGGGGTCTGGGAATGGTCCAAATGTATTCAACATTACCAAAGAAAAGCATTTGTCACAGACTTTTTGTTAGAAAACAAACTGGGTAGTGTTCTGACTCCTTGGAGGAATGTATAAAATTTCAAATTCACCTTCAAGGACTTCAGATATAGGGAGTAAGGAAGTATGCAGGCAGGTGGGTGTTTACCAGGAATTAGTTCTGGGCTAGTGATTTAGGGAGGAAAAATTCAAGAAAGAATAGTAGCTGTTACATGAAATCCATGAAAGAGAAAGGATTTTCTTCCTTGAAGACAGACAAACCTGAATAAGTTAGTATCAACTCTAACATCTTTAGTATCATGATATATTACCTGGAGTTATCAAGTAAAACTCAATTATCCTAAATATAGCAATAAATTCTTATTTGAATGGTCACTGCATGTCAAACACTCTAAAAGCACTTGATAAACAATATCTCATGTAAAACTTACAATAATTCTATGAGTAGTCAGATAACAAGCTTCCCAGGTGACTCAGTGATAAAGCCTACCAATGCACAAGGCACAGGAGATGTGACTTGGATCCCTGGGTCAGGAAGATCCCCTGGAGAAGGAAATGGCAACTCACTTCAGTATTTTTGCCTGGGGAATTCCATGGACAGAGGAGTCTGGCAGGCTACAGTCCATGGGGTCGCAAAGAGTCAGACACGACGACTGACTGAGCACACACACACACATATACACACATTCAGATAAATAGGCCCATTTTAGAGATAGGAAAAACAAGGATTAGAGGGGCTTAGTAACTTGCAAAAGGTCACACAGCAATAAGTGACAAAAGTGGGAGTCAATACCAAGACTATTAGACTTCAAATATGAGCTTTCATCGTCTGTATTGCCCAATTCCTGTAAATGTCCCTTGGGTTCTGCTCAAGGATGCTTAGGAGTAAACCGCGTTTTCAGCTTTTTTTTTTTTTCTTCCCTTCTTACACCTATTGATTGTTAGACTCTTTCAGTTCAGTCCCACAGTCATGTCTGACTCTTTGGGACACCATGAATTGCAGCATGCCAGGCCTCCCTGTCCATCACCAACTCTCGGAGTTCACTCAGACTCACGTCC
>NW_011493749.1:3908-4642 GCF_000754665.1 Bison bison bison | reverse complement strand
TACTGCTTCTTGACCTCCATACAGATTTCTCAGAAGGCAGGTAAAGTGGTCTGGTATTCCCATATCTTTAAGAATTTTCCACAGTGCTGTGATCCACACAGTCAAAGGCTTTGACATAGTCAATAAATCAGAAATAGATGTTTTTCCGGAACTCTCTTGCTTTTTCGATGATCCAATGGATGTGTAATAAAGATTATACAAATAATAACATGTATACTCCTAGCATACAGTAAGCACTGCATAAGCATTTTTTGTAAGGCGATCAAACCAATCAATCCTAAAGGAGATCAACGCTGAATATTCACTGGAAGGACTGATGCTGAATCTCCAATACTTTGGCCACTTGATGCGAAGAGCTGACTCATTAGAAAAGACCACGATGCTGAGAAAGATTGAAGGCAGGAGGAGAAGGGTATGACAGAGAATGAGATGGTTGGATGGCATCACCGTCTCAATGGACGTGAATTTGAGCAAGTGTCAGGAGATGGTGAAGGACAGAGAAGACTGGCGTGCTGCAGTCCATGGAGTCACAGAGTCAGACACAACTGAGTTACTGAACACGAAGTTAACTTTAAGATTTTCGGAAGAAGGACCTTTTAATTCTTCCTTTTGTCCCTATGGGAGGTTCTGGCCACTGGCAGTCCTGTTTCTTTTCCACTTGTTTTTATTCTCCTATGGTGGTTGCGGTGGTTTTGTTGCTAAGTTGTGTCTGACTTTTTGTGACCCCATGAACT
>NW_011493749.1:3276-3808 GCF_000754665.1 Bison bison bison | reverse complement strand
TTAATACATTTTTGGTAGATGAAAATGTGTTAATCTGCCCTGAGTAACAAAACTTTGACTCAAGTGCACTTTACAGTACACAAATACTTTTCGTGTACTAAAAAAATGATAACATTAGTACAGAGATTTAAGCCATATTTAATATGAAATAAATGTTTCTGCCATAAATATTATTTTTCACATATAAACATAGTAATTGAGGTAAGCCATTTGTGAGCTCTTGCTTCCTTGTGAAATCACTAATAATTACACTAATGGGAATATTCAATAACATGAGCTAAACAAACCTAAACACATTTCAAAAGATCTAACTTATTTCCAAAACAGTTGTTCAGAAAATCAACTGGGGATTTCCCTAAGCTAGAGAAATTTTCTGATACTTTCCCATGTGCTGCTTAGAGACTGATCATTTAGTAAAGTTGCAATTGCAAAGAGTTGATCCATTTCCATAAAGCCTCATCATCTATACAGATTTTTAAAAAATACCTATGGTCTTTCGCTAGCCCTTCAGCATAATTAAATGCAGCTGTAT
>NW_011493749.1:0-1511 GCF_000754665.1 Bison bison bison | reverse complement strand
AGATGCCGGCCAGTCCATTGAGCAGAAATTAATGAGAAGATTGCCACAGAATACCTCTAAAGCAGGCATTTCACTGAGTCATGGTGACCTATTCAATGCAAAGCTGGCACTAGTGAGGGCTGAGAAAGTAGAGAATACTATAAACTGAAGATAGAAATGGCCTCCAGCAGAAAATAAATATGGCAATTCAGAAAGAGAATGAGACAAACCTGAATTGAAGTTTCTGTGATGCACAGGCTCATTCCTCCTACCACTTCACACATCAGCAAACAGTTGCTCCCATTCAAATCTGGAAATAAAATGGACAATGCCTAAGCACAGATGATTTAAAAATAAGAAGCAGAACAGCATAAGCAAAAAGTAGATGAAGGAAGAAGAAACTGAAGAACAGGCTCTGAATAGTCTTTAAAAGCCTCTTTTAACAGGTAAACTCTACAATTCTACTGAAGGATATTAAACACAGCTTGTCCTTGGATAAGAAGACAATAATATGATACTCCTGATTTTATGTAAATGAAATCATAAAATAATAATCAAAATATCAATAGGCCTTAGGGAGGGAGCCTGAAAAAAACTGATACTACAGTTCATCTCAGAAAATAAATAGATGAACATATCCCTCCAAAATCTTAAAAACAAGTTTTATAAGGACCTTTCTTACCAAATAATAAAATGTATATGAGAAATGTGTTTTAGAAGATTTATACTGGCACAAGAATAACACTACTAAACAAAACAGTCCAGAAATAGGTACAAACAAATAAGGGAATGGATTACATAATAAAGGCAGCAATTAATTACATTGGATATTCAATATTCAATAAATGGTGTCAAAACAACGGATTAGTTGTGTAGAAAGATAAAAAGTCATATAGCTACCTAAACCCTTGCTTGGGCTTGTGCTTATTCATTCAGTTGTGTCCAAGTCTTTGCAACTGCAACATTTTCCCTTAATTCAAAGACAGTTCTTAAAATTAACAATCAATTAGAAAAAGTTGCTCTTAAAACTATACCCTTGTAACAGAGTTTTGGATTTCACTTTGGCTGCTCCTGGCATGTCACTGTTTGTTATCAGAGCAAAACAAACAAACAAACCAAGATTCTTCAAGTCAGACTCAGTGCACTACAACTATCTACAAAAGCACAGGGATAGAGAGGGAGGAAAAATGACTAAGAGTAGATTTAAGAATCCAAAAAAAAAAAAAAATCCCCCAAATAATAATAGCCTGAGTTTTTATAGTTTTGGGGAAGAGATATGGAATATGGTTGTCAAAAATATTAGATCTGGAGCCAAAACCTATGGTACATTCATAAAATGGAATATTCTTCATCAACAAATAGAAATGATCCATGAAAAGACATAAATGAATGATAGATGCATACTGATAAATCAAAGAAGCTAATCTGAAAGGGTTACATACACTATAATTCCATTAATATGACACTCTGGAAAAGGCAAAACTATAAAGATGGTTAAAAGCACAGTGGTTGCCATGGGCTGGAGGGTGTAG
>NW_011493748.1:14203-14757 GCF_000754665.1 Bison bison bison | reverse complement strand
GTGACCCCATAGACGGCAGCTCACCAGGCTCTGCCGTCCCTGGGATTCTCCAGGCAAGAATACTGGAGTGGGTTGTCATTTCCTTCTCCAGTGCATGAAAGCGAAAAGTGAAAGTGAAGTCGCTCAGTCGTGTCCAACTCTTAGCAACCCAATGGACTACAGCCTACCAGGCTCCTCCGTCCATGGGATTTTCCAGGTAAGAGTACTGGAGTGGGTTGCCTTTACTATCTATTATCTACTTCTTATGCGTCCTATACTTAACTTGTGATTACATTGTAACTCATGCCACATTCCTCAGTTTATTTCTTATCTTTCTAAATCTTGTTTGCCCCTAGTATCTTAAGATCATTATCTCCTAAAAAGGCTTCTAGCTATTCTTAATTATTCCTAAACCCTAAGCTCAGCAAACTTTCTTTGCCATAAAAATTCCCCTCACAAACAGGTCTCAGATAACAATCCTTCCCATGGCCTTAAGCTGAGGCCTATGTGCTCATCCTGGAACATTCTTTGTAAAGATCCTTGAACAAATGTCAATGGTTACTTTATAGATTATT
>NW_011493748.1:8918-10512 GCF_000754665.1 Bison bison bison | reverse complement strand
TTGAGTTTCAAGCCAAATTTTTCACTCTCCCCTTTCACTTTCATCAAGAGGCCCTTTAGTTCTTTGCTTTCTGCCATTACAGTGGTATCATCTGCATATATGAGGTTGTTGATATTTCTTCCAGCAAACCTGATTCCAACTTGTACTTCATCCAGCTCAGCATTTCACATCATGTACTCTGTACAGAAGTTAAACAGGTGACAATATATCACCTTCATGTAATCCTTTTCCAATTTTAAACCAGTTAGTTGTTACATGTCCACTTCTGTTGATTCTTGACTTACATACAGGTTTCTCAGGAACCAGGTAAGTTGATCTGGTATTTCCATCTCTTTAAGAATTTCCCACAATTTGTTATGATCCACTCAACCAAAGACATTAGCATAGTCAATGAATCAGATGTTTTTCTGGAATTCCTTTGCTTTTTCTATGACCCAACAGATGTTGGCAATTTGATCTCTGGTTCCACTAACTTTACTAAATCCAGTTTGTACATCTAGAAGTTCTCAGTTCATGTACTGTTGAAGCCTAGCTTGAAGGATTTTGAGCATGACCTTGATAGTATGTGAAATGAGTTTAATTGTGTGGTAGTTTGAACATTCTTTGGCTTTGCTCTTCTTTGGGATTAGAATGAAAACTGACCTTTTCTATTCCTGTGGCCACTGCTGAGTTTTCCAAATTTTCTGACATATTGAGTGCAGCATCATCTTTTAGGACTTGAAATAGCTCAGCTGGAATTCCAGCACTTCCACTAGGTTTGTTCCTAGTAATGCTTCCTAAGGCCTACTAGACTTCACACTCCAGGATGTCTAGCACTAGGTAGTGACCACACCATCATGGTTATCTGGGTCATCAAGACCCTTTTGTACAGTCCTTCTGTGTATTCTTGCCACCTCTTCTTTGAATAACATTATAAAACAACTAAACCTAAAAGACATCTATAGAATATTCCACCTGACAGCTTAACACATGTTATTTTGAGGAATACATGGAACGTTCTCCAGGATAACAGATACATTAGGCTATAAAGAAATCCCTCTTTGATAAATCATACAACTCATTCATAAATTCCCTTCTGTATGAAGATATGCATATGCATATCTTTGAAGATATGAATATCTTTGATCACTGGTTCCTCTGCCTTTTCTAAAACCAGCTGGAACATCTGGTAGTCCATGGTTCAAGTATTGTTGAAGCCTTTTGAAGCCTAACTTGGAGAATTTTGAGAATTACTTTGCTAGCATGTGAGAAGAGTGCAATTGTGCAGTAGTTTGAGCATTCTTTGGCATTGCTTTCTAAGGGACTGGAATGAAAACTGTCCTTTTCCAGTCTTGTGGCTACTACTGAGTTTTCCAAATTTGCTGGCATATTGAGTTTCATGAGAAACTCTGGGCTGGATGAAACACAATCTGGAATCAAGATTGCTGGGAGAAATATCAATAACATCAGATATGCAGATGACACCACCCTTATCGCAGAAAGTGAAGACCTAAAGAGCCTCTTGATGAAAGTGAAAGAGGAGAGTGAAAAAGTTGGCTTAAAGTTCAACATTCAGAAAACAAAGATCACGGCATCTGGTCCCATCACTTCATGG
>NW_011493748.1:8271-8818 GCF_000754665.1 Bison bison bison | reverse complement strand
GACCTATTGTACAACACAGGGAACTTTGCTCAATGCTTTGTGGCAGGCTGGATGGGAGGGGAGTTTGGGGGAGAATGGATACATGTATATGTATGGCTGGGTCCCTTTGCTGTTCACCAGAATCTATCACAACATTGTTGTTCAGTTGTTAAATTGTCTGACTCTTTGCAACCACATGGACTGCAGCACACCATGCTTCCCTGTCCTTCACTATCTCCTGGAGTTTGCTCAAACTCATGTCCATTGATTTGGTGATGCCATCCAATCATCTCATCCTCTGTCATCCACTTATCCTGCCCTCAATCTTTCCCAGCATCAGGGTTTTTTCCAATGAGTCGGCTCTTCACATTAGGTGGTCAAAGTACTGGAGCTTCAGCTTCAACATCAGTCCTTCCAGTGAACATTAGGTGGTCAAAGTACTGGAGCTTCAGCTTCAACATCAGTCCTTCCGATGAACATTCAGGGTTCATTTCCCGTAGGATTAACTGGTTTGATCTCTTGCAGTCCATAAGACTCTCAAGAATCTTCTCCAGCATCACAGTTTGAA
>NW_011493748.1:5098-5393 GCF_000754665.1 Bison bison bison | reverse complement strand
AAAAGATTTATTGTGAAAAAGGAAATTTGAATAAGAGGTTATTAATCTATTTTGAAACTTTAAGAATCATTTATAGTTAGTTCATTTTTTCTGTCAGTTTACATTTTTTTTAAATTTTATTTTATTTTTAAACTTTACGTAATTGTATTAGTTTTGCCAAACATCAAAATGAATCCATCACAGGTATACATGTGCTCCCCATCCTGAACCCTCCTCCCTCCTCCCACCCCATACCATCCCTCCAGGTCGTACCAGTGCACCAGCCCCAAGTATCCAGTATCGTGCATTGAACCTG
>NW_011493748.1:3050-4998 GCF_000754665.1 Bison bison bison | reverse complement strand
ATTCCATGGACAGAGAAGCCTGGCAGGCTACAGTCCATGGGGTCACAAAAGAGTCAGACACGACTGAACAACTAACACTTTCACTTTTTTTCACTGTCATACTAAAATTAGCTTGCCTTCCCTGAAACACACACCAATTAGCTGAAAACAAAGGCTTTCCAGAGGCATATTAGGTAGAATGGAAATAAACTAATATAAGTAAAAGGTGAACATGTATGTTTAAAATTGATAGTTGATAATTACAAAATGATCACTGTGACAATACATTGAAATACCTTGGTATTTTGTCTTGGAATGCATGCTGGAAAACTTCCTTATAATGAGTTCCTAGGACAATTAAGTAACTCTATTTTATTGAATAGAGTCCAAGAAAGATATGTCCTATACAAAAATATTCTCTATAAAAAGTAATGACCTACTGAGTTTTCCTGTATATTATATGATCAATGTATCTTTTAAAATTAATAGCATACATTGTCCACAGTGTCTCACATATGTTGACCAACTAATAATAAATTCAGGTAAGTTTTCAACATGAACTGATTTTGAAGGTATCATCTAGTTGGTAAAAAAATTTAAGCCAAACTCTCAAAATTAAGCAGATGAAATGGGTAAATATTATAGATTTGTGAGAAGGGCACCATATACTTTTCATTTTTAGTAATAGTGATGACTGTAAATTGACTCTAAACAGTAAAGATAAGAAAAATAAGGAAATAAGGTAGTCTTCTGAAAAGTAATTCAGTAAAATTCACTAATATTGTGTGAATAATCGCTTTGGAAAATAAATAAGGAATTATGTGTAAATTGGTTATTCAGAAAAGTTTAGAGACACAAAAAAATCAAATCAAGATGAAACAAGGAGAAGCCGGGAATGTAATTTTAATTAACTCAAATGGAAATGTAATCAACTGAGTTTTATTTTGTTTGGAAACTTAATGAACTGTGTGGTTCTCTTCTTAAAGAGAGGTTAGGTAAACAGAAGAGTCAGCCAAAATTACACAATTTGTAAGGCCCAAAGAGCCAGATGTCTACCAAATATTGTCTACTCAATTGGGTAGATGTCTACCCAAATATTGTCCAGGGAAGAGTGCTTTATGTGGCACTATTCTTCTTCTGATGCCACATCCAAAAAAAATTTTAGTCTGACGATTTGTCGACTAAACGGAGAGATTGTCTAGATCTGGAAAAACAGCATTCTAACCTTCTTGATGCTTTCATTTCTCAGAAGAAATAGACATTTTGTTTTATATATCCATCTTTACTATCTTGGTTAATGTTACTCCAAGATTCCTCATTTCCTCACTCCCCACAAAGGAAGCAATTACTATTGATATGCTAAGAGAATCAAATTATTTTCTTTAATTAATTTATTCATTTTAATTGGAGGATAATTTCTTTACAATCTTGTGGTAGTTTTTGCCATACAGTGACATAAATCAGCCATGGGTGCAACATGTGTCTCCCCATCCTGAACCCCCCTCCCACCTCCCTCCCCACCCCATCCTTCTGGGTTATCCCAGAGCACTGGCTTTGAGTGCACTGCTTCATGCTCAAACTTGTACTGGTCATCTGTTTTACATATGGTAATATACATGTTTCAATGCTAGAGAATCAAATTCTTGATGGCCAAACCCTGGACCATAGTAAATTTATCAAGATAAACACTAAAGTTGTGAGGCCCTTCAGCACTCAACCAAGGCTTCTATTAGTATATTGTGGTGGGAAGTCAGAACAACTGAATTGATAATTACAGTTCTTATTTATAATCCACTTAGTGGCCTAGAAAATTTTCCAACAATTCTTCAAAATAAGCTTACTCTGATTCCTCAATATAGAGAAATGGCATTTTGCCAAATGAGTTGCTGAATTTAGCCAATGAGCCTATTGTCAGTGCTTTCTAAAGCTTAATTTAGAATTGAGGAATAGAAATGTAACTTAAAAAAAA
>NW_011493748.1:0-523 GCF_000754665.1 Bison bison bison | reverse complement strand
TTTTTCTTCCCTTTGTTTCTTTGATGAGTCTGGCTAATGGCTTGTCAATTTTATTTATCCTTTCAAAGAACCAGCTTTTGGTTTTGTTGATTTTTGCTATGGTCTCTTTTGTTTCTTTTGCATTTATTTCTGCTCTAATTTTTAAGATTTCTTTTCTTCTACTAACCCTGGGGTTCTTCTTTTCTTCCTTTTCTAGTTGCTTTACGTGTAGAGTTAGGTTATTTATTTGACTTTTTTCTTGTTTCTTGAGGTGTGCCTGTATTGCTATGAACTTTCCCCTTAGGACTGCTTTTACAGTGTCCCACAGGTTTTGGGTTGTTGTGTTTTCATTTTCATTCGTTTCTATGCAAATTTTGATTTATTTTTTGATTTCTTCTGTGATTTGTTGGTTATTCAGCAGCGTGTTGTTCAGCCTCCATATGTTGGAATTTTTAATCATTTTTCTCTTGTAATTGAGATCTAATCTTACTGCATTGTGGTCAGAAAAGATGCTTGGAATGATTTCTATTTTTTTGAATTTACC
>NW_011493747.1:10919-11422 GCF_000754665.1 Bison bison bison | reverse complement strand
CTCAAGGTTGTAGGAATTTTACCAAACTCACTCCCACAATTTACATTTTATAATAGCAGGATTAGAATTAAAAAATGAAAGATCCTACCAGACTCACTCCCGTAATATACATTCTAAGATATCAGAATTAGTCAGAAGGTTTTCTGTAAAGAGAAACTGTCTTCAAGCAGGACACATTGTTGTCATCAAATCCTTCAGCTCCGTTCAGTTGCTCAGTCGTGTCCGACTCTTTGTGACCCCATGAACTGCGGCACGCCAGGCCTCCATGTCCATCACCAACTCCTAGAGTTCACTCAAACTCATGTCCATTGAGTCAGTGATGCCATACAGCCATCTCATCCTCTGTTGTCCCCTTTTCCTCCTGCTCCCAACCCCTCCCAGCATCAGGGTCTTTTCCAATGAGTCAACTCTTGGCATGAGGTGGCCAAAGTATTGGAGTTTCAACTTTAGCATCAGTCCTTCCAATGAACACCCAGGACTGATCTCCTTTAGGATGGACTGGT
>NW_011493747.1:10008-10819 GCF_000754665.1 Bison bison bison | reverse complement strand
TTGAGCTTTAAGCCAACTTTTTCACTCTCCTCTTTCACTTTCATCAAGAGGCTTTTGAGTTCCCCTTCACTTTCTGCCATAAGGGTGCAGTCATCTGCATATATGAGGTTATTGATATTTTTCCCGGCAATCTTGATTCCAGCCTGTGCTTCTTCCAGCCCAGCGTTTCTCATGATGTGCTCTGCATGTAAGATAAATAAGCTGGGTGACAATATACAGCCTTGCCATACTCCTTTTCCTATTTGGAACCAGTCTGTTGTTCCATGTCCAGTTCTAACTGTTGTTTCCTGACCTGCATACAGATTTCTCAAGAGGCACGTCAAGTGGTCTGTTATTCGCATTTCTTTCAGAATTTTCCTCAGTTTACTGTGATCCACATAATCAAAGGCTTTGGCACAGTCAATAAAGCAGAAATAGATGTTTTTTTGGAACTCTCTTGCTTTTTCTATGATTCAGCGGATGTTGGCAATTTGCTCTGTGGTTCCTCTGCCTTTTCTAAAACCAGCTTGAACATCTGGAAGTCCATGGTTCAAGTATTGCTGAAGCCTGGCTCAGAGAATTTTGAGCATTACTTTACTATCATGTGAGATGAGTGCCATTGTGCAGTAGTTTGAGCATTCTTTCGTATTTCCTTTTTTAGGGATTGGAATGAAAACCCATCTTTTCCAGTCCTGTGGCCACTGCTGAGTTTTCCAAATTTGTTGGCATATTGAGTGCAGCACTTTCACAGCATCATCTTTCAGGATTTGAAATAGGTCTATTGGATTTCCATCAGCTCCACTAGCTTTTTTCTCTGTGTTGCTTCCTAAGG
>NW_011493747.1:4199-7391 GCF_000754665.1 Bison bison bison | reverse complement strand
TGAAATTCCAGTTGAGCTATTTCAAATCCTAAAAAATGATGCTGTGAATGTGCTGCACTCAATATGCCAGCAAATTTGGAAAACTCAGTAGTGGCCACAGGACTGGAAAAGGTCAGTTTCATTCCAATCCCAAAGGAAGGCAATGCCAAAAATGTTCAAACTACTGCACAATTACACTCATCTCACATGCTAGTAAAGTAATGCTCAAAATTCTCCAAGCCTGGCTCCAACAGTGAATTTCCAGATGTTCAAACTGGATTTAGAAAAACCAGAGGAATCAGAGATCAAACTGTCAACATCCTTTGGATCATTAAAAAAGCAAGAGAGTTCCCGAGAAACATCTACTTCTGCTTTATTGACTATGCCAAAGCCTTTGACTGTTTGGATCACAAAAAAACTGTGGGAAATTCTTAAAAAGATGCAAATAACCAAACCACCTTGCTTACCTCCTGACCAACTCAGACAGGATATATTACTTTTCTGACAAAGGTCCATTCAGTCAAAGCTATGGTTTTTCTATTAGTCATGTATGGATGTGAGAGTTGGACTATAAAGAAAGCTGAGCACCTAAGAATTAATGCTTTTGAACTGTGGTGTTGGAGAAGACTCCTGAGAATTCCTTTGACTGCAAAGAGTTTAAAAGAGTCAATCCTGAAGGAAACCAGTCCTGAATATTCATTGGAAGAGCTGATGCTGAGGCTGAAACTCTGATACTTTGGCCTCCTGATGCAAAGCACTGACACATTGGAAAAGACCCTGATGCTGGGAAAGATTGAAGGCAGGAGGAGAAGGGGACGACAGAGGATGAGATGGTTGGATGGCATCATAGACTCGATGGACTTGAGTTTGAGGAAGCTCCAGGAGTTGGTGATGGATGGGGAGGCCTGGCGTGCTGCAGTCCATGTGGTCCCAAAGAGTCAGACATGACTGAGCGACTGTACTGAACTCACTGAGTTACATACAGGAAAATAATCAGTGAAATAAATGACTCTTTGGAAAATAATTAATTTTGCTCCTCATGATTAGCAATATATATATATATATATATATATATAAATTTTAAGTTTCAGTCTGAGTTGTTTATCTTGACTTGACTCTTCTGTATAACAAAGAAATTCATTTGTGTTATAATTAGCACAGTAGAAGACCTACCTCTATTGTATTTGCTTTGATTTGACATTCATACTCTTATACTAGAATAATAATGTGTGTAAACTATGGAAATAGCACTACCAGAAATTATTTAAAGCAGAAAGAGATTAACAAGTATCTACTGCTGCAGAGATTGAAGATGACAAAAGTTAAGTTGAAGTAGGGGTGGCAGCACAGGCATTATCAGTGATTATCTGGCAGTAGTTTTTATAAAATGTTAGGAATTGACTACAGATTGCTGTTTATACGTGAATAAACAGCAGAAAGTGTTGAATATATTTTGCTGCTATGAACAAGATATTTCAATGGAATCTTGAAAAGTAACTGAGGGAATTATGGCCAACATAAGTCTATAGTTCATGCATTTAAATATTCCTTTTCCTTCAAAAATGGCAATCTTAGGAGTACATTAAAATGATAAAGCTATAAACAAGATATTTTCATGGCCAGAATATGAATAGAAATATACTGTAGCAAACACGGGCAGAGGTTGTGTGCCTGCTGGGATCAAGGACTGAATCAATGAGAAGAGAGCCTGGAGGTTCAGTTCCTGGATAACAGGGTCCAAAAGCACCTTAGGCTTTATTCAGAATCAAAGTCTGACTGACATTGTGAAACCAGAGGCTGGGACTCCCTACCTATTAATAGAAGCTGAAAAAACTTAGTCCAACTCTCTGAGGTTTGATACAGCTCCTTGTCTTGGTTGGCTGAAGAAAATAAACACAACTAGCAAAAATTATTTGGCTTAGCTGGAACTAAGCTAGTCCCAGTATCAGCAGGAACCACAACTGTAAATCCAAAATATGAAATGTGTGATCAAGACACAGTCTCCACTAATATTTTTGAGGATAAGACCGAGAATGAAAGTTTCAAAATAAATGACTGAAGCAATCATTCAAATTGAGAGCCAACATTTGAAATACTGAGTGCATAAATTTATGCTTAGCAAAAATGAAAATCTGAATTATTATATTAAATATCATATTAATTCCATTATAATAAACTATAGACACCTATAATATAATAAAATAGTTATGGGAGAAAGACATTATAAACTCAAATAATAAAATATGAATTACTAATGGCTTATATGAAAGATAACAGATAAATATAGAAAAAAGAACAAATTAGACACATTGGGTTTATAAATACAGTTATAAGAATGATAGGTTGTGGTTTGTATATTGCATACATGTGAAGGTGGAATTTGTAAATCAGAAGATTACTGAAAGATTCTTTCTGAATTAACACACACACACATATTTGATGGTCATGTAAAAGGAGATAAACAAAACCTCTATTCTCATCTGGCCTGAGTTATCAAATGAACAGAAGAAAAGGAATAGATTTCAGTGTGGCAAGGGAGATGTGGATATAAAGTGTTTATTTGTGAAATATTGAGCTTAGCATGCTGTGGGCAGCCAGATTTCTCCACCCAATTGTCAATTTCAAATAGAGATTTGAATTTGCAGAGATCAGAGTTATAGGTACAAATTTTAGCATAAGACAAACTGATGTCAAAGGATGGTAAATAACAGCTTTTAAGAGGAAGAAATAAAATCCTAACAATAGCAACAAAGCAAGGATTGGTGTATGGGTGTCAAAGAGTAATGATTTTAAAAAAAGAGTCATTGTTTTAAATGATGAGAAACAATCTTAAGGGATACAAAATTCTGGGATAAGTCAAACAATTTGTTGAATTTGAATATGGGTTATATATTAGATGACATTATGGAATTTTTATTACTTTTGCTAAATGAATTTTCTATTACTTTTATTAATGTCATGCTTGGCCATTGATAGAAACTGTTTTAATATTTAGATATATTTTAATACATGATAAAGTATATAAGGTATTATGATGCTTGTAATTCTTTTTAAATATCTTCATCATTAAAATTTAAAATTAATACAAATAATATGATAGCAGATAGTCCATATGTGAGAAGGGAAACTGAAACTTTGAATTTTATTTGTTGAAAATTCAGTAAGGCTGATCTGAGAATGATTTTTTACTTTTCTGAAAGTTCTTCTGTTTTT
>NW_011493747.1:1880-2544 GCF_000754665.1 Bison bison bison | reverse complement strand
ATGTCGACATTCTAGGAATCAGAGAACTGAAATGGACTGGAATGGGTGAATTTAACTCAGATGACCATTATATCTACTACTGCGGGCAGGAATCCCTCAGAAGAAATGGAGTGGCCATCATGGTGAACAAAAGAGACCGAAATGCAGTACTTGCATGCAATCTGAAAAAAGACAGAATTATCTCTGTTCGTTTCCAAGGCAAACCATTCAATATCACAGTAATCCAAGTCTACGCACCAACCAGTAACGCTGAAGAAGCTGGAGTTGAACGGTTCTATGAAGACCTACAAGACCTTTTGGAACTAACACCCAAAAAAGATGTCCTTTTCATTATAGGGGACTGGAATGCAAAAGTAGGAAGTCAATAAACACCTGGAATAACAGGAAAATTTGGCCTTGGAATACAGAATGAAGCAGGGCAAAGACTAAGAGTTTTGCCAAGAAAATGCACTGGTCATAACAAACACCCTCTTCCAACAACACAAGAAAAGACTCTATACATGGACATAACCAGATGGTCAAAACCGAAATCAGATTGATTATATTCTTTGCAGCCAGAGATGGAGAAGCTCTATTCAGTCAGCAAAAACAAGACCAGGAGCTGACTGTGGCTCAGACCATGAACTCCTTATGGCCAAATTCAGACTTAAATTGAAGAAAGTAG
>NW_011493747.1:1107-1780 GCF_000754665.1 Bison bison bison | reverse complement strand
TCACAATAAACTGTGGAAAATTCTGAAAGAGATGGGAATACCAGATCACTTGATCTGCCTCTTGAGAAATTTGTGTGCAGGTCAGGAAGCAACAGTTAGACCTCTACATGGAACAACGGACTGGTTCCAAATAGAAAAAGGAGTTCATCAAGTCTGTGTATTGTCACCCTTTTTATTTAACTGATATACAGAGTACATCATGAGAAACGCTGGACTGGAGGAAACAAACTGGATTCAAGATTGCCAGGAGAAATATCAATAACCTCGGATATGCAGATGACACCACCCTTATGGCAGAAAGTGAAGAGGAGCTCAAAAGCCTCTTGAGGATAGTGGAAGTGGAGAGTGAATAAGTTGGCTTAAAGCTCAACATTCAGAAAACTAAGATCATGGCATCCGATCTCATCACTTCATGGGAAACAGATGCAGAAACAGTGGAAACAGTGTCAGACTTAATTTTTCTGGGCTCCAAAATCACTGTAGATGGTGATTGCAGCCATGAAATTAAAAGACGCTTACTCCTTGGAAGGAAAGTTATGTCCAACCTAGATAGCATATTCAAAAGCAGAGACATTTCTTTGCCAACAAAGGTTCGTCTAGTCAAGGCTATGGTTTTTCCTGTGGTCATGTATGGATGTGAGAGTTGGACTGTGAAGAAGGCTGAGCACGAAGA
>NW_011493747.1:0-1007 GCF_000754665.1 Bison bison bison | reverse complement strand
CCTAGATCTGATAGATAGAGTGCCTGATAAGTATGGAATGATGTTTGTGACATTGTACAGGAGACAGGGATAAAGATGATTCCCATAGAAAAGAAAAGCAAAAAGACAAATAGGCTGTCTGAGGAGGCCTTACAAATAGCTGTGAAAAGAAGAGAAGCGAAAAGCAAAGGAGAAAAGGAAAGATATAAACATCTGAATGCAGAGTTCCAAAGAATAGCAAGAAGAGACAAGAAAGCCTTCTTCAGTGATGAATGCAAAGAAATAGAGGAAAACAACAGAATAGGAAAGACTAGAGATCTCTTCAAGAAAATCAGAGATACCAAAGGAATATTTGATGCAAACATGAGCTCGATAAAGGACAGAAAATGTATGGACCTAAAAGAAGCAGAAGATATTAAGAAGAAATGGCAAGAATACAGAGAGGAACTGTACAAAAAAGATCTTCACAACCCAGATGATCACGATGGTGTGATCACTGACCTAGAGCTAGACATCCTGAAATGTGAAGTCCAGTGGGCCTTAGAAAGCATCACTACGAACAAAGCTAGTGGAGGTGATGGAATTCCAGTTGAGCTATTCCAAATCCTGAAAGATGATGCTGTGGAAGTGCTGCACTCAATATGCCAGCAAATTTGGAAAACTCAGCAGTGGCCACAAGACTGGAAAAGGTCAGTTTTCATTCCAATCCCAAAGAAAGGCAATGCCAAGGAATGCTCAAACTACCGCACAATTGCACTCATCTCACACGCTAGTAAAGTAATGCTCAAAATTCTCCAAGCCAGGCTTCAGCAATATGTGAACCATGAACTTACTGATGTTTAAGCTGGTTTTAGAAAAGGCAGAGGAACCAGAGATCAAATTGCCAACATCTGCTGGATCATAGAAAAAGCAAGAGAGTTCCAGAAAAACATCTATTTCTGCTTTATTGACTATGCCAAAGCCTTTGACTATGTGGATCACAATAAACTGTGGAAAATCCTGAAAGAGATGGGAATACCAGATCACTT
>NW_011493746.1:15876-16457 GCF_000754665.1 Bison bison bison | reverse complement strand
AAGAGGAGAAGGGGACGACAGAGGATAAGATGGCTGGATGGCATCACTGACTCGATGGACGTGAGTCTGAGTGAACTCCGGGAGTTGGTGATGGACAGGGAGGCCTGGCATGCTGTGATTCATGGGGTCGCAAAGAGTCGGACATGACTGAGTGACTCATCTGATCTGATCTGATCATGTTGCCAGCTCTCCAGCCCATAACATAACTACCCTCATGTCAAAGGGTCACTTCCTATACCACAGACAAAAATATAACTGGCCAGGGGCCGCAAGTTTTCCTTACCATTGTGGTATCATTAATGTCTTCATTTTTAGAAAGTACAAAGATTGCCTTATGAAGCCAAATTTTCCATATTCCATTTACATGATATCCAATCTGTGTGACTTTCATGTATTACCTATTGACATTTATACTTTTTGTACATGGATCAGTTGTACATTAGGGGTAGGTGGCACATTTTTTCATGTGAAATGCAGGGGATTGCAAGGGACGGATAATCACCTTTTCTTCAATGGAGATTATTTCAGATAAGTTGAGAGAGGGGACCAGACATTCTGAAGTTCCCTGGTTAATTAAAACT
>NW_011493746.1:11827-12403 GCF_000754665.1 Bison bison bison | reverse complement strand
AGATGGATATGAGTCTGAGTGAACTCCAGGAGTTGGTGAGGGACAGGGAGGCCTGGCATGCTGTGATTCATGGGGTCGCAAAGAGTCGGACATGACTGAGCGACTGATCTGATCTGATCTGATCATGTTGCCAGCTCTCCAGCCCATAGTATAACTACCCTCATGTCAAAGGGTCTCTTCTTATACCACAGACAAAAATATAACTGGCCAGGGGCCGCAAGTTTTCCTTACCATTGTGGTATCATTAATGTCTTCATTTTCAGAAAGTACAAAGATTGCCTTATGAAGCCAAATTTTCCATATTCCATTTACATGATATCCAATCTGTGTGACTTTCATGTATTACCTATTGACATTTATACTTTTTGTACATGGATCAGTTGTACATTAGGGGTAGGTGACACATTTTTTCATGTGAAATGCAAGGGATTGCAAGGGACGGATAATCACCTTTTCTTCAATGGAGATTATTTCAGATAAGTTGAGAGAGGGGACCAGACATTCTGAAGTTCCCTGGTTAATTAAAACTGGAAAGAGAATTTTCAAGGAAGAAGATTATAAGAAGTCTTGAGCTCT
>NW_011493746.1:9501-11727 GCF_000754665.1 Bison bison bison | reverse complement strand
CTTTAGGCCAAGCTGTAGACTCTATTTGCCAGCCCTCTCCTGGTCATTCTCCTTAGCCTGGATCTTAATGCAAGGTGAGGTAACCAGGCCTTGAAGTTGCTTCTTTTTTTTCTATTTCATTTTTTAAATTAATTTAGTTGGAGGCTAATTACTTTACAATATTGTGGTGGTTTTTGCCATACATTGACATGAATCAGCCACAGGTATACATGTGTCCCCCATCCCAAACCCCCCTTCCACCTCCCTCCCCATCCCATCCCTCTGGGTTGTCCCCTGCACCAGCTTTGAGTGCCCTGTTTCATGCATTGAATGTGGACTGGTCATCTATTTCACATATGATAGCATACATATGTTGAAGTTGCTTGTTTGCATAGATCATGCATTTTTGTACCACCTTCTGAATTGTTTTGTTCAATACAATGTTGAATCCACTGGAGAGTATTCTAATTTCTTTATCTCTGTACATCTACACATGTGACAAGTTACATGTGATTGGTTAAAGTGTTCTCAAGAGTATGTAGGAGCAAGATAACTTTCACTACATTTGGTATCATCTTGCAATTTCATTCCCCTAACTTTCCCTTGGTAATAATATTCCGTAGATGAACAGGAAATGTGATTTAAATAAATTGAAATATGACTGGGAGTTGCTTGTACCCAATTCCTTGGTTCTAGATCTAATCAAATTGTGTGAGGTTGATGTGGAAAGATTGGACCATTGCCCTGAGGTCTGCCTCACAACTTGGTCTCCAGACAGGAGATGGAATTTGAAATTCCATCCACCTTTTATCTCGTCCTCACCTCTCCTCTCCTGTTCTTCCCCCTCCATCTCTAACTACCCCCTCCCATGAACGTGGAGTAGAATTTTCTTCCTTCACTCTCTGCTTCATAACAGTTTAAGAATTTGTCAATGATTCTGGCCTCCTGGCTCTAATTCAGTGGTGAGTCTTAGTTTTCCCATTTATGTTGTTGTTCATTTCTTTCTGTGAAACTCATCTTTGATTTTGAAATGGGGAAGATGATATAAAATTAATTGGAAATTGTTACTTGAGTGTGTCAAAGTTTTTATTCACTACATTTATTTTTCCAGGTTTTTGTGTTCTGCTCTGTGTTTATTGTGGCTGTTGCCTCTCACACACTCTTCCCACAGCATACGCCTATTCACATTATGGTATTTAAATTTAAGTATTCTGAGAGTCACCCAGCTGGCTGTTTGTATTTCTCATAAACCTCAATTATCAAATGAGAGGGACTTCCCACAGTGTGCTAGTGGTAAAGAATTCACCTGCCAATTTAGGAGACGCAGGAGATTTGGGTTTGATCCCTGGGTCAGAAAGATCCCCGTGAGTACAAAATGGCACCTCACTCCAGTATTCTTGCCTGGAAAATTATGCTATAGTTTTGAAATAAATGTTTGCATATTTTATATAAAACATCATTATAATACATGATAAAATATATGTGTTTAAAACTGACAGTAGGGGAAAGTGCTATGTTTTGGTATGGTTTAAAAGAGAATACTTTGAGTAAAATTTTCCAAATCCAAAAACACAATTTCAAGAGAGAACAACCTTACTGATTATAAGATTATAAGTAGCATTACAGAGAAGCACTTTTGTACTGATAATATGTTTTTAAAATTCAGGTTTTGCTTCAAAGCATGAAAGTTATCTTGCAAAAATATGTCAAGTGGTAAACATATTTCATAATCATTTGACTATGTATATAATATGATATAGGGCTTCCCTCGTAGCTCAGTCAGTAAAGAATCTGCCTGAAATGCAGGAGACCTGAGTTCAATTCTAGTGTCAGGAATCCCTTGTAGAAGGAAATGGCAACCCACTCCAGTATTCTTGCCTAGAGAATCCCACGGATAGAGGAGCCTGGAAGGCTACAGTCTGTGGGGTCTCAAGAGTCAGACACAACTTAGTGACTAAACCACCAATATGATATTAAAATATGTTCTTCATATTAGCAGGCTATAGAAGAATATGGGGCTCTCCAGGTGGCCCAGTGGTAAAGAATCTGCCAACCAACGCAAGAGTCCTTCTGCCAATGTAGAAGACTCAAGTGTCTTGGGTTCAATTCTTGATCTAGGAAAATCCCCTGGAGGAGGGAATGGCAACCCACTGAAGTACTCTTGGCTGGAAAATTCCATGGATGAAGGAGACTGGCAGGCTGCAGTCCATGGGATCACAGAGTTGGACATGACTGAGCACACGCAAA
>NW_011493746.1:6603-7950 GCF_000754665.1 Bison bison bison | reverse complement strand
AAAGTGAACAGTATCACCATCAACACACTTCAAGTCAAGGTGACAAGGCCAGCCTTGGTAATTGTGGTGTTGGTGAGGATGGTAGAATAGCATAGAGGGTAGCAAATGGCCGCATAGTGATCCAGAGCCATAAGCATGAGCACACCAGACTCCATACCTGTCAGCATGTGGATGAAAAACATCTGCACAAGGCATTAAAGTCAATCTCTTTGAGGCTGAGCTGAAAGATACACAACATATTGGGAACAAATGAAGTGTACTCACTAATATCTATAAGGGGCAGTAAGACTAGGAAGTAGTACATGGGCAGATGCAAGGCTTCCTCATGGCTGATGATGTATATGAGCCCACAGTTCCCCACGACAGCAGTGATGTACATGAAGCAGAATGGCAAGGAGATCCAAACATGTGCAGCTTCTAGCCCAGGAATCCCATTCAGGATGAAATATTTAGGTGTCAGGCCGGAGCTGTTGACTCTATGCATGATGGTCAATGGCAAAGCATGTTACTTTTGGTTCTAATGAATATGTCCTGCACAAGAGACAGTAGTAGATTGTTTTTAGTCAGAGACAAAAGACGAATGAATATTTTTCACAATAAATAATACATTTCGGTGAAAATTAGCTTTTTACACCCAGATGTGTTGTTTTATCTTGCTGAGGGGACTTGAGTCTGTTATTGAATCAAAAGAACGCATAGTGCAAGCATAGCAAAGACCTGGTCTTTCTTACTTTCATACCATAAGCTCTTTCTGTATGTTCCCAGTCATATTGCCAGACCATGCACTAGTACTTGCTTCTGTCCCATTGATCAGTTTCCAGATAATGGACCCTATTTTAATAACACTGATTCTATCAACTTCTCATATACTTTCCCTTCTTCCACATGGTCCTTCCAGGTATGTCCACTGGATTATAGCCATTTAAATTGTGTAAGAATTTACTTATTGCACACATATATTATGAGGTGAACATAATCTCTCTACAAGTCTGGATATTCCAAGTTAGAATAATCAGGGACAAAAATTTGGCAGGCTTAAAATTACATCAGATCAGATCAGATCAGTTGCTCAGTCGTGTCTGACTCTTTGCGATCCCATGAATTGCAGCACGCCAGGCCTCCCTGTCCATCACCAACTCCCGGAGTTCACTGAGACTCACGTCCATCGAGTCAGTGATGCCATCCAGCCATCTCATCCTCTGGCGTCCCCTTCTCCTCTTGCCCCCAATCCCTCCCAGAATCAAAGTCTTTTCCAATGAGTCAACTCTTCGCATGAGGTGGCCAAAGTACTGGAGTTTTAGCTTTAGCATCATTCCTTCCAAAGAAATCCCAGGGCTGATCTCCTTC
>NW_011493746.1:5749-6503 GCF_000754665.1 Bison bison bison | reverse complement strand
AAGCATCACTACGAACAAAGCTAGTGGAGGTGATGGAATTCCAGTGGAGCTATTTCAAATCCTGAAAGATGATGCTGTGAAAGTGCTGCACTCAATATGCCAGCAATTTTGGAAAACTCAGCAGTGGCTACAGGACTGGAAAAGTTCAGTTTTCCTTCCAATCCCAAAGAAAAGCTATGCTGGAGAATGCTCAAACTACCACACAATTGCACTCATCTCACACGCTAGTAAAGTAATGCTCAATATTCTCCAATCCAGGCTTCAGCAATATGTGAACTGTGAACTTCCTGAAGTTCAAGCTAGTTTTAGAAAAGGCAGAGGAACCAGATCAAATTGCCAACATCCGCTGGATCATGGAAAAAGCAAGAGAGTTCCAGAAAAACATCTATTTCTGCTTTATTGACTATGCCAAAGCCTTTGACTGTGTGGATCACAATACACTGTGGAAAATTCTGAAAGAGATTGGAATACCAGACCACGTGATCTGCCTCTTGAGAAATTTGTATGCAGGTCTGGAAGCAACAGTCAGAACTGGACATGAAACAACAGACTGTTTCCAAATAGGAAAAGGAGTTCGTCAAGTCTGTATATTGTCACCCTGCTTATTTAATTTCTATGCAGAGTACATCATGAGAATAGCTGGGCTGGAAGAAGCACAAGCTGGAATCAAGATTGCCGGGAGAAATATCAATAACCTCAGATATGCAGATGACACCACCCTTATGGCAGAAAGTGAAGAGGAACTCAAAAGCCT
>NW_011493746.1:5208-5649 GCF_000754665.1 Bison bison bison | reverse complement strand
GATGACAGAGGATGAGATGGATGGAGGGCATCACTGACTCGTTGGACGTGAGTCTCAGTGAACTCCGGGAGTTGGTGATGGACAGGCAGGCTTGGTGTGCTGTGATTCATGGAGTTGCAAAGAGTTGGACACGACTGAGCGACTGAACTGAACTGAGTTATGAAGAATGATGTTTAGTGGGGTAAAATATTTATGAATCAATTTAGTTAGCTTTCCACCTCTCTTTTGTGTTCTGAGACATGGATACAGCCTGAAGGCTTTTGATTAAAATCATAAGACTTCAGGGTCTTTAAAAATTTTTTTTGCATTCTGGCTTGCTTCACTCTGTATAATAGGCTCCAGTTTCATTCGCCTCATTAGAACTGATTCAAATGTATTCTTTTTAATGGCTGAGTAATACTCCATTGTGTATATGTACCACAGCTTTCTTATCCATTCATC
>NW_011493746.1:1944-2500 GCF_000754665.1 Bison bison bison | reverse complement strand
AGAGGAAATGCTTTCAATTTTTCACCATTGAGGATAATGTTTGCTGTGGGTTTGTCATATATAGCTTTTATTATGTTGAGGTATGTTCCTTCTATTCCTGCTTTCTGGAGAGTTTTTATCATAAATGGGTGCTGAATTTTGTCAAAGGCTTTCTCCGCATCTATTGAGATAATCATATGGTTTTTATTTTTCAATTTGTTAACATGGTGTATTACATTGATTGATTTGTGGATAGTGAAGAATCCTTGCATCCCTGGGATAAAGCCCACTTGGTCATGGTGTATGATCTTTTTAATGTGTTGTTGGATTCTGATTGCTAGAATTCTGTTAAGGATTTTTGCATCTATGTTCATCAATGATATTGGCCTGTAGTCTTCCTTTTTTGTGGCATCTTTGTCAGGTTTTGGTATTAGGGTGATGGTGGCCTCATAGAATGAGTTTGGAAGTTTACCTTCCTCTGCAATTTTCTGGAAGAGTTTGAGCAGGATAGGTGTTAGCTCTTCTCTAAATTTTTGGTAGAATTCAGCTGTGAAGCCATCTGGACCTGGGCTTTTGT
>NW_011493746.1:1361-1844 GCF_000754665.1 Bison bison bison | reverse complement strand
TATCCTTATGGGAATTCCCTTGTGTGTTATTTGTTGTTTTTCCCTTGCTGCTTTTAATATTTGTTCTTTGTGTTTGATCTTTGTTAATTTGATTAATATGTGTCTTGGGGTGTTTCGCCTTGGGTTTATCCTGTTTGGGACTCTCTGGATTTCTTGGACTTGGGTGATTATTTCCTTCCCCATTTTAGGGAAGTTTTCAACTATTATCTCCTGAAGTATTTTGGATTAAAGGTCTAAACATAAGACCAGAAACTATAAAACTCCTAGAGGAGAACATAGGCAAAACACTCTCTGACATACATCACAGCAGGATCCTCTATGATCCACCTCCCAGAATATCAGAAATAAAAGCAAAAATAAACAAATGGGACCTAATTAAACTTAAAAGCTTCTGCACAACAAAGGAAACTATTAGCAAGGTGAAAAGGCAGCCTTCAGAATGGGAAAAATAATAGCAAATGAAGCAACTGACAAACAACTAAT
>NW_011493746.1:0-1261 GCF_000754665.1 Bison bison bison | reverse complement strand
CTTCTTAGAGTGATTCAATTCCAGATTCATAACTTTGGTTATGGCTTTATCTACATAGCACTTATGGGGTTCAAAGCTTTCTAGAAAATATTGAGTGAACTATTTCAGAATTTTATGGGATAAAGACTTGTTAAAATTTATTTTATGTACTAAGGTTGTATGCTCATTTGAAACACTATAGTCTTGTTCAGTTGTCAAGTCATGTCCACCTCTTTGAGACCCCATGGACTTTGTGCACCACTCCAGGCTTCCCTGGCCTTCACCATCTCCTAGAGCTTCCTCAAACTGATGTCCAATGAGTCAGTCCTGCCATTCAACCATCTTATCCTCTTTCACCCCCTTCTCCTCCTGCCATCTTTAAATGCTTTTTTTTTTCATTCCTGCTCCTCTCTACCTCACTACAACATTCTTTAAAGTTTCAATTTCATTTAGTAGATCTTGATCAAATCTAAGGAATCACAGAAGACTGAAATTTTCCCAACAGTGAAGGAATTTCTGGGTACATGTAGCATAGTACATCATGACAACAATTTAATATTATACCTGAGGTTTGTAGAAGTAAGTACAGGCTAATGGAGGGTGAAAACAAGAAGTAATCTGGCACAACAGTATACCTTTCTTCTAGAATAGGAAGCGACAAGGGGCAGACAGACATAAATTGAGATTTTCGGTTGGCAGTGAAAAAATTCACTTTCCAAAACATGTTTAACAACAACAAAAAAAACAAGTCTCAGCCACAGATCTCCTGGCCAGAGTGAAAGTTTTCAATTATAAGAGATCTCGTGAAGCATGGCTTCATTCCAGAACAGATAGCTATGATACATGAAAAGTCTAGAAGCAAACCTTCCTTTGATATATGCTGAGTTATAATATTGATTGCATTATGTAAAGTAGTATTTAAATCAAATAAATGCATGCTGTGATTTTTGGGGTCACAAAGAGTCGGGCACGACTGAGCGACTGAACTGAACTGAGCAGATGGCACATATACTCCCCAGTTCCTAAGTTCTACAAAGTAATTCTTCAAGGAACAAAATCTTGAATGAAAACATATCTGCTTAAAGTCTGTTTTGCTTTTTCTGGTTAAAACTATATTAAGCAAGTATATGTGCTTATAAATATTATGCATGTATTTTAACATATCATATACTTATGAAATAAATAATACATAGGCATAAAAGTCTCAGTGAAGCCTGTTTATCCACATGTGGTTTATCATTTGTACAAAGTTGGTAGGGTATAATAGTGTGTGCCAAGATGT
>NW_011493745.1:10015-10371 GCF_000754665.1 Bison bison bison | reverse complement strand
GAAAATACTTTCCTTGATAACTGATGTTAAATTGGACTCAAATTCACTTTTATATCACAGATTGCAAGTCCTTGTCTTAATGCTTTATGCATGCTATCTTTTTGAATTTGAGCTCCAAAATAAGTACTGATGTTCTTTCTCGTTTCCCAGATGAAGGAACTTGAATGGAACAAAAATCACCCCATCCCAGAAAGTGACTGAATGAGAGCTTGAATCCACATTGTCTCGCCTCAAAGATCTCATCACCATGTTGCTACACTGAGGCCCAGGTTGTTGGCATGGCTACAATAATTCTTGTTGGCATGGCTATGATAATTCTTGTTGGCATGGCGACAATAATTCCTGCCGAGGTGCAG
>NW_011493745.1:5387-6052 GCF_000754665.1 Bison bison bison | reverse complement strand
GCAGTAGTGTTTTGTATGTTTTTCTTGTATCCTGACACCTAATATGTTTACTAGAAATTCCTGTAAATCCTTTTGCCTTTCACATATTCCATTTCATTAAATTTCCTATTGATGTAACAAATCACCACCAACTGAGTGGATTAAAACAACAAATTTGTTCTCTTGCAGTTCTGGACGCCAGAATTGTAAAATGAACCCACAGCCCTGTGGTGCATCTGGATTCTCCAGGTCAGAATACTTTTCCTTGCCTTTCCTGTTTGTACATGTTATTTTCTTCCTTTGACTCATTGTTTCCTTACTCTACCTTTGAAAGCTGCAAGGTGGCATTAAAATTTTTTTTAATATATTTTTTTTTGACCAGTTCTTGTTTTAAGCACGTTTGATGTTTAGTCGTAGCATTCAAGCTCGTAGTTGTGTCATATGATATCTAGTTCCCTGACCAGGGATTGAACCAGGGTCCCCTATGTTGGGAGTGTGGAGTCTTAGCCACTGGACCACCAGGGGAGTCCCAAGGTATCTTAAAATCTCTTTACCTTCCATGACATCACTGGCTTCAAGATGATTCTATCTCCATCTGTATTTTTCTTAGAAGGACATTTGGAATGATATTTCATTTACCTGTTCATCCAATCTAATCTCCTGTGTGCAGATTATAACTAGATCAC
>NW_011493745.1:4652-5287 GCF_000754665.1 Bison bison bison | reverse complement strand
TTCCTTCTTTTTTCTGTCAACAGTCTGGATGACATTGATTGAAATTCGAGATAGCCTTCTATCCCTCATTCTATACCCCCATTGGATCACGGCATACAATTATTTTTGTGTCTTGCTGATTTCTATTGCTAATATTTTGTTAACAATGTTTGCTTCTTCATGTGGGATTTAGTTGGTAGTTATCTTTATCTTTTCTTTTCTTCTGATACCTTGTCTCGTATTGTCTCATGGTAATACTGGCCTCATACATTGAGCTGGGACGTGTTCCCTCCTTTTCTTTGGTCTAAAAGAAATCATGTCAAGTTGCTGCTAAATCTTCTTTGTACGTTTGTTCAGTTAGTCAGTTCAGTCGCTCAGTCATGTCCGACTCTTTGCCACCCCATGGACTGCAGTACTCCAGGCTTCCCTGTCCATCACAAACTCCCGGAGCTTATTCAAAATCATGTCCATCGCGTTGGTGGTGCCATCCAACCATTTCATCCTCTGTTGTCCCCTTCTCCTCCCGCCTTCAGTCATTATCAGCATCAGGGTCTTTTCCAATGAGGCAATGCTTTGCATCAGGTGGCCGAAGTATTGGGCGTTTCAGCTTTAGCATCAGTTCTTCCAATGAACACCCAGGACTGATCTCCTTTAGA
>NW_011493745.1:0-571 GCF_000754665.1 Bison bison bison | reverse complement strand
ATGAGATGGTTGGATGGCATCACTGACTCAATGGACATGAGTTTGAGTAAGCTCTGGGAGTTGGCAATGGACTGGGAAGCCTGGTTCGCTGAAGTCCATGGAGTCCCAGACAGTCGGACATGACTGTGTGACTGAACTGAACTGAGAGCATTACAGTAAGTGTATCTTAGCAGGTCTTTGAAAAGGAGTACCCAGGCAAGAGAGCTTAGATAAATTCAAGAGATACAGCAAAAATCCAATGAGGATCCATCAGAGTTTCTAGAAAGAGTTTATTATACTTATAGGCACTACTGTGATGCAACCCTGAGGCCTCTGAAAATAATGAGAATGGTAAACATAACCTTTATTGGACAAAGCTCCCCAGACATCAGAAACTCACAAAAGTCAGATGGTCCACTTGGAATGACCCCTTCTCAACTGGCAGATGTTGCTTTAAAAGTGTTCAACAACAGGGAACAGCAAACGAAGCAAGAAGATGCAGGACTGAAAGCCACATTACCTGGTGGCAGCAGTGGACTCCCAGGGCACGAGTAACCTGAGGAGAGGTGAGCCACCGCGGGGGAGGGAACAA
>NW_011493744.1:13237-14647 GCF_000754665.1 Bison bison bison | reverse complement strand
AACTAATGAATTGGGTTCAAATCATCAAGGAAATGGCAACACAGATTAAAAATGACAAAAAGGAAAAGGTAAACCATTTTACTATTGAGTAATAGACGTGAGAAAAAATGATGTTTCATCAGTAATCAAGGAAATTCAAAGGAGAATAAGAAAATATTTTCAAATCACAAGGTGGTAAATAATCTTCATAACGATAACAACCTACATTTATTGATGCCTTACAATCTAAGTGCCTGACATGTCTTACTTAATTTCCCTACCCACATAAGTTGCACGCAGATACCAATGTTAGGCCCATTTTGTAGTTAAGGATAATGAATCACATACTCAAAGTCATATCACTATTAAGGTACACAGCTAGAATTTGAACAGTCGGATTTCTTAGTCCATGCCATTATTAGTGATTTACATCTAGAGGTGAAGGTTCAGAAAAGTGGGCACTTTTTCATATGGTGCTGGTGAGAATGACAACTGGTACTTTTCTGAAAGTTAGTTTGAAGTTATGTATCAAAAACTTTAAAATAATTCTACAGTCTTTAACCCCAAATGTCTATGCCTATGACAACATCCCAGATGAAAAGTCATACAAATGTCTTGTGTCTGAGCTGTGAAAACATCCAAGTGTGCAAATATGTAACTACATTCAATAACAAGATATTTATTTCAGCATAGTTGAAATGTCAAGAAACCCACAAAATTGAATACAACTTTAATACTTGTGCATAAGGTAGAAAATAAATACATTAGGGTTCAATAAGACTTTGGAAAACTATGCAGTCATTATAAATAATGGAATAGTTCTGCCCAGAATGAAATGGAAAATTCTCTAAGAAATATTGGATGGGGGAATTTTAGCTATATGTGAAGAATAATTGACTGCAAGTGGCTAAAATATTAAGGAAATTTATGATCTCATTTAGCCAGAAGAGTGGAAGTAGTTAGGGCAGGCTTCAGGACTGACTGATTCAACAACTGAAGTATGTCATCAAGAACCAAGGTCCTTCCATCTCTGGTCAGATTCCACCACACTAAGTGTTACATTTTTCCTGAGGCTGATGGTTGCCCCTGATGCAACAAGATGGTTGCTTATGGTGACTGAGGGCACGTTCTTCTCTGTTTCTGTCCCTCAGGAGAAAAGAGATAAACTTCTCCTCTAACCATCAAATATAAGGCCTTTCCAATCTGACTGGGCCATTTTAAGATTGTTGGCCACCCTCAACTAGTAACAGTACTCAGGGAGGTTCTAGATCCTGATAGGTTCAGAATAAAAAGGACTTGCTCCCAGGAGCTATCAGCGAGGTAAACTGGGGTAGACATTCCAACGTCTGCAGTTTTATTAGTGAGGAAGTGGGAACCGATGTTAGCTAAGCATATACTACACTGGATGCCTCAAAAATAAGAACGCCTCAG
>NW_011493744.1:10054-10530 GCF_000754665.1 Bison bison bison | reverse complement strand
TTCTTCTCGGATTGATCCTTTGATCATCATGTGGTGTCCTTCCTTGTCTCTTGTAACAGTCCTTATTGTAAAGACCATTTAGTCTGATATGAGTATTGCTCCTCCAGCTTTCTTTAGAATTTAATTTGCATAGAGTTACTTTTTTAATCTCCTCATTTTCAATCCATATGTGCCCCTAGATCTGAAGTGGGTCTCTTGTAGGCAGCATATATATGGATCTTGTTTTTGTATCCATTCAGCCAGTCTATGTCTTTTATTTGGGGCATTTAATCCATTTGCATTTAAGGTAATTATCTATACATGTGGGCTTTCCTGGTAGCTCAGCTGGTGAAGAATCCACCTGCAATGCAGGAGACCCCATTGCAACTCCTGGGTCAGAAAGATCCCCTGGAAAAGAGATAGGCTACCCACTCCAGTATTCATGTGCTTCCCTGGTGGCTCAGATGGTAAAGAATCCCCCTGCAATGTGGGAGACC
>NW_011493744.1:9423-9954 GCF_000754665.1 Bison bison bison | reverse complement strand
ACACAACTGAGCAACTAAGCACACATATTTCCATTTTCTTAATTGTTTTGTGTTTGGTTTTGTACTTCTTTCTTCTTCCCTTCTTCTTTTGTTTTCTTTTCTTGTGTTTCTTGCCTAGCAAAGTTCCTTTAGCAGTTGTAAAGCTGGTTTGGTGGTGATGAATTCCCTTAGCTTTTGCTTGTCTGTAGAGTTTTTGATTTCTCCACTCCAGTATTCTTGCCTGGAGAATTCTATGGACAGAGGAGTCTGGTAGGCTATACAGTTCATGGAATCGCAAAGAGTGGGACACAACTGAGTGACTCACACACACACACTTACACACACACACACACACACATGAAATCTGTATGAGAGCCTTGCTGGGTAGAGTATTGGTTGTAAGTCATCCCCTTTCATCACTTTAAATATATCCTGCTACTCCCTTCTGACCTGCAGAATTTCTGCTGAAAAATCAGCTGATAACCTTATGGGGATTCCCTTGTGTGTTATTTGTTGCTTTTCTCTTGTTGCTTTTAGTAATTGTTTTTTGTG
>NW_011493744.1:4990-5893 GCF_000754665.1 Bison bison bison | reverse complement strand
CTCCTGTATAGTAACAGAGGAATACGATGGGAAAAAATTGAACATTGCATATATGAGAACTTACTTAAAAAGTCTCTGGGAAAATCCAAAGTGAACAAAGATGACAAAAACAAGAACACAAGAGAAAATTTTAGTCTCTGATACCTACAGCTACAGCAAATAGTGAGTACAGCATAACTTCTAGGCAGAGAGACATAAGCCTCACACTAAAAGCCTATGTACCTCAATTCCTTTCCCATACTACATCATTTTTGGCTTTTAAAAAAAATTATGAGTCACACCAGATATAAAAAATATAATTCAGAGAGAGAGCACGCACAACTATTAGACTCAAGTATGATAGAGATTTTGAAATTATCAGACCATGAACTTATGGTGAGGGCTATAACAGGAAAAGTAGACAATGTGAAAGAAGGGGTATGTAATGTAAGCATGGAGATTGAAAGATTCAAAAGTAAATGCTAAAAAAAAACACTGTAAGAGGAGTGAATAATGTCTTTTGTAGGCATATGCCATAGACTGGGCATGGCTGAGGAAACATTGCAATTAAAGGTATGTCAACAGAAACTTCCCAAACTGAAATGAAAAGAAGAAAGAAAGAAAATAATAGTATAGAATATCCAAGAACTGTGGACAGTTACCAAAGGTGTAACATATATGGAATAGGAATACCAGAATTAAAAGAAAGAAATAAAGGAACAGAAAAAATAGTATAATAATGGATGAGAATTTTCCAAAATTAAAAATACCTAAAAAATGTACATCAGTATATATCATATTCAAATTTTAGGAAATCAAAGACAAAGAAAATATTGAAACAAACCAAAGAAAGGGGAAAAAAACTATATAGGAGCAAGGATAAGAATTACACCAGACTTCTCTTCAAAAATCATGCAAGCAAGA
>NW_011493744.1:4516-4890 GCF_000754665.1 Bison bison bison | reverse complement strand
ATGCAAGCAAGAAGAGAATGAAGTAAATTATTTAAACTGTTGAAAAGAAAAAAATTACTCATTTAGAGTTTTGTATCCAATAAAATTATCCTTCAGAAGTGAAGGAGAGATAAAGATTTTCTCAGATAAACACAAATTAAGAGAGTTTGATCCAGTTTATATATGATCCAGGAATTCTAGTATGGTTCAACATACAAAAATTGATCAGTGTAATTCACCACATTAACATAATGAATGAAAAAGACTACATAATCATTTCAATTGAGGCAGGAAAATCATTTGACAAAATTTAACACCATTTAGTGATACAAAAGTACTCAATAAATTAGAAAGAGAAGGAATCTACCTCAACATAATAAAAGCCATACACAAAA
>NW_011493744.1:0-1065 GCF_000754665.1 Bison bison bison | reverse complement strand
GAATGGTGAATATGGAAAATTTTATATTCTGTCTATTTCACCAAAATTTAAAAATTAAAAAAAGAATATATGCTCCATTTGTTTAAAAAAAAAAAAAAAAACGGAGTACACAAATATAGAGCACAGAAAGTAAAATTCTTTGGTACTCTTCTCTTCTAATGATGGTTGCTGTTAGTTTCAGTGTAGTGTTTGTATTTCCTGTATGCATATTTTAACACATGTTAGTAATTCTTTTAAGAAAGATGTCACTATATATAATGTTCAGTCTGCTTTGTTTAATTAAAATTAATACAAATTTTTCACTAAATGATCTACATTTTTCCCTCTCCCCAGAAGTCTACAACAAAATAAAGCAAAAACTAGAGCATTAAATATAAAGATGTTGAACCAAACATCTATTAAAGCACCAAAAAATGTTCTGGGAACATTTGTCCCTCTGTTGAAGTCCATCTTCTTAAACATATAATTGTAGATAAAAAACACATTCTTGCTGACATGCTTACTTTCAATCTACCCCAAACTCTTACCTGTTGTATGAACCATTTCCTAGTTAACATATTATTACCTCAGTGCTCAGCCTGCCTCATTTATGTTCCTTTGGTGGCAATTTACAATTTCTTAAAACTGTGGACACGAGAAAATATAATGTAAACACAGGCAACCAAAAGACCTGCTGGCAACCACTGTTAACACTGTGCAGTATTTCCCTCTGTAGGTTTTTCTGTAGAAGGCAGAGGGCTCTTCTGAACCAAAATAATGCTTTTTTCATATCCACTTCACCTTGAGGACTGGAAAGGTGTCTGCACTTTGACAGGACTTTTACATGTGACAAAGGAGTCAGATTTTGAAGGGCAGAGGGGTACAGAGAAAATGCGCTGACACTTATAATCACTATCTTTGACTATTATTCAGTTGCACCTATTTTTCTCCACATGACCATAGATGCACATATATATTACATTACACATTCAATAAAAAATTAAATGAAACTATACAGCAGGTTGGAGAAGGCAATGGCACCCCACTCCAGTACTCTTGCCTGGAAAATCCCATGGATGGAGGAGC
>NW_011493743.1:16776-17195 GCF_000754665.1 Bison bison bison | reverse complement strand
CCAAGAGCCATTACAAATTAAAATTTAAAAATATGACACTTGGAAATCTCTGAAAACGTGACCACAGTCATCTAAAAACATCATTAATAATAAGGAAAACATGAAACTGAGTGCTCTAACAGATATACAGTGTTTTTCCTATTTTTAATCCTTCTATGGAAAATCATATTCATTCCATTACAATATTAGACAATCTAATGACAATTTGACTTGACAATGTAAAGTCCTTCACAGTTAAATTATTATTTGATTTGTCTTTGGTTTTTAACACTGTGTTTATGATTTGAGTTTGTGAAGGTTAAACATGACTTTTAGATTTTTGGTGTGGTAAAGAATGGTTCCCAACTATCCTGGGAAGACTTTAAAAGGGACCTCAGGTGTAGTTTTAGACAAATTATGAGGTGCTTTTTTTTTTTTTT
>NW_011493743.1:11734-12617 GCF_000754665.1 Bison bison bison | reverse complement strand
TAATTTTAATTAATTTTATTTTATTTTCAAACTCCACATAATTGTATTAGCTTTGCCAAACATCAAAATGAATCCACCACAGTAAATGACTAAAATTAACTCAGGAAGAACAAGTTCTGAATAGACAGAACTGAAAAAGTAATCAAATGCCCACCAAAGGCAGCAGACCCAGATGGTTTTACAGGTTAATCTCAAACTTTCAGGTACTGGTTAATTTCTATGTGGTTTAAACTATCCCAGCACATAGAAAAATATGATTTGTTCAAAACTCCATTCTATGACAAGAGTCCAATTCTAATATGAAAAAATAAAGTTAGCACACACACACTGTAAGTCAATGTCACTTTAACATATGTAAAGAACCTAGCTAAACTATTCAGGAAAACTATCAAAGCAGAATATTAAAAGAATAACACAACACGAACAAATAGGATTCATCTCAAGAATTAAACAGAAGTTCAATCTAGGAATTCTTTAATGTACTTTACTATATTAATAAAGTAGAAAAATATATAATCTCAAGATATGGAAAAGTTATTTGATCAAAGTTAACACTCAATATTGATTTTTTAAAATGTCCCAAATCTCTTTTTTTTTTTATTTTATTTTTTAACTTTAAAATATTGTATTGGTTTTGCCATATATCAACATGAATCCGCCACACACTAAATGAAACTACTAAATTTGACTAAAAAGAGTCCTTCAAAAATTAACAGCAAACATCATACTTAATAAAATACTAGAGGCACTTCTATTAAATTCCAGAATGAGACAAGGAAGCTTGCTTCTACTGTTATTATTTAATACTTCTCTGAAGATTCTACCCACTACAAGAATACAAATAAAAATCTAAAAGAGGTATACATATTAGGAAGGGTCAAAA
>NW_011493743.1:10548-11634 GCF_000754665.1 Bison bison bison | reverse complement strand
CTGGTGGCTCACTGGTGAAGAATCTGCCTGCCAATGCAGGAGACGCAAGAGACAAGAGTTCTATCCCTGGGTCGAGAAGATCCCCTGGAATAGGAAATGGCAACCCACTCCAGTATTCTTGCCTGGAAAATTCCATGGGCA
Organism: Bison bison bison; assembly: GCF_000754665.1. Taxonomy (NCBI): domain Eukaryota; kingdom Metazoa; phylum Chordata; class Mammalia; order Artiodactyla; family Bovidae; genus Bison; species Bison bison. Next base: position 11,493 of record NW_011493743.1, on the reverse strand, counting down.
GAGGAGCCTGGGGGGGCTACAGTCCATGGGGCCACAAAGAGTCAAACGTGACTGAGTGACTAAGCACATACCAGATTTCAAAATGGATTATAAAGCCACAATAATTAACAGTGTGGTGTTATAGGGAAAAAAAGAAACTCCAGAAATAAATCCATGTATGTATATAAGTATTTAGCATATGAAAAAGGCAGAGTATAGAAAGGATGGACTATTTAATAAATGGTATTCAAAAAATTGATTGTTTCAGCTGGAAAAAATACTATTAGAATCCTGTATCACACTATTAACAAAATGTATACTTTAGGTGTATTAAAGATCTAAATGTTTAAAAAAAAAAAAGCAATACCAGTATTAAAAGCTAGTATGAGAAACTGTGTTTATAAATTATATAATTTTATATGGGGAAGGCATTGCTAAGTTTGACATGAAACCCACACAATATGAAGAAAGAGATTTGACTACATAAAATTATGAAACTTACACACCCTGAAATACATCATAAAAAATTTAAGAAAAAAGATTGGGGGGAAATATTAGCCACAAATATAACTGACAAAGAATTAACACCACTAATATTTTTTAGTAACTAGTGGGAATGTGGGGAAAAGGGCATTTTTACATACTGTCAGTGGGATTATAATTTGATACAAATCTTTTACAAGACAACTTAGCAGGACTTGTCAATTTTTAAATGGGCACACCCTTTGACCCAGCTGCCGCTTCCAAGAATCCACCTTACAGAAATATTTTTACAAATGTGTAAGATTAGAAATACAGTTGACCCTTGAACAACATGGGGGTTAAGGGTGCTGACCTTCCACACAGTCAAAAATCTGCATATAGAGCTTCCCAGGTGGCTCAGGGGTAAGGAATACACCTGCCAATGCAGGAGACACAGGTTTGATCCCTGATCCGGGAAGATCCCACGTTAAGAACAACTAGGCC
>NW_011493743.1:9774-10448 GCF_000754665.1 Bison bison bison | reverse complement strand
TGGTTAGATGGCATCACTGACTTGATGGACGATGAGTTTGGGTAAACTCCAGGAGTTGATGATGGACAGGGAGGCCTGGTGTGCTGCAGTTCATGGGGTCGCAAAGAGTCAGACATGACTGAGCGACTGAACTGAACTAACTGAAATATAAGCCACAGTATTCTATGTCTTTTTCTACATAGGCAATTTGTCAAGTCACCCTGTGGGGTTGTCATTAAAGACTTCAAAGGCACTGGGAGATGTGCATTCCCTCTTTGTGCCAAAAAAACGTAACCCAAGAATGAATAATCTCAGAAAGTATGCAATATCATTCTACTCCAGGAAGAATAAGCACTGATGGTACAATGATTTTGGTATTTAAGACATTTTAAAGATAGGGTACAATGCACAATACTGGATGCTTGGGGCTGGTGCGCTGGGACGACCCAGAGGGATGGTACAGGGAGGGAGGAGGGAGGAGGGTTCAGGATGGGGAACACGTATATACCTGTGGTGGATTCATGTTGATATATGGCAAAACCAATTCAATATTGTAAAGTTAAAAAATAAAGAAAAGCAAAAAAAAAAAAAAGATTTAAATCCAAAATAAATAAATAAATAAATAAAGCAAGGGTAAAGATAAAGGCTAGAATTAATGAAACAGGAGTAACTAAAAAAAAGTATACTTCATAAAT
>NW_011493743.1:6035-7045 GCF_000754665.1 Bison bison bison | reverse complement strand
ATCCTTATTAGTGACATTGTTGAAGAACCTATCCAAAAGTGACAGTAATACAGAATTAGTAGAAGTATGCAGAAAAATGACAACTAATTTCTCCCTAGTTAGTCAAAGGTTAATTTCAACTGAGAGGACAAGGGACAGTTTGACGAAGAAGTAGAATTTAAAGATGGTTGGGAATTAGGAGGACATGGGAGTGAGAGATGGGATGGTGATGAAAAGACTTCAGAGGTAGACTTACTAGGATGGAATTTAGGGCATGTAGAAGCATTTAAGGAGAAATAATTTAAGAAGGATACACTGAAGCCTTAACATTGAGAGTTCTAAATGCCAGAGTGAGGTGTTTATACTTTATTCTGTACATAAATGGGATCTGATACATCACTACAACAGTTACCCAAATATTCATATATTCATTCATTTAACATATACACAGTGTATACATACACACACACATCTCCATATATGTGCTTTAATACAAAATAGAATTCACAGAAAAGGTACCAGGAAAATAAAGCTCAGCCTATGCAATTGAAAATACCTAAAAACCAGAACAATTTCCCCCACTGTATATTTAATATTATCAACCAACTTTCCCCCCTCAAATTACTCTTACACACTTTATAGCTCAAACAGGGACTATGAAAGTCTCAGCATATTGAATCAACAATATTAGTGTACATGTGTATATAACCTAGCAGTTTCCTTCAAACTGATTTTTGTTATATTCTATTTGGAAACAGAGGGGTGGACTTTAGGACTAGCTTTTTCATTCAACTAGCTAGCTTTGTGACTTCGGGCCAATTATTTAATGTTTCTAGGGATCAGTTTCTTCACCTATAAAATAAAGGGCTTGAGCAACATAATCTCTAAGGGGCTCTCCATATTTAAATGTTATGGTTCTCACATTACCTATTTAAAGCTGTCACGGCTTCAGCATCATCTTTACATGCCAGCAGTTTGTCTAAGTTATAGTCAAGTATTGCCAAACCTAGTTGTAAAATGGCCTTTATTCC
>NW_011493743.1:5447-5935 GCF_000754665.1 Bison bison bison | reverse complement strand
CACATACAACCTGTTTCGACAGCGCATGCTGTGTATATTTTCATAGCGAATATTACCATATTTCTGTAAGAAATATGATTTCAGTGGATACTCATTCATAATAAATACCCACTTCTCTTACAGTTGAATTTCATCAGATTCAATTTTCAGAGGCTTTGGTTCTATTTCTAGTTATTTTCCCAACTTGTTCAGTGATTATGCAAATTTTTACCTCCCACATTTCAGTTTTTCTATATATTCACAGGAGAGCATTCCATCTACTATGCGCCTAGACTAAGTACAAGAACATTGGTAAAATTCTTAGGCTCTAAGAAGAGAATATTTTTCACCTTTAAATATAGTGATGAATATTTGTGAAATCATGTGAGTAGTTCATTTAATGAAAAGCAAACTGAAGCAGAGGAAGCTATATAACTGAGGAACAGTTCACAGAACTCATTTTTAAAGTGAAGTCAGATTTTAAGTTACTACATCTTTACTTGTATTAT
>NW_011493743.1:4690-5347 GCF_000754665.1 Bison bison bison | reverse complement strand
TTCAATGGGTAGCACACTAATAAAAAGTGTGAGGAACCATGAGAGAGAAACTGAGGAAAAGAATGTCATATCAGTCATATGTTCAGTCAGCTGGGGAAGGTGATCTCTGATAAGTTCTTCAAAGACTGCCTGATCCACCAAGGCACCTGAAGAACATAAAAAGAAATTTAAAAATGAACACCTTTCAAAAGGACTTGTTTTCAATACCTTCCCACTACTATTAGTAGGCTGATATACCTCATTTCTTTTCCTTAAATTATGAACTTCTTCAGTGCCTTTTCTGTATTTCACACATCTCTTTATCTGATAGCAGTATCATGCACAAAGAAGGACTTGAGAAACTCAATTTATACTCATTTGACAGTTACTTATAGAATCTTTATTATGTCCAGAAACCTGTACTAGGTGCTATAAGAGATATACCAATTAAAATGTTCTTATCCTCAGAGAGTTTAATCTCTAATAGAACTTAAGATAAATACACAAATAACTATAACACAAGATAATATAATCAGTGACCTAGCCATGATACACCCAATCCAGTGTTCTTGCCTGGAGAATCCCAGGGAAGGGAGAGCCTGGTGGGCTGCCATCTATGGGGTCGCACAGAGTCAGACACAACTGAAGCGACTTAGCAGCAGCAGCAGCAGCCATGAT
>NW_011493743.1:0-1682 GCF_000754665.1 Bison bison bison | reverse complement strand
TCTCTTAAATGTCATTCTCAGTTGTGTCTAAAACTAAATTTTCTTTCTTCTATTAAATAGCATTTTCTTTGCTACCTTAATTTTGATCATGCTAGAAACCCTTTATCTACCACGTCCAATTTGTCTTCACATCCTAGAGTTTCTTCTTATAAGAAGTCTTTTATTTTTATGTATTTATTTTTCTGGCTGCACCACATGGCATGTGGGATCTATCTTCCCCCATAAGGTACTGAACCTGTGCCCCCTGCAGTTGGACTGCAGAGCTCTAACCACTGGACAACCAGGGAATTCCTAAAATGTCTTTTAAATTTGCTTTAACCTCTCCATTCTCACTACCACCCTAACTTTCTCCTTCTTCTAATCTATCTTCCATACTAATGTCAGATCATTACTTTTATATAACATTTGGTCATAGCCCCTATTATAAAGGCAATATAATGTATAGAATCTGGAAAGAATGGAAAGGTGTGAAGAAAATCAAACCTCTTGCATCCTACCTAGCCAGAGATCACCACTGTTAATGAGTTGATGTACTTTTTTCTGTGTTTCTTTTTCCCCTTCTAAAATTTAGACCAAACTGTGTATTAAAGTTTGTTTTTTTTTTTCACTTAACATACATTTTCAATGCCATCAAATCATCAAATAGCTCTTCTAAAATAGTATTTTAATGACTGTAAAAAATCTAGTAAGTGTAATATACTATAAATGATTTAGCCATTCTACTATTATTGGACATCTAGGCTGATTTCAGCATTTCAGTATTATATATAACACTGTTAATGAATATCTCTGTATGTAAATCTTCATCCAAGTGGTTTACTATTTTCTCAGTAAAGATACATAGAAATTAAATTATTTGGTCAATTAATATTATTTTTAAATGACTTGATATTACTGCCAAATTGTATTCCAGAAAGACTGTACCAATTTATATTCCTGACTTACAGTATTTGAATGTTTACTTCCCTGTGCCTTTGCCAATACTAAGAACTGTGACAATTATAATTGTCTTTGCTGATTTGATAGTGAAAATAGTATGTCCTGGTTTGAATTTGACTTTCTTTGAGATTGAACCTTCTTTTTTAAACTTTATTATCTGTATTTTTTTCTGTGACTGTCTTTTCATGTCCATTGCTCATTTTTATAACTCAATACTTTTCTTATAGATTTGTATATTAAGTATATCAATCTTTGTCAGATCTGGAGCAATATCTGACTTCAAGTTCAGTTTTCACTCCATCACTTTCCTGTTCAAGAAGCCATAATGGGAGCAGCATCAGTGAAAATGGCAGAGTAAGGCCCTCTGAAAAAAGCTTTCCTCAGTAAAAGTAGTAAGAACACTAGCAAAAATCATCAAAATCAATTTTTCAGAACTTTGAAAGTTCACCAAAAACTTACAGCAAGTCAGGAAGCATTAGTTAATAAAATGGCTGAATCTCAGTAAAAACAGTGAACCCTGTGGCATTTTAAATTGTCCAAGTCCCACCCCTCCTGAGCTTCACAGAAGCCTGAAAAACCAACACTCAGGAATCATGGTGAAAAGCAGCACCTAGCAGCCATGGGAGGAAACAAAATGGGGCTCAAGTGCCTCCAACATCCCATTCCCAGTGAACTGTCAGTATTTGACCTATCTGGTCATTCCTTAGAAAACTGCACTCACAAGGCTGTCTTTATTTGACCCA
>NW_011493742.1:14917-15800 GCF_000754665.1 Bison bison bison | reverse complement strand
TTCCTACTCCAAGGGATCTTCCCAACCCAGGGATCAGGCCTGCTGTCCCCTGCTGTCTCCTATTGGCAGGCAGATTCTTTACCACTGAGCCACCTGGGAATCCCTGCATCTGTTTTTTAGAATAAGGCTAATGCTTTGAATTATTTTGTTGCAATTAAAATCACCTGTGGGGCTTTCCTGGTGGCTCAGTGGTAAAGATTCCACCTGTCAGTGAAGGAGATGGGTTCGATCCTTGATCCAAGAAGATTCCACACACCTCAGAGCAACTAAACCATGTGCCACAACTGTTGAGCCTGTGCTCTAGAGCCTGGGAGCCACAAATACTGAAGCCCACATGCCCTAGAGCCTGTGTTTTGCAAGAATACCCAGCACAGACAAAAATGAATAAATAAATAAAATTATTAAAAAATCACCTGTGGCTAAAGTCTTAACCCTGTAGCTAAAGGCTTAACTGGGAAGAGAAGGAAATTTTTATAAATTAAAGCAAATATGGATTTATGTAGAAAGAGTCAGGAATGTTTACCTGATAGGTGTGTTAGTTACAAGGGCTGCCATAACAAATTATTGGGTTGACCAAAAAGTTCCTTTTATTTTTAAGTAAAAATTAAAGACACAGCTTTCATTTTTACCAAGAAATTTATTGAATAGTGTGTCACCATTTTGTTCCACTACCTTCTGCCATGTTTCAGGTAACTTCATAATCCCATCTTCACAAAACTTTTTATTTTTTGAGCAAATAACTGTTCCAGGTGCCTTTTTACAGTCTTCCAGGGAGTGTTCTTGCCTGGAGAATCCCAGGGACAGGGGAGCCTGGTGGGCTGCCGTCTATGGGGTCGCACAGAGTCGGACACGACTGAAGTGACTTAGCAGCAGCAGCAGCAGG
>NW_011493742.1:13728-14817 GCF_000754665.1 Bison bison bison | reverse complement strand
GGAGTTCACCTAGACTCACGTCCATCGAGTCAGTGATGCCATCAAGCCATCTCATCCTCTGTCATCCCCTTCTCCTCCTGCCCCCAATCCCTCCCAGCATCAGAGTCTTTTCCAATGAGTCAACTCTTCGCATGAGGTGGCCAAAGTACTGGAGTTTCAGCTTTAGCATCATTCCTTCCAAAGAAATCAAGCCCTGACCAAAAAGTTCTTAATGGAAGCTGAACCTGATGAAACCAAAAATGCTATTTAAGCTGCATGTACTGTTTAAAATGAAATATTCCGATTTGAAGGTTCACCTTTTAAGGTTAGGGCTGGATTCTTAGGAATTTGATTTCCTCCCACAGAGCTCAGCTAGTGACCACAGTGGGCCTAGAATTACATCATACTGACATAAACTTAGCATACAGTTAGCTCTCACTCTAGCCATTATTTTCCCCTCGGAGAGAACCACACAAGATATGTGATATGATAGGTCTGTCTTAGGTCATTATGCTATAGTACTTGATAAGACAAATGCCATTAACTAAAAAAAATTAGATATTGAAAATATATATAAGCCCTATATAAGTAATTGCAAGTAGCTCAGCTAAACACCAGACTGAATACATTTTACAGATCAAGTATAATATATATAACAGTTGACATTAAGCCATTACCATATACAAAGCACTTTACATAATTTATCTCATTTAATCTTTATAATGACACTAGGAGGTAGTTTCTATTGTTATCTGCATTTTACAAATGATAAAAATAATGCATGACTTTGTACAACTCACATATTCTTTGTGTATAAAATGTAATAATATTTGCCATCCCACTTCAAAGGAACTGCTGTAAAAGTAATGTGAATATATTTGTGTCATATTTCAAATTTTATAGGGCATTGTTATTTCCATGATCCTCAGTATCAATCTAGGTACACACAGGAGAGAAAAAGCACACAATAATTTGAATAGAAAAAGTTTAAGGTACAGAATTATTAACAATAACAGAAGATTGGAATAATGAGGAATTACCTAATAAGGTGTAATGAGAACTCAAAAAAAAAAAAAATAGAAATAGAAGACATAGTATATAATATAATGT
>NW_011493742.1:10682-11419 GCF_000754665.1 Bison bison bison | reverse complement strand
TCTTACAAGAATACCAGTCATTGGGGTTTGACCCCATCCCAAACCCAGAATAATCTTGAGCACCTTAACTTAGCTACATCTGTAAAGACTCTGTTTTCAAACAAGGTCATATTCACAGGTACTGGAGGATAAGGCATAGACATATTTTTTTGGATAATGCATAACTAAACCCACAAAATACTTATTTTATTCTGACTCTATAAAAATCACATTTTAAGGGAAGATCAAAGTTGAAAATTTAATAGTTCTCCCCAGAATGGCCAAAAATAAAAAACAAAAAAAAGATAGGAAATTCTGAGATGGAGGGACAGAAGTAGTAAATAAGGAGATTAAGAGACTTTCCTGGCTTTCCAGTGGTTAGGACACCATGCTTTTACTGCTGTGGTCCAGGTTCAATCCGTGGCCAGGGAACTAAGATCCTGCAAGCAACTCAGCACTGCCAAAAAAGTTTAAAAAAAAATTAATATAACAAACTTTGTAAATAAATAGTTGCTTTCTTTTCTTGTCTCCATTTCTTAAAATAACAAAATTATATATTTTGATAATTAAAATAACATACTTTTACATTAAAAACATATCACATGCATTATAATGTTATTAATAATTTATTTTAACACATGCATAGGTGTAATATAACAAAAATAGAGAAAAAAAGAGGGAAAAGAACTATAGAAGAGTATCATTTGTAGATCTCAAAAGAATGAATTTGGTATAAAAGCAAACTGTATTCTATTAAG
>NW_011493742.1:9714-10582 GCF_000754665.1 Bison bison bison | reverse complement strand
AGTAGGACTACATCAAATTAAAAAGGTTCTTCACAGCAAAGGAAGCAACAAATTAAAAAGGCAACCTACTAAATGAGAGAAAATATTTGCAAGTTATATATCTCATAATAGGTTAATATCCAAGTATATGAAGAACTCACACAATTCATTAACAAAAAACCAAACAATTTGACTTAAAAATGGCAGAGAGGGAATTCCCTAGAGATCCAGTGGTTAAGACTCAGTGGTTTCAATCCCTGGTCAGGGAACTAAGATCTCCCAAGCCACAGGATGCAGGGGGAAAAAGGGGGAGGGCAAGAATCTGAATACACATTATGCCAAAGAAGACATAATAGTTACATGAATAGATGCTCAGCACTGATAATCATCAGGGAAATGCAAATCAAAACCACAAGGAGAAAAAAAGAAACACACAATGAGATATCACTTCACACCTGTTAGAATGGCTATCATCAAAAAGAAAAGAAATGACAAGTGTTAGCTAGGATGTGGAGAAAAGGGAACCCCTGTGCACTGCTGTGGAGAATGTAAATTGGTGAAAACACTTTGGAAAATGATATAGAGTTTCCTTTTAAAAGCTAAACACAGAGCTAGCATATGATCCAGAAATTCTGCTTCTGGGTATTTACCTGAAGAAAATGAAACCATTGTTTCAAAAAGTTATATGCACTCCGAAGTTCATTGCTGGACTTCCTTGTGGCTCAGCTGGTAAAGAATATGCCTGCAATGCTGGAGACCCCGTTTCGATCCCTGGGTTAGGAAGATCCCCTGGAGAAGGGAAAGGCTACCCACTCCAGTATTCTGACCTGGAGAATTCCAGGCCAATGCAGGGGACATGGATTTCATTCCTGGTCTGGGAAAATTCCAC
>NW_011493742.1:8572-9614 GCF_000754665.1 Bison bison bison | reverse complement strand
AGCGTGAAGAGCTTTGTAGACCAGCTCCTCAGTTAAACTAGTAAAAATTATAAAGTGTAAACAATCATTTAAAATTTCTGAAAATGGTCCTAATGGCATAAAACAATTAAAAAAAAAACACATGTTGAAGAAATCTACTAAAACTTTAATAACAGTGAAAGTTTATGGTATTTGAACCAAGACCCACTTCCTTCCTCTACCTACTGAAGCTTATCACTGCAGAGTAGAACGGCCAAGAACACAGGGCTCCCTCTCCCCTTGCTTCTCAGTTGAAGGGCTATATTCTTGTGTGGGAAAGGACATAAGTGTTTCTCATACTTCTGCCAGCTACCTATTGCTGAGGCTAACTTCTGAATAACCAAGAGGTGGTAGCCCCCTTCTTTTACCCAACCCCCAGTCATGGGACTACATCTTGGACACGATGGGTAGTATTGGGAATACTGGGGTCTCAATCACCCTTGCACCAGATTGAGGCACAGGAGATATATGCTAAATAGGCAAGGCAAAGAGACCTAGGCCTGTTGCTCCCTTCCTACACAGAGCACTCATCTCCAAAAGCAGAGATGTCAGAGAGAAGTGTGCTATTGTCCTGGCCCTCAGTACCAAAGCTGTAGCTCAGATATTTTGTCCTAGGGAAAAAACTGAGCTAAGAATAGAGAGCTCTTAATCTTCACCCAGAAGAACTGATTTCATTTGCAACAGAATAAAGAAATTCAAACCTAAAAGCACTCTAAAAAACAGTGAAGATAGTGGTAAAAGAGGATTTTAAGAAAATTGGTATATTCTTTGGAATTATGGGCTAAACCATAGGCTGGTTAGCTTGCAGAAAATAAACATAGGAAAAAGACAACTGAAAAAAGCCCTCTTGGGAATTCCCTGGTGGTCCAGTGGCTAGAATTCTGCACTTTCACTGCAGAAGTCCCAGGTTAGATCCCTAGTTGGGGAACTGAGATCACAGAAGCTGTGTGTGAGACAAAAAAAAAAAAAAAACTCTCTCCAGAAGTCAGAGACAAATCTCAAACACCAGCTTAGGGAAATCCCT
>NW_011493742.1:6137-6436 GCF_000754665.1 Bison bison bison | reverse complement strand
AAGGGAAGTCACTCAGTCGTGTGCGACTCTTCGCAACCCCATGGACTACAGCCCACCAGGCTCCTCCATCCATGGGATTTTCCAGGCAAGAGTGTGGAGTGGGGTGCCATTGCCTTCTCTGATGCCACACAGTGCAGACAAAAAATGAAAAAAAAAAATCTGATATATACATATATATAACATTATTCATCCATAAAAAAACATTATTCATCCATAAAAAAAGGAAATTCTACCATTTGCAACAATATGAATAAAATTTCAGGGCCTTTTGCTAAGTGAAAGAAGTCAGACAAAGATCA
>NW_011493742.1:5059-6037 GCF_000754665.1 Bison bison bison | reverse complement strand
AGAAATAACAAATAATCACATTAATATAACAAAAGCTATAAATATATACTAGTTCTTCTTCTCTTCACTTCTTTAAAAGATTAAATTACATAAGGTAATGGTTATAATAATATATTGTGTGGATTGAAAAATTTATAAATGTAATATGTTTAACAAAGGGGGAATGGAGTAGAGTCATATAGGAATAACATTTCTATATCTCCACAAAATTAAGTTAGTATAAACCTTAAGATGATTCTGATGATTTATAATGTACATAGTAAGCTTCAGAACCACTATGGAAATAATTCCCCAAAATGTAGTGAAAATATTATTAAATAAATTTGAATGCTGTATCATAAAATATTCACTTTAATGCAAAAGAAAGAAACAAATAAGGAGTAGAGGAACAAAAATGAACAAAAAGTAAAATGATACAACTGTTGGTAGGAATGTAAATCAATGCAGTCAGCAGGGAAAACAGTATAAGTTTCCTCAGGAAATTAAAAGAAGAACTAACATATGATCCAGAAATCCCACATCTGTGTATATATCTAAAGGAAATGAAATCACTTGTGCAGATATCTGCACTTTCATGTTCATAACATTATCCTCAATAGCCAAGACAGGGAAACATCCTAAGTGTCAATCAACAAAGGATAGAGAATATCTGGTATAGGAACTTACCTGGCTGTCCAGTAGGAAGGTGTCCCAAGCTTCCAATGCAGGGGGTTCAGGTTCCATCCCTGGTTGGAAAACTAGGATCCTATATGGCACACTGCTGCTGCTGCTGCTAAGTCTGCTGCTAAGTCGCTTCAGTAGTGTCCGACTCTGTGTGACCCCATTGACGGCAGCCCACCAGGCTCCACTGTCCCTGGGATTCTCCAGGCAAGAACACTGGAGTGGGTTGCCATTTCTTTCTTCAATGCAGGAAAGTGAAAAGTGAAAGGGAAGTCACTCCGTCGTGTGCGACTCTTCGCAACCCCATGGACTACAGCC
>NW_011493742.1:4332-4959 GCF_000754665.1 Bison bison bison | reverse complement strand
GTCTATTGTTTAAGACTCTGCCCTTCCACTGCAGGGGGCACAGGTTAAATTCCTGATTGTAAACTAAGATCCCACAAGCTTTGCAATGCAAGACCATCAAATAAAAACAAAAACAAAACTAGTGAAGTTTATTCCTTACAGGCCCTGGAGGAGGTACACAACATGCCTCAAGGGACCGTGTGTAGCATGACCTAAGATCCATGCCTTTATCAGAGTCCAAGGGTGCAGTGCTTTGAGATTTCCAGGCTAAAGCCAGACTAATCAATTCAAACCAAATAAAGAAGGTGCTTGGTCTGTTTTACAAAGGTTTTATTTAAGGACTGCACAAGGGGAAGGCCCTGTGAGGTGGTGGGGACTGTTTATCACAAGTGCCTTTTGGGCAGTCATGCCAGGAACTTGTGGTTGCTTGTGACTCTGCAAGTTGTTTCTAGGGCAGGTGCTCCCAGGAAGACCGAGACCTAGTGTCAGTTCAGGAACCCTGGATGCCACTTGGCTACACAAAATGGATACCAAAGAAGCGATGTTGTAGAGTACTTAACTAAACCCTCAACACTAATATACAACATGGTGATTATAGTTAACAATACAGTATTGTATGCTTGAAAGTTACTAAGAAAATAAATCTGA
>NW_011493742.1:0-1211 GCF_000754665.1 Bison bison bison | reverse complement strand
GAATATTCAAGAATGATTTCCTTTAGGATGGACTGGTTGAATCTCCTTGCAGTCCAAGGAACTCTCAAAAGTTTTCTCCAACAACTCAGTTCAAAAGCATCAATTCTTCAGCTCTCAGCTTCCTTTATATCTAACTCTCACATCCATACATATCTACTGGAAAAACCATAGCTTTGATTAGACAGACCTTTGTTGGCAAAGTAATGTCTCTGCTTTTTAATATACTGTTTAGGTTGATGATAGCTTTTCTTCCAAGGAGCAAGCCCATGAACAGTATGATAACCCCATGAACAGTATGACTTCAAAGAACATCAACACCTTCAGTAGAAACTTTAAATTTTCTTGCATGCAGTTATAAACTCAGTAAATGATTGCTAACTAGATGAACAAGAAGATAAAATATTGATTCTTTTCATCGACTTCAGTAGTAGTCTTTGTACAAAATTTCTCAAAACTTTATTCAAATTCATTTTGTAGACATCTGAGGGTATCTGTGAAGTACAGAAATATACTTTAAATCATTGATTGACTTTAGAATTGTATTACTCTGCTTTCACAGTGTCCTCTCTATGACATAATTTTCAAATGAAAATAGTGTTACCCTCATTGTTCACTTTCTTCTTCCCATTGTAGACTTCCTTGTAGCTCAAATGGTAAAGAATCTGCCTACGATGCAGGAGACCAGGGTTTGATCCCTGGGTCAGGAAGATCCTCTGAAGAAGGGAATGTCAATCCACTCCAGTATTTTTGCCCAGAGAATCCCATGGACAGAGAAGCCTGGCAGGCTACAGTCCATGGTATTGCAGAGTCAGACATGACTGAGCGACTAACACACACAAACACACATACACACACACAGTTCACTAGACTTGGTTCTGAATTACTTTTGAAATATCTCCAAAACTGGTTTCACCCTCAAAAGATAATGTTATTGTTTAGTCGCTAAGTCATGTCTAGCTCTTTGCAACTCCATGAACTGTATGCAGCAGGCCAGGCTGCCCTGTCCTTCACTATTTCCAGGAGTTTGCTCAAACTCATGTCCATTGAGTTGGTGTTGCCATCTAATTTTCTCATCCTCTGTCACTCTCTTCTCCTTTTGCCTTCAATTGTTCCCAGCATCAGGGTCTTTTCCAATGAGTTGGCTCTACGCATCAGCGGGCCAAAGTATTAGAGTTTTAGCCTCACAATCAGTCCTTCCAATGAATATTCAG
>NW_011493741.1:17223-17625 GCF_000754665.1 Bison bison bison | reverse complement strand
AAAACTCAGCAGTGGCCACAGGACTGGAAAAGGTCAGTTTTCATTCCAATACCAAAGAAAGGCAATGCCAAAGAATGTTCAAACAACTGTACAATTGCACTCATTTCACATGCTAGCAAAGTAATGCTCCAAATCCTTCAAGCTAAGCTTCAACAGCATGTGAACCGAGAAAGTCCAGATGTTCAAGCTGGATTTAGAAAAGGCAGAGGAACCAGAGATCAAATTGGATCATCGAGAAAACAAGAGAGTTCCAGAACATATACTTTTGTTTCATTAACTACACTAAAGCCTCTGACTGTGTGGACCATTACAAACTGTGGAAAATTCTTCAAGAGATAAGAATAACAGACCACCTTGCCTGCCTCCTGAGAAACCTGTATTCAGGTAAAGAAGCAACAGTTA
>NW_011493741.1:13517-14512 GCF_000754665.1 Bison bison bison | reverse complement strand
TCTCCCAAAGCAGTACTATGTCTTAGAATGTACAAATAAAGGTGATGTAAATGACTGAAATCTACAATCAACCTAAGGAAAACATTTTTCAAAAATTATGCCAAATGTTCTAGTTGTCACATGAATTGACACTACTTTAAACAATAACTTGACAGTTCCTACCACTATAAAAAAAAAAGGGAGGGACTGGAGTGGATTTTACAGAATTCTAATTTTCAAATGTAGGCTGGACTCCTCATTCTGTTTTTCTCTCATTTGTTTTGCTTCTGATGTTCCCTTGGAATTCTAGCATTAGGCTATCAAATGTTTTCCAATGAAGGTACAGAAGAGAAAAGGGCAAAGATATGTTCCAGATAAACCAATTCTGTTTATATCTACACATTTTTTCACTCCATTTCTTGCTACTACTTGGCAATCTGAAATATATAATGAATAGTCTTGTTAAGTACGACAGACTCATACAAAAAAACACTTTTTGTGTTTGTGTTTTTGTGCTTGTGTTTTTGTGTTTGCACTTTCTTGGAGGCTCATACTTATGTACAAGGGCACAGATTTATAGGGAAAATGGTGATGTTATTTGTAAAGATATAAGGCTAAACAAAAAAGAGCAATACTGTACATGTACATTCAACAAAAAGGTCATCATCTAACAGAGCAAGTTACATGAGTTATACCTAGCTACAATTTACCCACCCAAGTAACTGCCCAGGATCTGGGACTATCACCTCTTGTGTACAGGTTCCAGGAGGATGACAGGAATCAATAATCATTTCATTCTTTGCTCAGGAAAGGAAAGGGAGGAAAAAATATCACCCAACAATTGGACACTTAAACTGTGAACCAGTGTCACAAACATATTTGAAATCTTGTCAGAGAAAAGACAAGTCATCATCTGCTACTCTAATAATTTTAAGTTGGAAGCATTCATCACCAGGCATAAAGAAGGAAAATATTAGACATGAACTCTAGGAGAAGTCAAGCTGTAAATTCCACTT
>NW_011493741.1:11726-13193 GCF_000754665.1 Bison bison bison | reverse complement strand
CTGAACATTAGCTTCATAATTTTAAATGACTCTTGGGAATAAAATGAGGGCAGGAAGAATTTAATAGCTACATTTCCAAAATCTACCTAATTAGCTTCATTGTCATCATTCCCTGAAGTTACAATTCCAGGTTGAGTGATTTTTAACCCCTTCCACATGATAACAGGCTTCCCTGGTGGCTCAATTGGTAAAGTATCCGCCTGCAATGCTGGAGACATGGGCTTGATTCCTGGGTTGGTAAGATACCCTGGAGAGGGAAATGGCTACCCACTCTGGTATTTTTGCCTGGGAAATCCCACGGACAGAGGATGGCTGAGTCTACTCATTTTTTAATTTAATTTAATTTCTCTTCAATCTTCCTCCCATCTCTGGGAGACTGAGTACTGATCCTATAAACCAGTGACTTTTCTTAACCAAAAAAAAAAAATCAATAAATCAGAGAAAAAGGAGGAGTCACTGTATTGAGAACACAGGCTCTTTAACTGCACCTTTCTCTGGATCCCTCTCCCTGTGCCACCCATTAGCTTAGGCTTGATCTTGGATGGCCTTGGCCTGCAATAGCTTGGAGTAGGGTTTGGGTTCCCAGTCAGAGATTGGGCTGGGTGGCAGTGGTTAAAGCACCAGATCCTAGCCACTAGACCAGTGGCTCAGTGGTCAGTGACAAGGGCCCTGGCCCTATAGCTTTCCAGAAAAGAATTTCCACAAAGATGGGAAGTAGCAAAGGTAGTAAAGTATTTATTAAGAGGGGGAAAAAAAAAAGTACATGTGGATAGGCAAACAGGCAGACTTAGGGAGACAGAAAGGTGGTGAGTCAAGCCCTTATGGCAGTTTGAATTACTTTTAAAGGGCATTCCTTTTGGGTGTCCTTTGGCCAATCATTTTGACTTGCCTGTTTCACAGTCCATATTTAGTATATATCAGGAACCTCCCATGTATGCACATACATATCTTAGCCAAGATGGGTTTTACTGAAAAGATGTCTGAGTAAAGAATATCCCTTGATGCAACTCCCCTTTGGCCTCCAAAGAGCCTTTTCTGCACACATGTGGCCAGGGAGGTCTCCTGACTTCAAGAATAAGAAATATATGGTCTGAGCAGGGGCCAGCCTTCTCCCTTAATTGTCCTGCCATTCTCATCTTGGAGTTTCAGTCAACAGGGAATGAATCTCCAATTGCTTTACCCTGTGGGGAGTAATCTGCCTCTTGCCTCAGTCTGACTCTTCTTAAAACTGAGCAAAGAGCAAGCTTAAAGAAGAAAAGTGATTCAGAGTAAGATAAGTAAGGCTGGTAGAGCTGGAACTGGAAGGGAAGTTTTCTTGAGCCCTGGCCTTCACAAAGTTCTCCTGAGCCCTGGCCCTTCACAAAGTCCTACAAAAGGAAAATTTCAGTGAAGAACTGCACGTCCAATCAAATGATGTCTTTATGATACAATGTCTTGATGAAAGAAGTTATCAGTATAAATTAATTC
>NW_011493741.1:8938-11383 GCF_000754665.1 Bison bison bison | reverse complement strand
AGTAACATATCTTCATATTAAGACCACAGAATACACTAGTACTGTCTGAAGTGGCCCAGGCAATACTGGGAGAAGAAGCCAAGCAGGATAACAGTGAGGACAAGAGGATGGACGGGTACAGGCCAAAGTAGCCCTGACAGACCATCCCCACATGGCAGGCTTCCCTAGCTCCGCCCCTGTAACCATAGCAACAGGGGCAGGAAATCCTGGTTTTGGGGGTTGGAGTGGGGGTGGGTCAGGAGGGGGTCCCTCCATCCTCATAGATGTTCTCTTCCTCCCCATCTGAGCATCCCCCTGCCCATGGTCCCACTCTGGGCATCAGCAAAGACCACACCCCTCATGGTGTGCATTTCTAGCTTTCCTCCCTCTCATCACCCTCAATGTGATGTCCTGTCCTCAAGCTCCCTAGCTCTAGTGCCAGTGGATTGATAGTCTCAACCTCCTGGAGACCTCCAGCTCACCGACCACACATCCATTTACACCATCCACCAGGCCCCTACTCACTCCCTGAGCTGGGGCTGGAAGTTGTCCCCCGCAAACACACCTCTTGTGCTCCTTGCACCTTCCTGCTTACTCACTCCTTGCCTGTATCTGAGCTCCTGAGCATTGAGGAGATATGAGAATTGCTTCTCCAGCTTTTTTAAAATTTCCCTTTACAAGGAGTATCTTTTTCCATCCCCTCACTTTCAGTCTGTATATGTTCCTAGGTCTCAAGTGGGTCTATTCTAAACAGCACATCCAAGACTTGTTTTTGTATCCATTAGCCAGTCTCTATCTTTTAGTTGGAGCATTTAATCCACTTACATTTAAAGTAATTGTTAGGATATGTATTTCTACTGGCATTTTCTCAATTGTTATAGGTTTGTTTCTGTAGCTCTTATGCTTTTCTTTTGTTTCTTGCCTAGATAAGTCCCTTTAGCATTTGTTGGTTTTAGCTGATTTGGTGG
Source organism: Bison bison bison (assembly GCF_000754665.1). Lineage (NCBI taxonomy): Eukaryota > Metazoa > Chordata > Mammalia > Artiodactyla > Bovidae > Bison > Bison bison. The sequence goes on along the minus strand of NW_011493741.1, from coordinate 10,436 downwards.
TGCTAAATTCTCTAAATTTTTGCTTGTCTGTAAAGCTTTTGATTTCTCCTTGATTTCAGAGAGATCCTTGCTGGTAGAGTAATCTTGGTTGCAGGTTTTTTTTACACTACTTTAATTATATCCTGCCACTCTCTTCTGGTCTACAGAGTTGCTGTTGAAAGATCAGCTGTTAACCTTGTGTGGATTCACTTGTATGTTATTTGTTGCATTTCTTTTGCTTTTATTTATTACTTTTAATATTTTCATGTTTAATTTTTGTTCATTTTATTAGTATATGTCTTGGCATGTTTCTCTTTGGGTTTATCCTATATGGGACTTTCTGCACCTCTTGGGCTTGACCATTTCCTTTCCTATATCAGGAAAGTTTTTGTCTATAATCTCTTCAAGAGATTCAGACAGACCCTTTCTCTCTCTTCGTCTTCTGGGATTCTTATAATTCAAATTTGGTGCACTTAATATTGTCCCAGAGGTGTATGAGTTTGTCCTTGATTCTTTTTATTTTTTTTTTCTTTGCTCTCTGCCAGTTGTTTCCACCATTTTATTTAACATCTCACTTAACCATTCTTCTGACTCAATTATTCTGCTATACATTCCTTCTAGAGTATCTTTGGTTTCACTAATTGTGTTGTTCACTACTATTTATTCTTTATCTCTTCTAGGTCCTTGTTAAATGTGTTAAATGATTCTTGCATTTTAATTTCAAGATTTTAGGTCGTCTTTAATATCTTTACACTGATTTTTTTTTTTCAGAGAGTTTGCCTATTTCCTCTTCATTTTTTTGATCTTGTAAGCTTTTAACTTGCTCCTTCATATGCAAAATAGTTTTCTGCTATTTCATCTAATTACTATATTTGAAGTCTCCTTTCCTTAGGCTACATAGTTTTTGCTTCTAGTCTGTGCTTGAGGTTGGTCAGTGGCTTGTGTGGGCTTCATTTTAGGAAGGACTTGTTTCTGCATTCTGGTGGATGGAAGTGAGTTTTGTTTCCCTCTGATGGGCAGTACTATGTGAGGTGGTGTGCTTTGGGATGTCTGGGAAGACAGTGTGCTGATAATTGGGTTTGTTTTCCTGTCTTGCTTTTTTGATTGAAGCATCCAGCACTGGGTGCTGCAGGCAGTTGAGTGGTACTGGGTGTTGGATGTAGATGGAGGACATTGTGAGAGTTCTCACAGTTAATACTCTCTAGGATCATAAGTTCTCTTGTGTTCTAGCATCCTATACTCAGTACTATCACCCCAGAGGCTCAAGCCTGACTTTTGCTCAGGGAACTGAGACCCCATGAGCCATTTGTCTTGGTAACATAAAAAGCTTAAAAAAGAAACAAAAGAACCCCAGAAAACAAAAACAAAATTCAGGCAATAATAAAATAAATCAGACAAACAAATAAAAAATAGGAACACACACACACAAGGAACCAAATCAGACCAATGAACACAAAGAAAGGGAGAATGACCCACCAGACAAAACCAGACAAAACCCAACAAAACCAAAAATGAAATC
>NW_011493741.1:7234-7382 GCF_000754665.1 Bison bison bison | reverse complement strand
GATGAAAACGTTTCTGGTTTTTAATCCTATTCCTTAGTTGCCCTGTCCCTGGAACTCAATTGTGGTCTTATCCTCACCTCTGCATGTGGGCTACTTGAAGAAGTCTGCTCTTGAGGCTGCCCTTGAGGACGTGGGTCGGCACTAGTGA
>NW_011493741.1:5689-6080 GCF_000754665.1 Bison bison bison | reverse complement strand
TCTAATTTTCTTGAAGAGATCTCTAGTCTTTCCCATCCTGTTGTTTTCCTCTATTTCTTTGCATTGATCTCTGAGGAAGGCTTTCTTATCTCTTCTTGCTATTTTTTGGATCTCTGCATTCAGATGCTTATATCTTTCCTTTTCTCCTTTGCTTTTCACTTCTCTTCTTTTCACAGCTATTTGTAAGGCCTGCCCAGACAGCCATTTTGCTTTTTTGCATTTCTTTTCCATGGGGATGGTCTTGATCCCTGTCTCCTGTACAATGTCATGAACCTCTATCCATAGTTCAAGGCACTCTATCTATCAGATCTAGTCCCTTAAATCTATTTCTCACTTCCACTGTATAATCATAAGGGATTTGATTTAGGTCATACCTGAATGGTCTAGTGGT
>NW_011493741.1:4928-5398 GCF_000754665.1 Bison bison bison | reverse complement strand
GTTTTTGTTGACTGTAGAGAGCTTCTCCATCTTTGGCTGCAAAGAATATAATCAATCTGATTTCAGTGTTGACCATCTGGTGATGTCCATGTGTAGAGTCTTCTCTATTGCTGTTGGAAGAGCGCGAGGGGCTGCGACCAGTGCACTTAGCATGGCCGAGAGGAGCTACTCCACGTCCGAGGGAAGGGGCAGAAGCCAGGAGGACCCCATGCCCGAGGGGAGGTGGCCAAGAGGAGCTACCCCACGTCCAAGGCCAGGGGCAGTGGCCGGGAGGACCTACCCCACACCCGAGGCCAGGGGCCACGGCCTGGAAGAGCAACCCCACCTCCAAGGAGCAGTGGCTATGAGGGCCTAGGAGGGCCTAGAGGAGCTATTCCACGTTCAAGGTCAGAAGGGGCAGCGGTGAGGAGATACCCCTCGTCCAAGGTAAAGAGCAGCAGCTGCGCTTTGCTCGAGCAGCCGTGAAGAGA
>NW_011493741.1:0-430 GCF_000754665.1 Bison bison bison | reverse complement strand
TTCAGTCACGCAGTCATGTCCGACTCTTTGTGACCCCATGAATCACAGCACACCAGGCCTCCCTGTCCATCACCAACTCCCGGAATTCACTCAAACTCATGTCCATCGAGTCGATGATGCCATCCAGGAATCACATCCTCTGTCGTCCCCTTCTCCTCCTGCCCCCAATCCCTCCCAGCATCAGTCTTTTACAATGAGTCAACTCTTCTCATGAAGTGACCAAAGTATTGGAGTTTCAGCTTTAGCTTCAGTCCTTCCAATGAACACACAGGACTGATCTCCTTTAGGATGGACTGGTGAGATATCCTTGCAGTCCAAGGGACTCTCAAGAGTCTTCTCCAACACCACAGTTCAAAAGCAGTAATTCTTCAGTGCTCAGCTTTCTTCACAGTCCAACTCTCACATCCATACATGACCACTGGAAAAACCA
>NW_011493740.1:16589-17458 GCF_000754665.1 Bison bison bison | reverse complement strand
TGAATATTCATGGGAAGGACTGATGCTAAAGCTGAAACTCCAATACTTTGGCCACCTAATGTGAAGAACTGACTCATTGGAAAAGACTTTTATGCTGGGAAAGATTGAGGGCAAGAGGAGAAGGGGACGACAGAGGATGAGATGGTTGGATGGCATCACCAACTTGATGGACATGAGTTTGAGCAAGCTTTGGGATATAGTGAAGGACAGGGAAGCCTGGCGTGCTGCAGTCCGTGGGGTCGCAAAGAGTTGGACGCAACTGAGCGACTGAACAACAAGATGAATTTAACTTTAGAAAATCAAATATGGTAATATACTACAGTAACACATAAAAAGGTAAAATATCATTTGATAATCTCAATAGTTTCATACAAATATTTGTGAAAATTCAAAATCTGTTCATAATAAAAAGTCATAGGAAACTGGGATTGCAAGTGACAGCCTAATCCTGATAAAGCTCTACAGAAAATCCATAGTCACCATCATACTTGGTGGTGAAACTCAGAAATCCTTGTTTAAGATCAAGATAAGAAACAGTTAACAGGTATCACCACCTTTATTTAATATTCTACTAGAAATTCTAACCAATATCCTTAGGAGAAAAAGATAAAGTTTTAAGGTTGGAAAAGAATAAACAAAACTGTTATTATTTGTGTGTGTGCTAAGTCACTCAGTCATTTTCCACTCTTTGCGACCCCATGGACCATATTCCCACCAGGCTCCTCTGTCCATGGGATTCTCCAGGCAAGAACACTGGAGTGGGTTGCCATTTCCTCCTCTAGGGGATCTTTGCGACCAAGGGATCAAACCCATGTCTCTTATGTCTGTCTCCTGCATTGGCAGGCGGATTCTTTACCACTAGAGCCATC
>NW_011493740.1:11715-12877 GCF_000754665.1 Bison bison bison | reverse complement strand
GTCCCTTGGACTGCAAGGAGATCCAACCAGTCCATTCTGAAGGAGATCAGCCCTGGATTTCCTTGGAAGGAATGATGCTAAAGCTGAAACTCCAGTACTTTGGCCACCTGGTGTGAAGAGTTGACTCATTGGAAAAGACTCTGATGCTGGGAGGGATTGGGGGCAGGAGGAAAAGGGGACGACAGAGGATGAGATGGCTGGATGGCATCACTGACTCAATGGACGTGAGTCTGTGTGAAATCCGGGAGTTGGTGATGGACAGGGAGGCCTGGCATGCTGCAATTCATGGGGTTGCAAAGAGTCGGACATGACTGAGCTACTGAACTGAACTGAACTGAGTGAAAGGAACCAAAGCCCTTTGGGGAACCGATGATTCAAGGGCTGGGCCAGGGAAGATACAAGATGAGCCTGGAGCATCTTGTGGTTTCAGAAAGGAAGAAAGTGCTCAAAAAATGAAAGAATGAGAATAATGTCAAGTGAATACAGGAGCTTCTAATGGCCAAACCAGAAGAATATAACCAATCAAATAAATAAAGTAGTGGTAAAGTATACCTTAAATTATAAAATAAATATGCATGAGTCTATATTGATGATAATAAATAATTCAAAAATAAATAAATGGAAGGGTAGGGGCAAATCTCACATAAAAATTCCAAATCAATTATGTAGCTCTGTGATCTATTTTTCTGAATTTTTGTGCAAGGTTAGGTCTGCATCTAGATTATTTTTCCTCCCCTCCTTTCTCCTCCTCTTCTTCTTCCTGCATGTGGATGTCTACTTGTTCCAGCCTCATTTGTTGAAAAAACCATCTTTACTCCATTTGATTGTCTTTGCTTCTTTGTCAAAGATCAATGGACTGTACTTGTGTGGATCTAATTCTGGGTTCTCTTTTCTATTCTAAAAGGAAGTTTTTAAAATGGCACTTCATTATGTACTGGTACACAGGGGGAGATGTTGTCATCGTTAGATAGGACCTGATTTTAACAGGAGAAAATATGGTCATATATGCATCTAGGTTGGTAGACTTGAGGGTGGGAGGATGAGGAATTTCTTTTCTGAATGTGTCTCTCTTCTCAGTGAAAAAAAGAAACACCTGAGCATGAGGATCAGGAAGCGAAAAGTAGCTAAGTGGGAAGATTAATTTCTAGGAAAACATAATAGT
>NW_011493740.1:9717-11615 GCF_000754665.1 Bison bison bison | reverse complement strand
GATGCTGGGAAAGATTGAAGGCGGGAGTGGGGATGACAGAGGATGAGATAGTTGGATGGCATCACTGACGCAATGGACATGAGTTTGAGTAAACTCTGGGAGTTGGTGATGAACAGGGAGGCCTGGCATGCTTCAGTTCATGGTGCCACAAAGAGTCAGACGCAACTGAGTGACTGAACTGAACTGAATATATATAATTGATTAATTTAATTAAATAATTAATTAAATCACACAGAGCTGTGTGATTTTTCTCCTACATCATTCTGCTGCTTAGGAGCAGGCAAGGAATAGGTTGTCAGTTGGCTTTTCCCAAATGAGTGTGTGTAAGATAAGCCTGCAAATAGAAGTTTTTTTGTTTGTTTGTTTGTTTTTTTAATCCTCATATCACACAACCTCAGTATAGAGCCTGGTTGATAAGTTCAGGGTGCTTAATGATGCTCCCATGTTATCACTTTTCTATTCTTCATCTCTTTTGGAAAGCTCAGGCAGTCATATGATGCCAGCTGCCACCCTTGCTTAATGCTCTAATCAACTGTCCCCCTGGTCCTGCCTGCTCATCCAGTGAAGGTTTTATCACTTGAACCACTATTTTCTTCTCCACTATTGGGAACTCAGTGCCCAAATTGTGCAAAAGACTGAGGGGAAGCAGTGTCCTCAGCAGACATCCAGATTTCAAGTACTAGTGTCAGAAGATACAAGGAATTCTTCCTGAAGCAACTAAAATAATTTTAAATAAGTGAATTTTAAATAATTTAAAATAAATGAGCCTTTAGTGAAAAACCTAAGTAGCTATCTGAGCAATTTAACCAAAAGAACACATATTTAAAAAAAAAAAAAAAGACATATTTGGAGCTCTATCTAGGCTTAAACCCCTATACTGTAGATACAAGGCAGCTTTTATTTTCTGGAGACAGGCCACATTTTGCTTCTTGATCCTAATTGTCTTAGTGCTCAAACTTATATCTCATTTATACTTTCAGATTATATTTAAGAATCAAGCAAGCCGGCCATATAACATCTACCCTCATGGAATCACTGATGTCAGTCCTTTGCACTCAGGGAGATTTCCAAAAGGTAAGCTTTACCTCAATTTTCTAGGTCTTACTTACCTGTAAATACAGATGAGGACAGAGTCTCAACAACAACTACAATCATGCACATGTATTACCCCATCCTTAATTCTCTTAACTTTTATTTTATTTAAAAATATGCCTTCATTTTACCTTCACTTTTTTATTTGTAGAATAATTATTAATTTTTTATTACAAATTATGTATTTGTAAAATAATTATTTAATTATTTTATAAATTATTTACTTGCTTGGCTGTGCTGAGTCTTCATTACTCCCTGCAGGCTTTCTCTAGTTGCAGAGAGTGAGCTACTCTAGTTGTGGTGTGTGGGCTTCTCACTGCTGTGGCTTCTCTTGTTGCAGAGCATGGGCTCTAGGGCATATGGGCTCAGGGGCTTAGTTGCTCCATGGCATGTGGAATCTTCCAGGGACCAGGGATCGAATCTGTGTTCCCTGCATTGGCAGGTGGATTCTTAACCACTGGACCACCAGGAAAGTCCTTGCCTTCACTTTGGAAGGATAATTTTGCTGGACATAGAATTCTGGGTTGGAAAGCCTTCATTTTTAAGCATTTCTGCTTTAGATTTTTGGCAGTTACCTCTGTATCTCAAAAAAGTCATTTATTTGCTACGCCTTTGTTTAACAACTTTATATATTTATATAAAGTTATTTATATAAATATATATTTATAGTTTGGAGAAGGAAATGGCAACCCACTCCAGTGTTCTTGCCTGGAGAATCCCAGGGACGGGGAAGCCTGGTGGGCGGCCGTCTGTGGGGTCGCACAGAGTCAGACACAACTGAAGTGACTTAGTAGTAGTAGTAGTAT
>NW_011493740.1:7845-8433 GCF_000754665.1 Bison bison bison | reverse complement strand
ATTTGCATTCCTTTATGGGAGAAGGGCACAGAAACAGAATTCTGGGTAGATATTGAATGTGTACCCTGAAATTTGGGGGCATCCGCAAATCCAGTTCCTAGTAACTTGCTTTTTATGTGGAGAACTCTGCAGAAGAGAGGGTAAGAGTGAGGCAGCTTGCTCTTCCTGTTTGACCTCCCAAGGATGCATGTGTGTTTGTTTTTTTTTTTCTGTAAGTAGATATGGCTGCAAGTAGCTGGCTTGGTCTCTTTTTGAAGATACCTTGTCTGAGAAGGCAGTGTGAGGGAAGCCAGAAATAATAGGCTTTTGGATATATCACTGGGTGTAACCAGAGCTGGTTGGGGAGAGGAGGGATACAAAAGAATAGCTGAAATAATCCTCTCTCATGGCATGGAAGTGCCCAGTGCTGGGGTCCTGATGGTCACTCCAAGAAAAGGATATGCCTCCCGTAAGAGAAGACCATCATTCGGGCACCTGGCACACAAAAAGCATTGGTGACCAAACTGTAGACAAAGTACTCACACAGCAGGATATATTAAGAAACAATCTATTTTCCCTTTCCTCTAATACACACCTACCCTCACTCCC
>NW_011493740.1:7113-7745 GCF_000754665.1 Bison bison bison | reverse complement strand
AGAGTACTGGGGTGGGTTGCCATTTCCTTCTCCAGAGGATCTTCCTGACCCAGGGATCGAACCGAGGTCTCCCACATTGTAGGCAAACACTTTACTGACTGAGTCACCAGGCAAGTCTCAATATATGCAGTATATTAAGACCATGCTAATCTTATATATTTTGTGTTTGTATTCCTGAAGAAAGACTTTCTTTTATCAAGAGAAGAAATATATGACTTTTCACCATATCCCTTAGGTCTTCCAGCTTCTTAATCATGCTATTTATTAGTATCTGATCCTTTTTTCTTCTAAAGATGTTCTTGTTGTTCTCCAGCTTACTGTTCTAATATGGATGATATGCTTGCTAGGCCTGCTACAAAGCTGCCATCTCTGGATTTCTTTACTTGGACTTACAGGCTAGTGCCATTACCTCTCTTATCTTGTACATTTCTGGATTGTTATTGTTATTTCTTTTGTTTTTCTGGAAGTATATCTTCAATATACTTCTGAGTGCATTTAGTATATAGGAGATAAACTCTATGAGTCCTTCAGTATAATATGATGGATAGCTGGGATGGATATAAATAACTTTTAATCCTCTGTTTTCTAATCCTCATGGTTGCTGGTCAAAATTCAAATGAAAAATTGATTTG
>NW_011493740.1:5434-7013 GCF_000754665.1 Bison bison bison | reverse complement strand
AACATTCAGGACTGATCTCCTTTAGGATGGACTGGTTGGATCTCCTTGCAGTCCAAGGGACTCTCAAGAGTCTTCTCCAACACCACAGTTCAAAAGCATCAATTCTTCTGTGCTCAGCCTTCTTTATAGTCCAACTCTCACATACATATATGACCACTGGAAAAACCATAGCCTTGACTAGACGGACCTTTGTTGACAGTAGCCCAACAGCATATTTCAATTACTGCTTCCATTCCTCACAGATACCAGATGCCACAAGTCTTGATACCACATGTGAGTTAAAACTTCATTGCCCAGTCCTGTGGCATCAATTCAGGCCAATCTGGCTTTGATGTGTCTTTCTTTTTTTGGCACTTGAGTTTTTTTTTTTTTCCTTCTTGATGCATTTTCAGTTATACATTTAAAATCTTTCAAAATATCATCTATTATTTATTTGTATTTGTCAGAGTGGGGAGACCTGCCCATTTCAACTCAAACTAACATGCTAGCAGAAATCTCCTGTACCTATTTTTATTATAAAAAGTTGCATGAATCTTAAACTTATAAGAGGTGGCAAATTCAATTTTCACTTACTGGGAAACTTCATATGTACGTATAAATTGGTAGAGCCATTGCAATAATGACATAATCACCAATATATGCCTTGTTATACTTCTAATCAAGCTATTTTGGGGTTGGGTGTGGGTAGGTGTGAAACATTTGAAAGACATGCCAATTCTGCCAGGAGAAGTGTTCAAGTATAAATGGACAGTGACTGTAGAAGATGGGCCAACTAAATCAGATCCTCGGTGTCTGACCCGATATTACTCGAGTTTCATTAACTTAGAGAAAGATCTAGCTTCAGGACTCATTGGCCCCCTCCTCATCTGCTACAAAGAATCTGTAGATCAAAGAGGAAACCAGGTGAGTTCATCTTTTTCCAAGTGCTGAGTCTGAAGCTGAAATGGAATGAAGAGGCTTATGCATTTCCAAATAATATCTCCTATATTCTGCTCTCAGTGGATGTCAGCCTAAAGCCTACAGAAAATATAGGAGTCTGCAATATTGAGCAGTAAAAGAAGTGAGCTGGATTTATGATAGCTTTTATTGACTTTGGTGTAATAAACTTGCCTGCTGGATGGACAGGACAGCCTGGGCCCTAGATTATTTCTATAACACTCATTCTTAGCCTAAAATTTCTCTCTCAAAGTGATCTTGCCCATTTTTACATGATCAGTTACCACCTACTTTTAGATTACTTTTAGATTACCTGCAAATCTGTATGACTACCTAGATGTCTCCCCTGGATATCTCATTGTGATTGACTCAAAACACCTCTAAATGAACACACCTAGCATAGTGCATGGCATTTAGTAGTTCAACAAATATTTGTTGAATAAAACTGAAGTGAAGTGGAAGGCACTCAGTCATGTCCAACTGTTTGTGACCACATGGATTTCATGGAATTCTCCAGGACAGAATACTGAAGTAAGTAGCCTTTCCCTTCTCCAGGGGATCTTCCCAACCCAGGGATCGAACCCAGGTCTCATACATTGCAGGCAGATTCTTTACCAACTGAGCTATCAGGGAAGCCTGAGTA
>NW_011493740.1:4015-5334 GCF_000754665.1 Bison bison bison | reverse complement strand
AATCTTTCCCAGCATCAGGGTCTTTTCAAATGAGTCAGTTCTTCACATCAGGTGGCCAAAGTTTTGGAGTTTCAGCTTCAGCATCAGTCCCTCCAATAAATATTCAGGACTGATTTCCTTTAGGATGGACTGTTTGGATCTCCTTGCAGTCCAAGGGACTTTCAAGAGTCTTCTCCAACACCACAGTTCAAAAGCATCAATTCTCTGGCCCTCGGCTTTCTTTATGGTCCAGCTCTCACATCCATACATGACTACTGGAAGAACCATAGCTTTGACTAGATGGACTTTTGTTGGCAAAGTAATGTCTCTGCTTTTTAATATGCTGTCTAGGTTGGTCATAACTTTTCTTCCAAGTAGCAAGCATCTTTTAACAAGCTTAATTCTTCAAAATAATTCATTGCCATATTGCTGAGGCTTGACTGTATGTCTATTTGGTTATTTATGATATATAGGATTCCTTCTAGTCTGAAAAGGTCAGTCTTCATTCCAATCCCAAAGACAGGCAATGCCAAAGAATGTTCAAACTACTGCACAATTGCACTCATCTCACACACTATCAAAGTAATGCTCAAAATTCTCCAAGCAAGGCTTCAAAAGTATGTGAACTGAGAACTTCCAGATGCTCAAGCTGGATTTATAAAAGACAGAGGAACCAGAGATCAAATTGCCAACAGCCATTGGATAATAGAAAAAGCAAGAGAATCCCAGAAAAACATCTACTTCTTTTTTACTGACTATGCCAAAGCCTTTGACTGTGTGCATCACAATAAACTGTGGAAAACTCTTCAAGAGATGGGAATACCAGATCATCTTACCTCTCTCCTGAGAAATCTGTATGCAGGTCAAGAAGCAACAGTTAGAACCAGACATGAAACAACAGACTGGCTCCAAATTGAGAAAGGACTATGTCAAGGCTGTATATTGTCACCCTGCTCATTTAACTTATATGCAGAGTACATCATGAGAAACACTGGGGTGGATGAAGCATGAGATGGAATCAAAATTGCCAGGAGAAATATCAATAACGTCAGATATGCAAATGATACCACCCTAATGACAGAAAGGGAAGAAGAACTAAAGAGCCTCTTGATGAAGGTGAAAGAGGAGAGTGAAAAAGCTGGCTGAAAACTCAACATTCAAAAAACTAAGATCTTGGCATCGAGTCGTATCACTTCATGGCAAATAGATGGGGAAAAAGTAGAAACAGTGACAGACTTTATTTTCTTGGGCTCCAAAATCACAGCAGATGATGACTGCAGCCATGAAATTAAAAGACGCTTGCTCCTTGGAAGAAAGGCTATGACCAACCTAGACAGCAT
>NW_011493740.1:2313-2743 GCF_000754665.1 Bison bison bison | reverse complement strand
GTTGGATGGCATCACTGACTCTATGGACATGAGTTTGAGTGAACTCTGGGAATTGGTGATGGACAGGGAAGCCTGACGTGCTGCAGTCCATGGGGTTGCAAAGAGTTGGACACGACTGAGCAACTGAACTGACTGACTAGTCTGAAAACATTTCATGAACTTTAATACAGATAAAACATTTGGCACACAAACCCAGAGCGGCATACATTTGGACAAGTACCTTTCCTGACTAATTTTTCCTAATTATAGTTTTCCCATCAGTTTTTGGAAGAGGACAGAAACATACCTATATTTTCCTATCTTTGCCCCTCAGCATTTTAATTTCTCTAGTAAAGGGTATACAAAATGAAATTTATACATGTTCAGATCAGATCAGATCAGTCACTCAGTCGTGTCCGACTCTTTGCGACCCCATGAATCGCAGCATGCC
>NW_011493740.1:1051-2213 GCF_000754665.1 Bison bison bison | reverse complement strand
TGAAGTTTATACATTAAATCTTAACAGATTTAATTAGCAAGTGACAGCTTGTAACTTTGGTTCAGATACAAACAGCTCCTCTACAAAAAAAAACTTTAAACTTTGTAAACATAAAACTAAAAAGTATTAGTGTTAGTAAACATTTATGATTCATCTTAACTTTGTTATTTAAATTTATGTTTTCTACTTTTAATTTTTTATAGTTAGCCTTGTGGAATGACATTTGCTAGATGAAGGTTTAGGAAGACATTATCTTACTTGATTTGACTAAACTGTTTAAGAAAGACCTTGAATAATCACTTGGGTCTTTAAAGAGTGAAAATCCTCTAATCTGAACATGGAGAGAATGAGACTACAGACTCCATGAAAAATATCAGCCAGCATATGACCTCGGGTCCAGAAGAAACCAAGTTTAATGGGTCCAGTCACCTCTTGCCCTGAGGACACATTTGCTTTAAATGTACATTCAATGCTCATAGCATCCACTCCCACTCCTAGGCCCTGGGACATGCCATAATAGTGACCCTTGGGGGAAAATGGCATTGATCCCGAGGATTATGGATATATCATATGCATGCCATCACTTCCATCACAGGCTGCTAATTTCTACCTGATAGTAATAGTAACATTTCTTTCTTTCAATGCATTTAATTAACAGATGATGTCAGACAAGAGAAATGTCATCCTGTTTTCTGTATTTGATGAGAATAAAAGTTGGTACCTCACAGAGAATATTCAGCGCTTCCTCCCCAATGGAGTACAGCCCCAGGATCCAGAGTTCCAAGTCTCCAATGTCATGCATAGTAAGTGATTCAGCATTTGAGTCCAAAGGGTAATGGATAAAGGGAAGTTGAAACTGCCAAAGAGATGTGCAGTTAATGCATTACTTTATAAGCCCCACAAGAATCACATTTCCTTAAAATTATTATATATGAGCATGTGCAATTTTATATAAATGCATAAATATGATCACATAATGCATATATATTTTCTTTTAACAGGCATCAAATATCTAGAGAAGTTTATTTTAAAGGATAAATTAAATAAGAGACACAATTTTCATTTACCCAAGCATACATACACCTTAATATGAAATGTACTCAATCAGTAAATTACACATGAAATAGAAAAGGAATATGCAATTTTATATATACATATAGCT
>NW_011493740.1:0-951 GCF_000754665.1 Bison bison bison | reverse complement strand
TGAGGTGGCCAAAGTACTGGAGTTTCAGCCTCAGCATCATTCCCTCCAAAGAACACCCAGGGCTGAACTCCTTTAGAATGGACTGGTTGGATCTCCTTGCAGTCCAAGGGACTCTCAGGAGTCTTCTCCAACACCACAGTTCAAAAGCATCAATTCTTCGGTGCTCAGCTTTCTTCACAGTCCAACTCTCACATCCATACATGACCACTGGAAAAACCATAGCCCCATGTTTAAACATATTTTTCCATGAATGTATAATCATATATAAACACATATATGTTGTATTAGTCTGCTAGGCTTGCCATAACAAAATCCCACAAACTGGGGATTCAACAGACGATATTTATTTTCTCAGAGTTCTAGAGACTCAAAGTCTAAGATCAAGGAGTCAACAAGATTGGTTTCTTCTTATAAGGAAAGTTGTAGAGAGACATGTGCACACACAGAGGAAAGACCATTTACCAGCCAAGGAGGGGGACTCAGAAGAAACTTAATGATCTCATTTTAAAGAATTACCTGTCTAAAGATGTTATCTCTCAATGCAGACCCATTCAGAGGTACTAGGGATTAGAACTTCACCATAAGCATTTGGGTGGGAGCACATATGTGTATGTGTTTATACATTCACACAAGTCAGAATGGTCAAAAATATGAAAAAAATTCCAATCTCACTATAGAGAAATGGAAAATAGAATACCATCGTGATAACACTTTATACCTATCAGACTGGAAAAATTATAATACAATTATTACTAGTGGTTGTTGTTAGTCACTCAGTCATGTCTGACTCTTTGTGACCCTATGGACTGTAGCCTGCCAGGCTCCTCCGTCCATGGGGTTCTCCAGGCAAGAAAACTGGAGTGGGTTGTCATTCCCTTCTCCAGGGGATCTTCCTGACCCAGGGATTGAACCTGGGTCTCCTACATTGCTGGCAGATTCTTTACCATTTGA
>NW_011493739.1:19091-21237 GCF_000754665.1 Bison bison bison | reverse complement strand
ACACCTCCTCCTTCTCTGGGGTTCCTTTGGGCAGTGAATGGATGGCTGTCTTCCCGGAAGCCTTGATTTGAGGGCCTTGGTCTGAGATCTTGCTTCCCCATCATGCCCCAGTTCCCACCCACCTCCAGGTCATGTGGGATTTGTCTCTACGTGGCGCTCCTGCCCTCCCCCTGCCACGTGATGCTGTCACCACCCTTTCCTGCCCTGACTCCTGCCACAGCTTCCTTCTACTGTCTCAGTCTTCTTTCTGTCTCTCCACCTCCAACTCAACCTCCACACAGCTTCCCAGGTGACCCCAATGTTTAGACCTCAATATAACTTCAAGATTTTGGCTATTAGCAAAAAGACTGTTATAAACATTCATGTACATATACTTTGGTAACTGAATTGCTGGGTCATAGGATAAGCCTATGTTTGGTAGATGCTGCCTCAGTTTTACAGGCTGTTTATATCACTTTATGCTCCCCTCCAGCAGTGCAGGATAGTTATGGCTGTTCCTCATCTTCACCAAGGGTTGGCCATTTCCATTGTCTTTCATTTTATCCATTCTGGTTGGTGTGCAGTAGCATCTCATTATGGAGAAGGCAGTGGCACCCCACTCCAGTACTCTTGCCTGGAAAATCCCATGGACGGAGGAGCCTGGTGAGCTGCCGTCTATGGGGTCGCACAGAGTTGGACACGACTGAAGCGACTTAGCAGCAGCAGCAGCAGCGGCATCTCATTATAATCTTATTTTGTACTTTCCTTTGGACTCATTAAATTGAACACCTTTTCATGTTTATTGACCACCTTGATAGTCTTTTCTTTGTCAAGTATCTGTCAAAATCCCTGTCACATTTTTCTATTGAGTTGCTTAATCTATTCGGATTGAGTCCTTTATCAGATATACTTGTTGGAAATACTTTCTCTCTTTCTGCGAATATTCTTTTCACCCTCTTAACACAATCTTTGGATGGATGGAAATTCTTTATTCTTATATAGTCCCAATTATCACTTCTTTTCTTCATGGATAAGATTTTTCCCAAGTTGTGACCCTACATTTTCGTCTGAAAGCTTTATTGTTTTGCATTTCACATTTCTATCTACAATCCATCTGGAACTGATTTGTGTATGTGATGTGAGGTAGGGGTCAAGATAAATTTTTTTCCATGTGGCTATTGAACTGACCCAGTACCGTGTTTTTTTTTGTTGTTGTTTGTTTATTTGTTTCCAATGTACTACAGTGTCATTTTGGTCATAAATTAGGTGATTGTGTATGTGTGGGTCTGGTTGGGAATTTTCTATTCTTCCCATTTGTCAGTTTCTATGTCCTTATGCCAATACCACAATGTTTTACTTACTATAAATTTCTAGGTCTTGATACCTGTTAGAATCCTCCAGCTATGTTCTTCTTCAGGATTACCTAGGTTATTCTTGGCCCTTTGCGTTCTCATCTGAAATTTAGGACTAATCTATCAGTTTCCATCACCCAAAAAAAAAGTTTGCTTGGATTTTTAAATAAGATCACATTGACTCTGTAATTAATTTGGGGAGAGTTGACTTCTTTATAATATTGAGTTTTCTAATTTGTGAATATAGTTTATCCCTTAACTTATCAATATTTAAGTCTTCTTTAATTTCTTTCCACAATATATTTTTAGTTTTCTGTGTAGAGACTTTTCTACACCATTTATTAGATTTATTCCTAAATATTTTATGTTTATATTTTTACAAATGGTAAGGTTTTTAAAACTTTCTCTTTCTATTTTTTGCTGACATATAGAAATAAATGGGCTTCCCTGGTGGTTCAGATGGTAAAGAATCTGCTGGTAATGCAAGAGATCTGGGTTCGATCCCTGGGTCAGGAAGATTCCTTGGAGAATGAAATGGCAACCCACTCCAGTATTCTTGCCTGGAGAATTCCATGAACAGAGGAGCCTGGTGGGCTACAGTTCATAGGGTAGCAGAGTTGGTCATGGCTGAGTGACTGAGTGTGAACCGTGAACTTCCAGATGTTCAAGCTGGTTTTAGAAAAGGCAGAGGAACCAGAGATCAAATTGCCAACATCCATTGGATCATCAAAAAAGCAAGAGAGTTCCAGGAAAACATCTATTTCTGCATTATTGACTATGCCAAAGACTTTTGACTGTGTGGATCACAAAAAAAT
>NW_011493739.1:13396-17106 GCF_000754665.1 Bison bison bison | reverse complement strand
CCCCTCACCCACTGAAGGACCTCTGTGCCATTCCCAATTTGGAGCTATTAGAAAGAAAGCTGCTATAAATATTCATGTACATATTTTTGTGTAAACCTTAAATTCTCTCATATGAATGTCTACGTATGTAATTACTAGGTCATATGGTACTTGTATGTTTAGTTTTATAAGAATTGCCAAACTTTTTTGCAGAGTGGCTGTGCCACTTTATAGCCCCACCAGCAATGTATGAATGATCTGGTTTCTCTATACCCTCTTTAGTATTTGGTATTGTCACTTTTTTTTTTCGCCATTGGATAGCTATGTAGTGATAGCTCATTGTGGTTTTAATTTGCATTAATGATGTTGACTAACTTTTCATGTGTTCAATTTGCCATCTGTATATCTTCTTTGGTGAAATATCTCTTCATGTCTTTTGTCCGTTTTCTAATTGGATTGTTTCTTTTGTTTTGTCTTGTTTTGTTTTACTATTGAGTCTTAAGAGTTCTTTATATATTCTACATGCAAGGCCTATGTCAAATGCATGGTTTACAAATATTTTCTCTCAGTTTGTAGTTTGTCCTTTCATTAATTTCTTTATAGAACACAAGTACTTGATTTGATGAAATCAAACATCCATTTTTTTTTTCTTTTATGGATCATGCTTCTGGTTTGTATTTAAAAATTCTTCATCAATAATTAAGTTCTGAGGACTTTCTCCTATGTTTTCTTCCCAACGATCTGTAGTGTTATGTTTTATATTTAAATCTATGATTCTGTAGAAAAAAAATTTGGTCAATTTTTGCATAACATGTGAAGTTTAGTCTAAGGTTTATCTTTTTGCCTGTGAATGTCTGATTGTTCCAGCATCATCTGTTGAAAAGGTGATCTTTCCTTTACTGAGATACTTCTGCACCTTTGTTGAAAAAATTAGTTGGGTATATTTGGTGCAGATCTGTTTCTGAGTTCTCTTTTTTTCTTCCACTGCTCTGTATATCTCTTCTCCTGCCAATATCACAGTCTTGATTATAGTAGCTATACGATAAGCTTGAAAATCAGGTAGAGTTATTCCTCACACTGTATCTACTTCTTTTGCCCTTCCATATAAGTTTTAGAATAATCTTGTCTATATCTATTAAAATAGCTTGCTGGAATTTTGATAAGAATAGCATTAAATCTATATATCAATTTGGAGAAAATTGGCATCTTTATGTTCAGTCTTCTGATCCATGAATACCAATGTGTCTCTTTATTTGTTTATATCTTCTTTGATTTCTTTTATCAGCATTTACAATTTTTTAGCATACAATTCCTGCACATGTTTTGTTACATTTACACCTAATTATTTCTTTTTTATTTTTGGAGAGACTATAAATGGAATTGCATTTAAAATTTGAGTGTTCACATGTTCATTGCCAGTATATAGAAATATAATTGATTTTTGTATGTTTATCTTGCATCCTGTGAGTTTGATGAACTTACTTATTAGTTCTAGATTCCTTGGGATTTTCTATGTAGACAATCATATCATCTGCAAATGAGAGCCATTTTATTTCTTCCCTTCCAATATGTATGCCTTTTCTTTTTTATTTTATTTTCTATTCTCTATTTACTTCTTTCCTTATTACGCTTACTAGAACTCCATCATTATTTTGAGTAAGAGTGGACATCCTTGCCTTGTTCTGAATCTAGGCTTAAAAACATTCTTTAATGGTCTTTCACCATTAAATATGTCAGCTGTAGAATTTTGTAGATGGTCTTTATCAAGCTGAAGAAGTTTACTCTCTTCTCAATATTTGAGTGCTTTTTTTAAATGAAAGGCTGTTAGATTTGGTAGAATTTTTTTCTATACCAATAAATCATTGATTTTCCTTTCTTAGCCTATTGACATGGTGGATTAAATTCACTGATTTCCAAGCATTGAACCAGCCTTGCATTCCTGAAATAAACCCTACCTGGTCATGGGGTATGCTTCTTTTTATGTATTAGTGAATTTTATTTTTTGATATTTTGTTGAGAATTTTTCTATTTTCATGAAGAACGTTGATCTCGGTTTCCTTTTTGTGTATTCTCTTCATCCAGTTTTCATGTCAGGGCAATGCTGGATTCATAAAATGAATTGGAAAGTCTCTGCTCCTCTTTGTTTTTCTGGAAGAGATTAGAATTTGTGTTTATTATTCTTTAAACTTTTGGTAGAATTTTCCAGTGGAACCATATGGCCCTCAATATTTCTTTGGAGGGATGTTTTTAATTACAAATTCAATTTCTTTGATAAATATCCAAATTATCTGCTTTATACTGGATGAGTTGTGGTGGTTTGTGCTTCCTGAGGAATTAATCCATTTCATCTAAGCTATGAGGTCTGTATGTGAAGAGTTGTTCATGCTGCTGCTGCTGTTGCTGCTAAGTCGCTTCAGTCTCGTCCAACTCTGTGCGACCCCATAGATGGCAGCCCACCAGGCTCTCCCATCCCTGGGATTCTCCAGGCAAGAAGACTGGAGTGGGTTGCCATGTCCTTCTCCAATGCATGAAAGTGAAAAGTGAAAGTGAAGTTGCTCGGTCATGTCTGACTCTTAGCAACCCCATGGACTGCAGCCTACCAGGCTCCTCCGTCCATGGGATTTTCCAGGCAAGAGTACTGGAGTGGGGTGCCATTGCCTTCTCCAGGGTTGTTCAAAGAGTTCCATTATTATCCTGTTGATGTCTGCAAGGTCTGTATTGATATCCTTTGTTTCATTCCTGATATTGGTAATGTGTATCTTCTCTCTCTCTTTTCTTTGTCAATCTTGCCAGAGATTTGTCAATTTAATTGAACTTTTCAAAGAACTGTGTCTTTGTTTCATTGATTTTTCGCCCTTGCTGTCCTGGTACATATATATATCACTTGGTCATGATGCATTATTCTTTTAATACATTTTTATACCATTTCATAATATTTTGGTTTTAGATTTTTTTCATCCATGTTTATAAGAAAGACTAAGCTGAAATGTTCTTTACTTACTATGTTTTTACCTAGTTTTGGTATCAAGATTTGTCTAGGTTTTTCTTGGCTAGCCTCATAAAAAGAGTTGGGAAGCTTTCCTGCTTTTTGTATTCTCTGGAAGGATTTGTGTAATATTGATTTTACTGGACACATAGAATTTTGTGCACTTATGTATGTTTAGGGGCAAATAGTTTCATCTCTATGCATGGAGCTAGGTGGAGCATGGTAACATATTTTTGATCCTTTACCATCTGCGAGACACCATGCTAAGAATTTTACATTCATTATTTCATTGTTTCCTTATAAAAATCTCACTCGACAACAATTTTTATACTTGCCTCTGAGATCAGAAAACTGAGATTCATTGACTTGCCTAAGATCATACACATGTGGGATTCAAAGCTAAGTCTTATTTGTTGACCTCTTACTACTGCAGTCTAAGCTCTGTGCCCTGGGATGGTCATCTGCTGCAGCATTGAATCTTTCCAATAGCTCAGTGAGAATCATCCTGTTTCTCACTGTAGAGATAAAGATGTGGAAGCTCAGAGAAGCTGAGGAACTTGACCAGGCTAAACATCTAGGATGTGACCAAGCTGGGCCCCAAGGTGATATGTTGCCATTCTGCAGCCAGAGACGGTGTTCTTTGTGCTGCTGTGCCCAGAATGTTCCTCTCAGGGCAACAAGCACATTCCTATGTGTTAGTGACTGCCACCATTGTTAGCAGCTCAGGGAAAAGGAGGGGCACATT
>NW_011493739.1:11814-13296 GCF_000754665.1 Bison bison bison | reverse complement strand
GGGGCACATTGGGCAGGACAGCTGCTGACCTCAGGTTCCAGGTGCAGCAATGAATCAAAGTGAAGACAGAGCTGGGGAGCTAGGCTGCTGGGCAGCTGGAAGAAAAGGGCTACAGAAACTGCCCCCAAGACTGTGAGACTGGAAGGTGGCTTGGCAGACGCCCGCATGGACCAGGAGACAGGGTAACAGGTAGGAAGGTGGTTGGGGGCTAGAAGATCTGGACTCTGGTAGGTCACAGTGCCACCCTTCTATCATTTCCTAGGCTAAGGCTGGCTGGACTAAATTTCCTTCGTTTCTGCAAAGCCCAGACCTGAACCACTACCAGCTCCTAGGAAAGAAGAGAGAGTGGAGGAGAAAAGAGAGATGCCCTGACACCCTAGCCACAGCATGGGGATCAAGTCTAGCCTTGAAGATATGGCAGAGAACAGACGGCCCTTACAGATCACTTGGTCCATTCACCCCACTGTCTAGGAGGAAACCAAGGCCCAGAGAAATGAGGATGAAGTGATTTATTTATCCAAGGCCACACACAACCCTAAATAACCACCTGGAGGAGAGCAAGGGCCCAGACTGACGGGTGGGGCAAGTAGGATGTGTGTGTGTGTGTGTGTGTGTGTGTGTGTTGAGCTTCCTTCTATACTGTCATAGAGACAGCACAAATTATGAAGCCTGACTCTTCCATGTGTTAACTTGTGATTCTAGAAGCAAGTTATTAGAATGCTCTGGGCCTCAGTTTCTTCATTTGTAGTAACTACCTCTTAGTGTTGCATACAGATAAAATAAGTTTATATATATATATATATAACACTTAGAAGTATGTCTGGCACATCAGAAGCACTACATAAGTGCTATTGCTATTACTGGAGGCCCTTGGATGGGGTAGAAAGTACAGGGCTCAAGAGTCAGCCTGCCAGTATTCCTTTCTGGACTGCCCCATGAACTGTGTGGCTTTAGGCAAATTTCTTCTTTCTCTGTGTGTCAACAGCCTCATCTGCAATATGTGTAATATGGAACTGGTAAGAGACTCTCATTTCCAGGATTGTTGCGGAATTTGGTGCTATGACTTGGACAGATCACCAGGCTCACCAAAGGCCTTGGAGAAAAGGTGGCTCTTATAACTGCTGTGGGTCATTCTCTGGGTTTCTGCCCTACACCCTTCAGGCTGGGTATCAAAGCTAGGCAAGAGCCCCAGCCCTTCAAGTTTCAGGCCCTGCAGCTTCTTTGCTCCTGCCCTCAGGGTGACTTGCTGACTTTCTCCTCCGAGGACTGGGGGCTAAGGGAGCTTCGAGGGCCATGCCCCTGGAGGCCCCAGTCCCCCACCAATGGCCATAGGAAGTGGAAAGATAGGGCCTGGTTGCAGAAGATCTCCATCTAGTCTGGCAGGGACCACTTGCCTCAAAGCCTCTTCTCCATCTAACCCTGTTCTGGGGCTCAGTGGAGCTGAAGCGGCCAGTTAGAAAGACAATCAGAGATTCGCAGGCC
>NW_011493739.1:10804-11013 GCF_000754665.1 Bison bison bison | reverse complement strand
TAAAGATAGAGACAAGAGGTTTTGCTGACAGATTGGATGTAGGAGACTGAAGAAAACAAGGAGTCAAGGGGGTAACTCACATGGTATGAGTCCACATGTCTCTACCTCTGCTGTCACCACTTTGGTCTGAGGCACCAGCACCTCTCCCTGGGACCTTGGCAATGACTTCCTCACTGGGACTCCTTCTCCCAGTCCTTTCCCCTACAATC
>NW_011493739.1:8640-10577 GCF_000754665.1 Bison bison bison | reverse complement strand
CCTGCTTCAACATGAGGAGCTTTAGAGCCTCAAACAAATCATTTCACCTCCCTAAGCCTCAGCTTTCTCGTTTCTAAAATAGGGATAGTAACAGTACTTGGCTCACATTTAGTCTATTAATCTCAGAGCCCTGCTCCAAGGAGTGTTCCATGAATTGTGATGACCTGATGCCCCAGGGGAAGCCCATCTCCTGGCTCCCTCAGAGGAACCCAGAGCAAAGTGCTCTGCTCTCATTTCCAAGACTCAACACTCAGGGAGTGGAAAATGTGCCTTCTGCATTTGGTTCTTTCTAGTTCACGAGGCATGTCCTCTTCTGCTTTTTCGTATGGCCTTCCCAGCAAGACCATGAGAGAGGAATTATAATCTCTACCTTATAGGGGATGAAGATGGAACTCAGAAAGAGTCAGACATTTGCCCCCTAGCCACCCACTTCAGAATTGGTAGTGCTGAGATTTGAACCCAGGGCTATCTGGCTCCAGAGCTCAGAATGTATCATTACTATCTTAAACTGGCAAGAGCAGGGAATGTTCTGCTCCACTGGGCAAGACCTACATTGACATTGAGCCACTTCAATATGGGTGTAAATGCCCATTGAAGGTGACTTGGAGATCTAAGGGCTGGACAGTCAGAGGTGAGACACACATACACACATACACATACAGAGAGTAGGGTGGAAGTCAATTACAATTAGTGCATAATTGTTGCCAGCAAAGTTAAAACAGATGCTCCACAACAACCACTACGGAAGGAGGTTGAAAGTGAAAGTCACTCAGTCGTGTCTGACTCTTTGTGACCTCATGAACTGTAACTCACCAGGCTCCTTTGCCCGTGGGGATTCTCCAGGCAAGAATACTGGAGTGGGTTCGAACCCAGGTCTCCTGCACTGCAGGCAGATTGTATATCATCTGAGCTACCAGGAAAGCCCAAGAATACTGGAAAAGGTAGCTCATCCCTTCTCCAGGGGATCTTCCTGACCTAGGGATCATACCAGGGTCTCCTGCATTGCAGGCAGATTCTTTACCAGCTGACCTACCAGAGAAGGAGGTTGGCAAGTTGATATTTGATGAGAGGAATGGTAACGGAAACAATAAATGAGCCCACCACACCCTGAGTGTTCTTACAGCTTCTTACACACACACGCACACACACACACACACACACACACGTGTGAGCGCAATAATAAAGCTAGCGATAATCAGTCCTTGTTTGCATATAGCTTTACAACATACGCAGAAGAGTTTTCTCAAGTGTATTACCTCATTTCCTCCAACAATGTATTCATTCAACAAATATTTATTGAGCACCTACTATGTGCCAAACACTGTTCTAGGTGCTTGAGATACATCAGTGAACAAAATAAGTATGTGAAGATCTCTCTCCCTAAGGAGCCTATAGTCTAACGAGAAGGGCAAAAGGTAAAGATAAAATATATCATATGGTTGACGGTGATAAGTGCTGTGGGGAAAAAAAAGTAAAGCAGGAGGAAAGAAGGTCAGGGTATCTGAGGGTGAGGCTGCAAATTTAGCTACCATGGCCAAAAAAAAAGTCACACTCAGAAAGCAACATTTGAGAAAGCTCTGAAGGAAATAAGGAAGTGAATCACACAGATGTCTGTGGACAGACCATTCTAGGCAGACAGAACAGTCCATACAAAGAATCTGAGTTGGTTGTGTGTCAGAAAGCTTTGAGGAAATGCAAAGAAGCCAGTGCAGCTAGACTTGAGTAAGCAAAGGGCAGCATATGAAGGCAGAAAGATAAGGAAGGACCAGATTGCAGAGAAATTTTGGCCACCATGATGACTTTGGCTTTACTTGTAGAGAGGTGGGAAGACTTGGGGCCTGGTTTGGGCTTCACTGGATCCCTCAGGCTTAGATGCTTCAGGTGCAGAGAATGGGCTGTGAGGACAAGGACCTTCAGGGTGATCTAGAGGGTGGAGA
>NW_011493739.1:7742-8540 GCF_000754665.1 Bison bison bison | reverse complement strand
TCCCCATCCAGCAGCCAGAAGGATCCTTTTAAAATGTAAATCAGGCCACGGCCACGTCACTTTCCTCCTTAAAACCCTCCTGTGGTTTCACGTGACACTTAGAAAAAAGTCCAAGGCCCAGCTGAGCTGGCTCCTGTCTGCTTTTCCAATAATTATTGATCTTTCCTGCCTCTATCCCTAGGCCCTGCTCTGCTCCAACCTGCTCTGCTCTTCCATATACTTCCAAGCTCATTCCCACCTTTGGACCCTTGCATCTGCTGTTTTCACTGCCTGGAATGTTCTTTCTCCTCTCATTCTTCAAATCTCAACTGAGATGTCACCTCCTAGGAAAGATCACACCCTGCACCATCACTTTATCTAAATTAGATTTGTCATTCTGGGTTTTCTCTCTCATAGCCCCTTCCTTTAAAAAAAAAAAAAAAAAAACGAAAACAAAAAACTCCTTTCCTAGCACATTCCATGGATGATACATTGACTTGCATGACTTTTGTCTCCTTCACTAGACTGTCAGTTCCCTGGGAGCAAGGGCAGGACCATGCAGACTTGGTCATCCCTGTATCTCGAAGCCTGGTTCTAAGACAGGCACATAGCATTAGTGAGTGTGTGTGTGTGTGTGTGTGTGTGTAGCAAGGCATTAAGTGATTTACAGGCATATGTTCATTTAATGGGGGCTTCCCAGGTGACTCAGTGGGTAAAGAAACCTCCTGCAGTGCAGGAGACACAGAAGATGAGAGTTTGATCCCTGGGTTGGGAAGGTCCCCTGGAGGAGGGCAAGGCAACCCACTCCAGTGTTCTTGC
>NW_011493739.1:3249-5380 GCF_000754665.1 Bison bison bison | reverse complement strand
ATGAAGCCTGCTGTTGTATACCAGGCCCATTAACTCCAGAAGAAAGTAGGATATTAACAAAGATTGGAGTCTAAGGTTCAAATAGTATTTGAGGTCTCTATCAAGTCCCATGTGACCACTAGGAGTGTGGGCCTAGTGCTGCCTATTGGGTGGAGGCAAGCAAGCTGACCTGAAGGTTGTGGCATTCACTCTTTTTAAGGACTGTAATTATGTTGGCTCCCCCTCTTGATCCCAGTGCCTCACATAAGGTAAATTCTGACTATTTTCTCACCTGCTCCTATGCTATGAAGGTTCTTGAATATAATTTGAACTTTAGCCTATAGGTCACATAGTTTCAAGCAAGGGTATGACAAGATCATGTTTGCTTTATAGAATGACTTTTCTGATCCACAGTGTCTACTGAGTCACAAGGTGCAGAATTGAAAGCAGAGAAGACAAAGAGGAGACAGCTGTACTAGTGTCCATGAGGGAAGATGGACCACTGACCTCAGGTAGCAGCAGTGGAAGTAGACAAGTAAATGATTCACGAAGTGTTTAAGGGGTAGATAAACTTCATGGTGGTCATTGAATGGACCTGTGGGTGAGGAAGAGAGAGATGTAAAATATGGCACCTAATTTTCTGATTTGGACAACTGGGGATCACTCCAGATGCCTCACTGTGGAGGCCTGGGACAGGAGAGTGAGAGAAAACTCAGTGGTCTTGATTTTGGTCAAGACCAAGCAGCTTTCTTGGTATTTGCCTCTATTATTGGCAAATATTTTTCTTTGTGTGGGGCCACAACCCCTCAGTTCTGTCCTGCTCAGCCACAGAGGTAATGGCATGTTGACAGGTCCAGTTGCTAACACACCTTCATTTAAAGGGGCTCATTGGCCCCTTGGTAACCTGGAAAATTCTCACTCTGAAAGTCTCTTCTTTCCTCTTTTTCTCTCCATATTTTTCTCTCATTTCTCTCTTCTTCTCTTTTCTTTCTCTTCCTCTACTTCTCATTCTGTTCTCTCTTACACACAGATATCCTCGCATCTTTCCTTATACACACTCACATATACAACCTTGGGAAGACATCTGAATGCCTATGTGTACCTGTCTCTGTGTGTGTATGCACAGGAATGGGGGATGGGAAGGAATGGAAGCGTTAAGTGCAAACTTTTAAAAAATGTTGATTTCAGACTATACTCTTACTTAAGGGCCAAAGTGGAAGCCCATGGATAACAAGTTGTCTGGAGCCAATGAGAGGTTCATCTGCTCATCCGACAAACACTTCCAGGGGGTCTCTTCAATGCCTAATCTAGGTTGGACCAGTCTGTAAAAATTATAGAAGTGAGTAAGACAGACAATCACTTCCCCAAACTGCCAGGATGTGATCAGAGAGCTTACTGTGGAGGGAGTTACCAGTTGCCTACCTGGATGGCAAATTCAGAAAGACTTTACAAAGGAGGTGCACTTTGAAATGGGCATTGCAGAGTGAATAGAAGTTCATCATGCTTATAAGAGTGTAAAGACATTCTAGGTAAAAGGAACAGCAACATAGGCAAAGACCTGGAACCGTGGGACAAAATAGCAAGTAGTTCATTGAGACTGAGTAGTAGACTACAAGTGGGAGAAAGTAGTTGGAGACAGAAGCTGGAGAAGGTTTGGCTCTTAATGGCACATGAGCAAATTTGAATGGTAGGCAGTTAATTAATACAGCAACCTTGGAAGGCCCATCGGCAGCTTCCATAAACATTTCAGGTACCCGACCTTTTGACACAGCAGTTTCAGATCTCAGTGTCTGCCTCATAGAAACACTTGACACTGGGATAATAGCATCTTAACAGCATAAAATAAAATGTATAAAACTATGAATAGCCACCAATAGGGAACTGGCTAAATAATATATTTGTTCATCCCCATCCCCACTAAGGAATATCATGAGACAGTTACAATAAAAAAAAGTAGATCTTTTGAGGATAGAACAAGAGTAAATAACATTTTTTAAACTGCAGCAAAATGCACTGGTATACATCCATATGTTTCCTAGCTCTATCAACTGACAGAGCCTAAAACCAATGACATCACAGTAGCAATGAGCATACTTAGTAACTAAATCTTTCTAACACTAATCATCCAATAAAAGATGCCAGGCCTCCTTGG
>NW_011493739.1:0-468 GCF_000754665.1 Bison bison bison | reverse complement strand
CCCTCTTGTCACAGCTCCGTCTGCGGTTCCCAGCCGGCCAGCAAAGATGCATTAAGAGAAGTGTCGGTGGTAGGAGAGTGTTCCCATCAAGACCCTGGGCTGGGTCCACTCGGTTGGGGGTGGGGGAGGGGCTGGGGAAAGCAGGTTCCAGGCCTTCCTGGCTCTGCAGATGGAGGTTTCCTGGAGCGCCCCACATCTTGGAGCAGGGAGAGGCTGAGGACTGGGCAGGAATTGAAACAAAGGCCTCTGGTGCCTCTTCTGACAACATCCCCTCACCCACTCAGGGGGTGCAGCCCCCTGCTCACACACCTGCAGGAACCAGCAGCTTGCTCCCTCGTGGAAGAGCCTGAGAGTCCTCCTGCTGGTTCCACCCCTGGATTTAGTTCTTGTTTCTGGGCAAGAAACCTGGGGCACTTGACCAAGGAGGCTACGGCCCCACCTACCCCGGTACACTCTCAGCCCAGGAGT
>NW_011493738.1:9309-12796 GCF_000754665.1 Bison bison bison | reverse complement strand
TTTTTTTTTTTACAGGATGGTATTTCTTTATATTCTCAGAATTGGATTAGAAGTTTCAAACCTCATTCAATTTTTTTAATCACTAAGATAATAAACTTTCTAGATTTTAGCAATAATACTAGATGCCAACATACATGGAAATATATCAAAGTTTTGACTGAATATAAATTAGAAATCCAGCATCTTATTCATACTAAGTCAAAGAAGTGGAATCAAAACATCACAATATTTTTAGCTAGGCAAAAATTTATATATCTTATAAAATATATATATTATACATTCTATATATAAATGTATACAAAAGCTTTTCTGCTATGCCTGATAGTCTTAAGAAAGAACAACAACAAGAGAGATGGAGAAATTGGAAAACGTAAACTAAATGAAATGAGAGAACTGAATATGAAATAGAAAAAGTGAAACTAACTAGGTAAAGGTAAAAGATCATCATATAGTCCAGTTGTTTTTAAACATGGCTGCTCATTAGAAACATATCCGGAGCTTTGGAGAAAAAAAGGAATTCCTGGGCATTTGTGTCTTTCAAAAAATTCCAAGATAATTGTGATACACAACTGGATATTAAGAAGTGATTACAAATTTTCCTATTAAATGGCAGTTTTCAGTTCAGTTCAGTTCAGTCACTCAGTCATGTCTGTGACCCGACTTTGTGACCCCATGGACTACAGCACACCAGGCCTCCCTGTTCATCACCAACTCTGGGAGTTTACTCAAATGCATGGCCATTGAGTCAATGATGCCATCCAACCATCACATCCTCTGTCTTCCCCTTCTCCTCCTGCCTTCAAATCTTTCCCAGCATCAGGGTCTTTACAAATGAGTTCTTTGCATAACGTGGCCAAAGTATTGGAGTTTCAGCTTCAACATCAGTCCTTCAAATGAATACCCAGGACTGATCTCCTTTAGGATGGACTAGTTGGATCTCCTTGCAGTCCAATGGACTCTCAAGAGTCTTCTCCAACACCACAGTTCAAAAGCATCAATTCTTCAGTGCTCAGCTTTCTTTATAGTCCAACTCTCACATCCATACATGACTACTGGAAAAAACATAGCCTTGACTAGATGGACATTTGTTGTTAAAGTAATGTCTCTGCCTTAAGATATGCTGTCTAGGTTTGTCATAGCTTTTCTTCCAAGGAGCAAGCATCTTTTAATTCATGGCTACAGTCACCATCTACAGTGATTTTGGAGCCCAAAAATATAAAGTCTGTCACTGTTTCCCCATCTATTTCCCATGAAGTGATGGGACCAGATGCCATGATCTAAGTTTTCTGAATGTTGAGTTTAAGCCAACTTTTTCACTCTCCTCTTTCACTGTCATCAAGAGGCTCTTCAGTTCTTCTTCACTTTCTGCCATCAGGGTGGTATCATTTGCACATCTGAGGTTATTGATATTTCTCCTGGCAATCTTGATTCCAGCTTGTGCTTCATCCCGCCCAGCATTTCTCATGCTGTACTCTGCATATAAGTTAAATAAGCAGGGTGAAAATACACAGGCTTGATGTACTCCTTTTCCTATTTGGAACCAGTCTGTTGTTCCATTTCCAGTTCTAACTGTTATTTCCTGAACTGCATACAGATTTCTCAAGAGGTATGTAAGCTGGTTTGGTATTCCCATATCTGTAAGAATTTTCCAGAGTTTGTTGTGTTCTACTCAGACAGAGGCTTTGGCATAGTCAATAAAACAGAAGTAGATGTTTTTCTGAAACTCTCTTGCTTTTTCGATGATCCAGTGGATCATCCATTGGAACATCTGTTGGATCGTCGAAATGGTAGTTTTAGTGATACAGAATTCGTTTATTTTTTGTTGACCAATCATGATACAATGGTATTAAGCAAATAGTAGCTACATAATCACGATAGTAAAAGATGTTTATCAGTTTTCACCATCAACAGCCAGATCAAAAAAAAAAAAAAAAGATAATTACAATTGCAAGTCATGATGGAAACATGATTAATCTAACAATATAAAATAATTACATACAGTTTAGTGGTTAAGTAGAGTGATGTGTTAAGTTGAAGTACATCCAGGCACATGTTTCCATCTGCCCAGCCAGTCTATGTCTTTTGGTTAATCCATTTACATTTGAGGTAATTATCGATATGTATGACCTTATTCCCATTTTGTTAATTGTTTTGGGCTTATTTTGTGTAGGTCTTTTCCTTCTCTTTGTTTCCTGCCTAGAGAAGTTATTTTAGCATTTGTTGTAAAACTGGTTTGGTGGTGCCACATTCTCTTAACTTTTGCTTGTCTCAAAAGCTTTTGATTTCTCTGTCAAATCTGAATGAGAGTCGTACTGGGTAGAGTATTCTTGGTTGTAGGTTCCTCCCTTTTATCACTTTGAATTTATCATGCCGTTCCCTTCTGCCTTGCAGAGTTTATTGATATATCAGCTGATAACCTTATGGGAGTTCCTTGTATGTTATTGTTTTTCCCTTGTTGCTTTTAAGATTTTATCTTTGTCTTTAATTTTTGTCAGTTTGATTACTATGTGTCTCTGTGTGTTCCTCCTTAGGTTTATCCTGCCTGGGACTCTTTGCACTTCCTAAACTTGACTATTTCCTTTCCCATGCTGGGGAAGTTTTCAACTATCATCTCTTCAAATAATTTTCTTAGGTCCTTTCTCTCCCTCTTTTCCTTCTAGGATCCCTAGAATGTGAATGTTGGTGTGTTTAACATTGTCCCAGAGGTCTCTCAGGCTGTCTTCAGTTTTTTCTATATTCTGTTCTGAGGCAGTGATTTCCACCATTCTGTTCTCCAGGTCACTTATCCATTCTTCTGCCTCAGTTTTTCTGCTTTTGATTCCTTCTAATGTATTGTTCATCTGTTTGTTTGTTCTTTAATTATTATAGGCCTTTGGTAAACATTTCTTGCATCTCCTCCATTCATCTTCCCAGATCCTGGATCATCTTCACTATCATTATTCTGAATTCTTTTTCTGGAAAGTTACCTATCTCCACTTCATTTAGTTATTTATCGGGGGTTTTGTCTTGTCCCTTCATCTGAAACATAACTTTCTGCTTTTTTGTCCTGACTAATTTTCTAGAATGTGATTTTCATTCTAGGTGCTGTGTGATTGTGTTTCTTCTTACTTCTTCTATCTGCCTTCTGGTAGATGAGGCTAGAGGCTCAGGTGTAGGTTTCCTGATGGAAAGGACTGGCTGTGGGGAAAACTGGGTCTTTCTCTGATGGGCAGGGCTGTGCTCAGTGAAGCTTTAATCCAGTTGCCTGCTAATGGGAGGGGTTGTCCTCCAACCTGTTGGCCTGAGGTGATGCAGCCATGGAGTCTACTTGCTCTATGGTAGGGATAAAGGCGACCTCCAAGAGGACTTACACCAAAAGGACACCTTCCAGGACTCCTGCCATCAGTGCCTTCATCCCTGTGGCAGCCACTGCTGACCCACACCTCCACAGGAGACCCTCCAACATTAGCAGGTTGGTCTGACAAAAGCAGAAGATATTAAGAAGAGG
>NW_011493738.1:8497-9209 GCF_000754665.1 Bison bison bison | reverse complement strand
AAAAGATATTTGAAAATAACACACATTATTTTCAAGTGCACTGTGACATTTACCAAGAAAGACCTTTGATTTAGCCATTGAAAGCCTCGATAAAGTTAGAAAACTGAAAAAGCACAGAGGGTGATTGCAGAGAAGAGAGCATTTAAATGAGAAATTAATATAAATGAGAGATTAGTATCAAAGATACTTTAAAAATCCCATGTATTTGGAAATTAAATGTACACTTTTAAATGATGTGTGTATCTAAGAA
Source organism: Bison bison bison (assembly GCF_000754665.1). NCBI lineage: Eukaryota > Metazoa > Chordata > Mammalia > Artiodactyla > Bovidae > Bison > Bison bison. The sequence goes on along the minus strand of NW_011493738.1, from coordinate 8,959 downwards.
GCCATAACAAGGAAATAGAAAATATTTGTAATAGAATAAAAGTGAGGAGTTTATCAGAATTTCTTACATGCACCTGAAACTTCTTTATGCAATTAAATACTATGTAGAGGCAAATAAGTTATTAAAAAATATTGAACATAGCATAACACTTTGTGAACTTGAACAAAATCTTCACCTTAGTTAATAATATTGTATCACATGTTAATACTTTTTTTTTTTACAGGATGGTATTTCTTTATATTCTCAGAATTGGATTAGAAGTTTCAAACCTCATTCAATTTTTTTAATCACTAAGATAATAAACTTTCTAGATTTTAGCAATAATACTAGATGCCAACATACATGGAAATATATCAAAGTTTTGACTGAATATAAATTAGAAATCTAGCATCCTATTCATACTAAGTCAAAGAAGTGGAATCAAAACATCACAATATTTTTAGCTAGGCAAAAATTTATATA
>NW_011493738.1:5889-6523 GCF_000754665.1 Bison bison bison | reverse complement strand
TGCTCAAAATTCTCCAAGCCAGGCTTCAGCAATACATGAACCATGAACTTCCAGTTGTTCAAGCTGGTTTTAGAAAAGGCAGAGGAACTAGAGACCAAATTTCCAACATCCACTGGATCATGGAAAAAGCAAGAGAGTTCCAGAAAAACATCTATTTCTGCTTTATTGACTATGCCAAAGCCTTTGACTTGTGGATCACAATAAACTGTGGAAAATTCTGAAAGAGATGGGAATACCAGCTGACCTGCCTCTTGAGAAATTTGTATGCAGGTCAGGAAGCAACAGTTAGAACTGGACATGGAACAACAGACTGGTTCCAAATAGGAAAAGGAGTACAAGGCTGTATATTGTCACCCTGCTTATTTAACTTATATGCAGAGTACATCATGAGAAATGCTGGGCTGTAAGAAGCACAAGCTGGAATCAAGATTGCCGGGAGAAATATCAATCACCTCAGATATGCAGATGACACCACCCTTATGGCAGAAAGTGAAGAGGAACTAAAAAGCCTCTTGATAAAGGTGAAAGTGGAGAGTGAAAAAGTTGGCTTAAAACTCAACATTCAGAAAACTAAGATCATGGCATCTGGTCCCATCACTTCATGGAAAATCGATGGAGAAACAGTGGAAACAGT
>NW_011493738.1:3568-5789 GCF_000754665.1 Bison bison bison | reverse complement strand
TGATGCTAAAGCTGAAACTCCAGTACTTAGGCCACCTCATGTGAAGAGTTGACTCATTGGAAAAGACTGATGCTGGGAGGGATTGGGAGCAGGAGGAGAAGGGTATGACAAAGGTGAGATGGCTGGATGACGTCACTGCCTCGACGGATGTGAGTCTGAGTGAACTTCGGGAGTTGGTGATGGACAGGGAGGCCTGGCGTGCTGCGATTCATGGGGTCGCCAAGAGTCAGACACGACTGAGTAACTGAACTGAACTGACTGGTTCAGTCTGCAGTGGGGGCACTGCTCCTTTCTGCTGAGTCTTGGTGCACACAAGTTTTGTTTGTGCCTTTGGAGAGTGGAGTCTCTGTTTCCCTCAGTCTTGTGGAAGTCCTGTCATCAAATCCTGCTGGCCTCATGGTCAGGTTTCCTGGGGATTCCCAGTACCTTTCCTGGATCCTCAGGCTGGGAAGCCTGATGTGGGGCTCAGAATCTTCACAGCAGTGGGAGAACTTCTTTGGTATCATTGTTCTCCAGTTTGTGAGTCACCCACCCAATGGGTATGGAATTTGATTTTATCATGATTGCACCTCTGCAATGATTGCCATATTGTTGCAGTTTCTTTTTCTTTGGATGTGTTGTATCTTTTCTTGGTGAGTTCCAGTGTCCTTCTGTCGATGGCTGTTCAACAGCTAATTGTGATTTTGGTGCTCTTGCAGGTGGAGATGAGCACACATCCTTCTATTCTGCTATATTGAATCAGAAGCCCACAAAGTTTTTATTTTTATTTTTTTTAAATTACTTTCGCTACTTGCTTTTTTATTTGCTTAAAAATAGTTTCAAGTTAGTAACAATTTTACTCCTCGCCCAGGTTTTTATTTTTTAAATTAACTTATTAATTTTCATTGGAGGCTAATTACTTTACAATATTGTAGTGGTTTTTGCCATACACTGACATGAATCAGCCATGGGTGTACATGTGGCCCCCATCCTGAACCCCTCTGCCACCTCCCTCCCCATCCCATCCCTCAGGGTTGTCCCAGTGCACTGGCTTTGAGTGCCATGTTTCATGCATCAAACTTGGATTGGACATCTATTCCACGTATTACGGTATTATACATGTTTCAATGCTATTCTTTCAAACCATCCCACCCTTACCTTCTCCCACGTAGTCCAAAAGTCTGTCCTTTACATCTGTGTCTCTTTTGCTGTCTCTCATATAGGGTCATGATTACCATCTTTCTAAATTCCATATATATGCATTAATATACTGTATTGGTGTTTTTCTTTCTGACTTACTTCACTCTGTATAATGGGCTTGAGTTTCATCCACCTCATTAGAACTGATTCAAATGTGTTCTTTTTAATAGCTGAGTAATATATCATCATGTATAGGTACCACAACTTTCTTATCCATTCGTCTGCTGATGGACATCTAGGTTGTTTCCATGCCCTTGTTATTGTAAACAGTGCTGGGATGCACATTAGGGTACACATGTCTCTTTCAATTCTGGTTTCCTCAGTGTGTATCCCCAGCAGTGGGATTGCTAGGTCATATGGCAGATCTATTTTCAGTTTTTTAAGGAATCTCCACACTGTTCTCCATAGTGGCTGTACTAGTTTGCATTCCCACCAACAGTGTAAGAGGGATCCCTTTTCTCCACACCCTCTCCAGCATTTATTGTTTGTAGACTTTTGGATAGCAGCCATTCTGACCGGCATGAGATGGTACCTCATTGTGGTTTTGATTTGCATTTATCTGATAATGAGTGATGTTGAACATCTTTTCATGTGTTTGTTAGCCATCTGTATGTCTTCTTTGGAGAAATGTCTTTCTAGTTCTTTGGCCCATTTTTTTTATTTGGTCATTTAATTTCTGGTATTAACTTGCATGAACTGCTTGTATATTTTTGAGACTAATTCTTTGTCAGTTGCTTCACTTGCTATTATTGTCTCCCATTCTGAAGGCTGTCTTTTCACCTTGCTTATACTTTGCTTTGTTGTGCAAAAGCTTTTAAGTTTAATTAGGTCCAATTTGTTTATTTTTGCTTTTATTTCCATTACTCTTGGAGGTGGGTCATAGAGGATCCTGGTATGATTTTTATCAGAGAGTGTTTTGCCTATGTTTTCCTCTAGGAGTTTTATAGTTTCTGGTCTTACATTTAGATCTTTAATCATTTTGAGTGTATTTTTGGGTATGGTGTTAGAAAGTGTTCTAGTTTCATTCTTTTACAGTTGGTTG
>NW_011493738.1:0-508 GCF_000754665.1 Bison bison bison | reverse complement strand
TGGTGCTGAATTCTCTTAGCTTTTGCTTGTCTGTGAAGCTTTTGATTTCTCCTTCATATTTGAATGAGATCCTTGCTGGGTACAATAATCTGGGTTGTAGGTTTTTCTCTTTCATCACTTTATGTATGTCCTGCCATTCCCTTCTGGCTTGAAGAGTCTCTATTGAACGATCAGCTGTTATCCTTATGGGGATTCCCTTGTGTGTTATTTGTTGCTTTTCCCTTGCTGGTTTTAATATTTGTTCTTTGTGTTTGGTTTTCATTAATTTGATTAATGTATGTCTTAGGATGTTTTCATCTTGGGTTTATCCTGTTTGGGACTATCTGGGTTTCTTGGGCTTTGGTGGCTATTTCCTTCCCCATTTTAGAGAAAATGTCAACTATTATCTCCTCAGGTGTTTTCTCATGCCCTTTCTTTTTGTTGTCTTCTGCTGAGACTCCTATGATTCAAATGTTGGGGCATTTAACATTGTCGCAGAGGCCTCTGAGGTTGTCCTCATTTGTTTTAA
>NW_011493737.1:14481-15644 GCF_000754665.1 Bison bison bison | reverse complement strand
GGCTCCTTGGTGGGCAATATATTCCACCGATTGCATCCAGTCTACTTGTAAACTTTTTCTTGGATATTCTTGATCTTTTTGGTTCAAATATCTACCCCTTAATTACTTCTGGCATTTCTCCATTCCAAACACTGCCCTCAGAACTCCAGGGCTTTCTTTCCTAGGCTACAACTGCTTCCACATCCATCTAAAGGACACTATAGTACCCTACACATGGACCATCCATTAGTGAAAGTTTTTCATTCCCATGAGATGAAAGCTTACATCTGGAGAGTAAACTCATTTCATCATCTCTCCAGCAAGACTCCTTTCCCTCCCACTACTGACGATTGCTTCAACACTATCTGCTGATCTCTGTATTAATCCTCCATCCAATGAAACAACAATCAGTTTAGGGTTATTTAATTCATGGCTGACACTGTTATCATAGTCTTTCCAAGATAGTATCTGTGTGTAGTATAGAGGACATATTAGAATCCTAAAAAGTCTAAAATAGTAATTGGCTAGTTGATCTACTGGCATCATACATGCTTGCTTGCAGTCAGCCCACAACCTGGAATCTTTACATCTCTGCAAATCAGCTGTACACAGTCCCCAGTGTAATGTGATAGAAACTGATAGTTGTTCTCCAATATATACTACTCACTTCTTCTTTTAATAATAGAAACCCCAAGTTTCAGCTTGGTACTTGGCTTCCCACCTGAAGGTTAAAATTTTAGAAGAAAACATAAGAGAATACCTTGCTCATTTTAAAGTAGTAATAGATTTCTTGAACAAAACAGACATGCACACACACACACACACACACACAAATACTAACCATAAAATAAAAGTGAGGAATTATAGTCTTTTAGACTCTGTGGGAGAGGGAGAGGGTGGGATGATTTGGGAGAATGGCATTGAAACATGTATAATATCATATATGAAACTGAGTCGCCAGTCCAGGTTCGATGCACGATACTGGATGCTTGGGGCTGGTGCACTGGGACGACCCAGAGGGATGGTATGGGGAGGGAGGAGGGAGGCGGGGTCAGGATGGGGAACACATGTATACCTGTGGCAGATTCATTTTGATATATGGCCAAACCAATACAATATTGTAAAGTTAAATAAAATAAAATCTTATAAAAAATAAATAATAATAAAAATAAAATAAAAAAGAA
>NW_011493737.1:13706-14381 GCF_000754665.1 Bison bison bison | reverse complement strand
CTAATTTATGTATTTACTTTTGCCTGTGCTGGGTCTTCATTGCTGGGTGTGGGCTTTCTCTAGTTGCAGTAAGTGATGGCTACCCTTTAGTTGCAGTGCATGGGCTTCTCATTGCAGTGGCTTCTCACTGCACAGGCTGTAGGTGCTTGAGCTTCCATAGTTGTGTACATGGGCTTAGCTGCCCCATGGGCATGTGGGATCTTCCTGGATCAGATATCAAACCAGCATCCCCTGCATTGGTAAGCAGACTCTCAACCACTGGACGATCAGGGAAGTCTAGAATAAATGTTTTGAGACAGGAATTTATATTTTTATTTCCTTCTTGTTTTCCCCATTTCCCTTCTTTCTTCATTTAAGCAAGTAGTTGACCCTGTTCTCCTTGACTCAGGGGAGGGATGTGTCACAGTACTTTTTCTGGCTCTTGTGTTATGTTGGACTGCCAGGGCCATCAGGCAGTCTGAAGCTTAGAACCTGCCTTTCAAGGTAGCTGCCTACAGGTGAGACCCTCATTTCACATCAAACTCCTTCTGAAACAAGGCAATTCAGTTTTCCCCCTGAATGCAAAAGAACAGTGAGTGAAGCTAGTGTCATGTCTCTTGCTAGTATGAGGAGTGGGAATTCCACCAGTGTGTTGCCTAGGATCCTTTGGAGCATTCCTGAATAGGCTCCTTGGTG
>NW_011493737.1:9991-10749 GCF_000754665.1 Bison bison bison | reverse complement strand
CCCAGGCCAGCAGCCTTGGCATCATCTGGCAACTAGGTAGAAATGCAAATTATTGGGCTTCACTGCAGACCATACTGAATCAGAAACTCTGTATGGGACCCAGAAATATGTTTAACAAAACCCCCAGGTGATTCTGCTGCATGCTTAAGTTTGAGAATCACTGCTTGAGTCAAAGTCTTTAAATATTATCACCCTCCTTGGCAGAGCACTCATCTCCAAACCTCCCTGTAATGAGTGAAACTATCAACCACCTCCTTTTGCTTAAATATCTCATTCTTCAGTTTTTCTGATTGCTCCTGTCTTTTATTTCTCCTTCAATGTCTCTTTTTTCCTTTTCTCTTTCACAAGATGTGAATCTGTGCCCAATGATCAGCCATCTGCCCTTACATCCCCCCTTCTCCATTCTTCTCCCTTCATCCACAGTCATGACTTCAATGATCATTTCTATGTTGATGCAGCTTGACACTTAAGCTGTCTATGACCAGATAACTATAGTCTAATATTCAAATAGTATTTTCCACCAAGTGAATTATCTAGTCATTGCTTCAAATTCAACATGCCTAACCTTCCCCACTCTCCATAGTAGCCTTTTCAAACTAAAAAATCTCATGTTTACCTTTGATGGCTCCTTCTTCTCTCTTCTCACCTAATCCATTCAAATATCCTATTTTTAGTGGTTCTTCATAGTATCTCCTGGATGTGTCACTCTCTACTCCTTTTCCCTACCCATGTCTAAATTCTCAACATCTCTCAGTTGA
>NW_011493737.1:9352-9891 GCF_000754665.1 Bison bison bison | reverse complement strand
CCGTGGACTGTGGGGTAGCAAGGAGTACCTACCTGCAAATGACTGTGGGCAACAAGGTTTCAAGGATTATCCCCCCATGGATGATGATCCAGCTGAAGAGACAGTAAGGTCCCTTTCCCCTACTCCCCCTACCAGCGGTAGCTACAGACTCACCTTGAGGGCCAGAAAGCAAAAGGAACCACCACCTACATGCAGCTGCTCCCCGAAGCAGACCAGATCCTTAAGGGCCTTCTGCATCATCAAAGAAAGAATGATCAGTTTGGGTATGGTTCCAATGCTGTCTTTTGTTTTTTAATATTATTAATGCCATGTATCAGCTCAGTAATTCTCCCCAAGTGAAGGGTGTTCAGAATTATCCGAGGGTGGGGGGAGTGTTTTTTAAAACCGGATACACTGGTTCAGAGTCCTACATAAGAATCCCTGCCTTTTGAGCCATCGCTATGAGGAGGAGTGTGTCATAGCACTTGGATGTGTCGGGTCAGAAATGAACAAATGAAAAGGCGGAAATCACTCTTCTATCCCTATAGTTCTCAAGGTGT
>NW_011493737.1:8200-9252 GCF_000754665.1 Bison bison bison | reverse complement strand
TCTGTCCATGGGATTCTCCAGGCAAGAATACTGGAGCAGGCTGCCATTCCCTTCTCCAGGGGAATCTTTCCAACCCAGGGATCAAACCCATGTCTCTCATGTCTCCTGCACTGGCAGACAGGTTCTTTACCACTAGTGCCACCTGGGAAGCCCAAGGTGACCTTTGGGACACCTCATGGGGTGGAGAGGAAGAATCTGTACCTACATTGGGGTTGGGGGTGGGGGAGGTGTGCAGAATTCGATCCAATCTGCAACAGTGGAAAATGCACCTCACAGCTATAAAACTTTATTAAATGTGTGGGGATGTTGTGCCCTGAGCAAAGGAGGCAGTGAAGCCAACATGTGTCTTTCCTGGCAATGCCCACACATGACACCAGGAAGGACTCCACCAGCTTTGCTCTCCTTCACTCCTATTTGCACAGGAGCCCCAGTTGTCCGCTGACCTCAGCTTTGGGGTAGGGGGCAGGGTGAAGAAGGAAACAGGCTTAACAGATATGCAATTGAGCCGAAGGATAAGATGGCCCAGAATAACCTAGCAAGGCAAATAAAGCACTTGATATACAGGTGCGGTGCCAGGAGTCAAGGACCGGAGATTGGGTCCAGTTGCGGAAACTGGGCATCCTGAGTCTGTCTAAGATAGCTGAGTGTTGGAAGGGCACACTGTATGTGGTAGGGGAAAGCAAGGATGACTGCCAACATATAAAGTCCAGCCTGGGGGCAGCCAGGAATAGGGGGAAGCAGCTGTCAAAGTGATATATTGTAATAATCATCTGACCATTAGGCAGCTGGAAAGAAGAGATCAGGTGAATACACTATGAGGCCATGGTCATTGGATCACAAGAAATAAGTTATGTTAAAAGAAGAAATATGAATTGCTTTTGTAAATAAGATCAGGGTTGTCAAGAAGGAAATTAAATCTTGCGGAATCCACAGTCTAAAGTGGGAGGCTTCCTCCCCACACACTGGAGTTCATTCAACCCTACCACCCACACAATCAAAAGACAATGAGTTGACCTACTGTTTGGAGGGGCAAGTTGCAGAACAATGTACAG
>NW_011493737.1:4047-5938 GCF_000754665.1 Bison bison bison | reverse complement strand
GTGGGTTGCCATGCCCTCCTCCAGGGGATCTTCCCAACCCAGGGAAAATCTCCTGCACTGGAAGGCATGTTCTTTACCAGTAGCACCACCTGGAAAGCCCAGGCTTAAATTATTCTTTCCTCAAAAAAATAAAATGGATTTTCAGTTTTTGTTTTAAAAAAATAATGATATGGTACATATAACAAATACTCCTGGAAAAAAAGAACAAAGAAATACTAAATATAAAGCAACAGAAAAACATATGAAATGAGTGCAAGTAAAAATAAAGCAGTATTAAAGTCAGATAACGTGAGATTCAAAGCCAGAAGAATTAAACAGAACAAGGATATATTCATCTAATGATAAAAAGACATGCAAAATTTATATGTCATAAACTTTATGCACTAAACAATGTAGCAGCGAATACATACATAAGGAAAAAAAACTAGAAATAAGACAACAGAAAGCCATAGTTATAGTGAGAAAATTTATATACCTCTTTAAATATTTAGCAGATAAAGGAGACAAGAAATAAGCAAGGATATAAAGAATCCAAGTAATACAATGAACAGATGAATTTATTATAAAGTTGAACCTTACAAAGAAGACACATTCTTAACATATATCTATAGAACATTTCTAAAAATCAGTCAGGTACTTGGCAACAAAGAAAGTCTAATGAACTCCAAAAGGAAGAAATGTATATACTGTATTCTCTGACTAAAATAAAATAAAACAAGAAATTCACAAAAACCGTAACTCTCCAAAATTTAACATTTGAAAATGAAGAAATACTCTTCTGAACAGTCACTGGGTCAAACTGGAAATCAAAATTGAAGTTACAAATTATCTAGAAATAATTTAAAGAACATTCCATAAAAGAAAATCTGTAAGATGTGGCTAGAGTTAAACTCTGAGGGAAATTTATAGCCTCAGATATATTTGTTACTAAAAAATAAGCATGAAAATAAATGAACTAAAAATTTAACTTACAAATTTTAAAAAAACAACATTAACTTAAAGAAAGTGGAAAGAGAGAATTAATAAAAGCAGAAGCTAAAATTAAAGAAGTAAAAGCTACTACCACCACACAATCCTACTCATCTCCCACAGACACAAAGGAGAATGAATAAAAATCATTCAACAAATGATTCAACAAATCAACAGACCTATAAAAGAAAACTACTTCCTCCGGCAGCCTAGGGTTTTTTTTTTTTTAAGAGCAAAGGTTAAAATGTATCATTAGAAATGAAAAATGAAATACAACCACTTAGATAAAACATTGACACAATATAAGACAAAATTATAAGCAATTTTGTCAATAATGAAAATCTAAAGCAAATGAACAAATTTTTAGCAAGACAAAGAATATAATACACTCAAGAAATCATAGGAGATCTGAACAGACCAGTAATCACAGGGGAAAAAATAGGACATTTCTGAGTTCTATCTAACCTTCAAAAAAACTTTCTGTTATTCAAACTGATTTGGGCTTATATAGAGCACCCCAATGTATTCTACACATAACCTTTTAAAAATGTGACTAAAGAATACAACAAAGATAAAACTAAAGACCACTTTTACTTATGAATATAGATGCAAAATGTTTTAATAAAATATTAGCAAACACATTCCAGAGTAGCAGCAAAAACCTAATTCACTCTGATGAAACAAGGTTTATTTGAAGAATGCAAATATGGTTAAATTAAGCAATCTATCAATATAATTCATTACATCCACAAGTTAAAGGAGAGGAATGTTATAATTGTATTAAAAAGTAATGGAAAAGTATTTGATATGATTCAGCAGTCATGGATAATAATAAAACCTTTTAAAAAACACTTAGAAACCACTTCAATCTAATAGACTGTTTAGCAAAATCCAATGAATACTATAAGAAATACTTCGAAGA
>NW_011493737.1:3562-3947 GCF_000754665.1 Bison bison bison | reverse complement strand
AATATATTTATTATTAAATTTTGATATATCTAAGGAGAAAAGTAGCTTAAATATGATTGTTAAAAATAGGAGTGCACCACTAGCACAATAGAGCTATATTTAAAGAACGTCTAAATTCCTTGGGGAAAGAAAAAGGGCAAATAAAGGATTTTAAAATTTTTGACTAAAAAAAATTTGATAAACCTAGAAAAGTAAGGAAAGAGAAAATTGGAAACCAAAAGTGTAATGAACAAACCATGAGAGAAGAAATAAGATCAAATATATTTATTTTTGCAATAAGTATGCATGCATGCATGTTAAGTTGCTTCAGTCTTGTCTGATTCTTTGCAACCCTATGGACTGTAGCCCAGCAGGCTCCTCTGTCCATGGGATTCTCCAGGGTGGA
>NW_011493737.1:0-600 GCF_000754665.1 Bison bison bison | reverse complement strand
TATTTTTAAACTTTACAATATTGTATTAGTTTTGCCAAATATCGAAATGAATCCGCCACAGGTATTTTTTTCATCAAGTATCAGCAGTTGCTGGGTGTAACCCTAGTCCCCCTCCCCTGTGAAATAAGTGTATGTGCTCTCGTCAAGCATCCCGCGTACTGATTCTCTCACATTTCATTGACTCATCCCTCTTGCCCCCATTAACCCCGCGTCCTGGGCACTTGCTCTTTCCAATCCCGCTCGACCCCAACAGATGGCCAAGTGGTCTAATTAACCAGCCACCCTGCGCTCCCCGTCTCTGCTTAGACGCCACTCTGTAGAGGAAAACGTGGGGTGTACGAAGGCGGCCCAGGATTATTTCTTTGAACCTTCGCTTGTTTTGCCAGAGTATAAATATGATGCTGTAGAATATGTCCAAATGTTCCCAAAATAGACCCAGTGCTGAGGCTGTGTTCAAGCTTGGACATTCCCAGAAATGGTTTCACTATCCAGATTCAAGTCGCTATCTGCGCAGAAGGTTGTGAGGAATTCTCACTTGATGTGGTGCTGAATAGTCAATCCTTCAAGATTAGAAAAGCTTCTTGATTTCAGAGACATTTG
>NW_011493736.1:14926-16002 GCF_000754665.1 Bison bison bison | reverse complement strand
CTGCTGTAAATATTTGCGTGCAGGTTTCTGTGTGCACATAAGTTTTCAAATCAATTACAGTAAATACAGAAGAGTAAAAATATTATACTGTATGGTAAGAATATGTTTAGTTTTGAAAGAAACTGCCAAACTGTCTTCCAAAGTGACTGTACCATTTGCATTCCTACAAGCAATGAATGAAATTCCTTTTGCTTTATATACCCACTAGCATTTATCTTGTCAGTGTTTTGAATTTTAGTCATTCTAATAGGTAATTGGTAGTGGTAGGTAGGTAGTAGTATCTCATTGTTTTAACTTGCAAAAACATATGGCATTGAGCATTTCTACATGGCTTGTCATCTATATGTCTCTTTGTTGAAGTGTGTTCAGATCTTTTGCCAACATTTTTTTTCCTTATTGGTGAGTTTTAAGAGTTCATTAAATACTCTGCATGCAAATTTTTATTAGTTTTGTGTTTTGAAAATCTTTTATCCTGATCTTTGGATTTTCTTTTCATTCTATTGACAGTCTCTTTCCCAGAGCAGAAAATGTTAGTTTTAATGAAGTCCAACTTGTTAGTTTTTTCTTTTATGGATGTGAAAATTCAGTACCAAATATAAGTTCACTTGGATTTTATCCTACATTGTCTCCTAGAAGTTTTTTAGTTTTGTGTTTTACATTTAAGCCTATGATATATTTTGTATTAATTCTTGTGAAAGGTATAAGGAGGTATAAGATCTGTATGTAGACTCATTTTTTTTCCTTTGGGTTTCTAGTTGTTCTACCACCATTAGTTTAAAAGAGTTTCTCTTGGGAAAAAGTGGAGCTAAATTGGCTTTGCTTCTTTATCAAATATCAATTCATCTTTTTATGCTAATTTAAATATTATGTTTTCAAATTTCAATTGTTCATTACTGCTATATAGAAAAGCATTTGATTTTTATACACTTGTCCCTTGGTATCTGCAGGGGATTGGTTCCAGGGCTCTCTGCAGATAGAAAAAAAACCCAAGGATGCTCAAGTTCATAATATAAAATGGCATAGTACATATATTAACCTTGAATCCTGTAATTTGCTGTAATAGTTTATGATCCCAG
>NW_011493736.1:10616-11557 GCF_000754665.1 Bison bison bison | reverse complement strand
AAACAAAGATTAGGAGATGATGTAAAGGGAACTAGTACTGATCAATAAATTATTCCAACAGGAATTCTGTGCTAAATTAACTAGATCCATTCACTTATTTAGTCTTCACAACCACCAATAAAATAAATATTTTTGTACCCATATTACAATTGATGAAACAGATCAAAAAAATTACATAACTTTTTAAAGGCCACACTATTAATCACTACATATCTTAACCTTCAATAATCCTATGTCAGGGTTTTTAGTTGGTCTCCTTAATGATTTTTCTAGGGTCAAAGTGAAAGGGCTAGAGCTCCTCCAACATTTTTTCTCTCTCTGTGCACAGGAGCAACTCTCTTTTAATTAACAAAAATCATTCACAGTTCTTCCCTTATCTCTCTTCATGTGAACTTTAAATAACTTTGTGCTTTAGAACTTTCCAAGGGGCAATGTCTTGACTCACCCAGATCTCCTGTGTATTGTCAATGCTGGCAATATCTTCTGCGGATGGCTCAAAACTGGGCCCCCCAAAGAACATTGCCTCCTTATTCAAGATTTTAGTTATCTTTATGCCAGGTGGCCTTGAACAATGATTGCAGATTTTATTTCCTTGAGCTCCAAAATCACTGCAGATGGTGACTGCAGCCATGAAATTAAAGACCCTTGCTCCTTGGAAGAAAAGCTATGACTAACCTAGACAGCATGTTAAAAAGCAGAGACATTACTTTGCCAACAAACGTCCATCTAGTTAAAGCTATGGTTTTTCCAGTACTGTTTTATGGATATGAGAATTGGACCATAAAGAAAGCTGAGCACCAAATGATTGATTCTTTTGAACTGTGGTGTTTGAGAAGACTCTTGAGGGTCCCTTGGACTGGAAGGAGATCCAGTCAGTCCATCCTAAAGGAGATCAGTCCTGAATATTCATTGGAAGGACTGATGCTGAAGCTGAAACTCCA
>NW_011493736.1:10198-10516 GCF_000754665.1 Bison bison bison | reverse complement strand
GTGAATTTAACTCACATGACCATTATATCTACTACTGTGGGCAGTAATCCTTTAGAAGAAATGGAGTAGCCATCATGGTCAACAAAAGAGTCTGAAATGCAGTAGTTGGATGCAATCTCAAAAACAACAGAATGATTTCTGTTCTAAGGTAAACCATTCAATATGACAGAAATCCAACTCTATGTCCTGACCAGTAACACTGAAGAAGCTGGAGTTGAATGGTTCTATAAAGACCTACAAGCCCTTTTAGAACTAACACCCAAAAAAGATGTCCTTTTCATTATAGGGGATTGGAATGAAAAAGTAGGAAGTCAGGAA
>NW_011493736.1:6261-7445 GCF_000754665.1 Bison bison bison | reverse complement strand
GGACACGACTGAGCAACTTCACTTTCACTTTTCACTTTCATGCATTGGAGAAGGTAATGGCAACCCACTCCAGTACTCTTGCCTGGAGAATCCCATGGACTCAGGAGCCTGGTGGGCTGCAGTCTGTGGGGTCGCTAAGAGTCAGACACGACTGAGCAACTTCACTTCACTTTACTTTGCCAACAAAAGTCCATCTAGTCAAAGCTATGGTTTTTCCAGTAGTCATGTATGAATGTGAGAGTTGGACTATAAAGAAAGCTGAGTACCAAAGAATTGATGCTTTTGAACTGTGTTGTTGGAAAAGAAGCTTGAGAGTCCCTTGGACTGCAAGGAGATCCAACCAGTCCATCCCAAAGGAGATCAGTCCTGGATGTTCTTTGGAAGGACTGATATTGAAGCGGAAACTCCAATACTTTGGCCACCTAATGCAAAGAGCTGACTCATTTGAAAAGACCCTGATGCTGGGAAAGATTGAGGGCAGGAGGAGAACGGTATGACAGAGGATCAGATGGTTGGATGGCGTCACCAACTCAATGAACATGGGTTTGGGTAAACTCCGGGAGTTGGTGATGGACAGAGGCCTGGCGTGCTGCAGTCCATGGGGTTGCAAAGAGTAGGACATGCCTGAGTGACTGAACTAAACTGAAGAAATATTTACATTTATAAGGGAAATTTCCATTTGAAGGGTGTCTCCTTCTCTGTCCCAGGAAGAGGAGGATGACAAGATCTCTAAAAACTCTTATCCGTGGAGAAGGCAGTGACCTAAATCTGAACAACAGTGCTACTCTTATTCACTGTGCTTTCTGATGAACCTCGCATAACTGGATCCCTGTCTCCTCAATTTCTTCCTTTGTCTTTAGCTGGAGATGGTATTTAAGGTGGTTGAGGCCTGTTTGATGGGGGCCCAGTTTTCCTGGGCCTCTCCCATGTGTACAAGAAGGATATCTGTTAGTAAAATTATTTGCTTTTCTATTACTCTGTTTTTTTATTATACTGGAGTCTCAGCCAAGAACATAGAAGGATAGAAGATATATTAATTTTCTTCTTCCACAACATGAAATGATGTTGTTGCATTGTCTATCTATTTATCTATCTATGCATTATAAATATATATCATTGTATTAAGTGAGTTATAAAACAAATGAAACATAGAAATTAAATGTGATAAGATCAAAAATAAAAAG
>NW_011493736.1:5184-6161 GCF_000754665.1 Bison bison bison | reverse complement strand
GAAATAAAATTTCTATTATTGCCTTCCAACATCTCAGTGGATAGTATTTGATTAACTCATCTTGACATGCACCTTCACTGAGAAATCTTTTATGAGGAAGAAATGAAGTACTTTTCCTCAGTCTCCTATTTGTGCAAGGAAATGTTTATCATTTCCTGTCATTATCATTCCATTTAACCTATAACATAGTAGCTTTTATCAATTCTTACAATGAATGTTTTTCTGTACAATTACATTATATGCTGGAATGCATTGAATGAGCATGCACCAGAATATATTTTATACAGAAATATATATAAACTTAATATAAGTATAGATATTGTTGGTGAGATGCTTGAGTCCTTTTCAAGTGATCACGAGAAACTACAGCCTGCAGTGAAACCCAAGGACTTTTTCCTCTTACCACACTTAGTATTTCCTGTGTTCAATACTTTTGTTTTAATGTATAAACTTTGTCAAGATCATGACCTGTAAAATGGCTTTCAAATTGTATTGGAAAGTTTATAATGGAGCAGGAATGACATTTCTCCATTTAGGGCCAACAGAAAATTTTGCTGGAGCTGGATCCATGTCCCAAATGCCCTAAGTCCTAATATAGTGCTTTCTTGAAAACCTCTGTTAGCTATTTGAAATTTCGGGTTAAAAAAATAATCTGTTTTCTCTCCTGCATGGAACTATAGATTATTGTTTAATTAATCTTTGATTATTTTTCAAGTACCCAGAGGGTAGCAATAAAAAATAATACACTATAGAATATCGGTCCCTTTGATTCATACATTTTAAACAGTCATTTCTTTATTGCTTTTCTTTTTGAACTTTATTAGAAAAATAACAACCAGAATCCTTTAAAGTATTCTGTAAAAATGATGTGGTATTTGCCTGTGCCCAGGATACAGAATCTTTTGCTTCTCTTATTTCTTTTTGCAGAAGAGATTGGATAGGCAGTGCAGGAGAGGGAACTCTGCCACTTCAAATGT
>NW_011493736.1:4255-5084 GCF_000754665.1 Bison bison bison | reverse complement strand
AATCAAAGCCCAAAGGACTGAGGAAGAATCGTTGACCTCCCTGCTAACTGCCTAAAGAATATGGATGGAGGACCTGTTCCAGGAAGAAAGCTATTATCACTAATATGACTGTAGTATGAACTAGGTGTGTAGACAGGGATGGACCTAGCCAAGTCTGCTTGTTAAAACTCCTCTCTGGGTCCCATTGTCTCTGCCTGGCCCAGCAAACATTTATTTACCAAGCATTTGCTTTTCCATCTCCTTGTGAATTGCCTTCCCCCACTTTAGGAAGTCCTAAATCACTACCCTTTTTATTTTTACCTAAAAATGATGTTTAAGATGAGGGTTTCAGCCATTTTGTCAAGTTAGTCAGTTCTCCTGGGTCTCTTCCAGGTATACACATTATTTAATTTTTGTGTGATTTTTCTCCTATTAATCTGTCTTACGTCAATTTAATTCTTAGACCAGTTAGAAGAACCTAGAAGGGTAGAGGGAAATTTCTTTCTCTCAGACAGTGGCAATGAATTCATCCCAGCTCATAGCAAAATTATTCTTCGTAATATTTCTTACACACGAGTGTGCCCTTATTGAAAGTGCCACCCTATAGATGAACTATCTGGTATAGTGAGTAATGTCTGTGAAAACTATCTCCAAACTGATAAACTGTGTGATTCCCTCGATAGAAAAGTAGAGGAAAAGAAGTAGAAGGGTTTGTCTTAGATCCTTTTGTATAGGGCATCAAGGAGATGAAAGAATTCAGAAATGAAAGCTTCTATGGTGTTCCACTTTTGTTTCTTTTTTTTTTAAATTTTATTTTATTTTTAAACTTTACAAATTGTATTAGTTTTGC
>NW_011493736.1:979-1743 GCF_000754665.1 Bison bison bison | reverse complement strand
GCCTTCTCTGACAATCTAGCTATCAGGTACCGAAAGTTTCCTTGTAGGAATTTGATTGAAATGACATTAAATTCACAGATTAATTTGTGTGAAAATTTTCATTTTATGATATTGAGATTTCCATTCATAAATATGGTTTATTCTCCATTTGTTTAGGACTTTTATGTTCTTTGAAAATGTAATATACCTTTCTCTTTAAAGTTATTTCTTGGATGTTTTTGCTTTACTCCAAGGAAAGTGCACTGTAAACTATTATAACTGGATCATTAATTTTCTATTACATTGTAGGGGACAAAGATTTGCTACCCTAAAATGTCTCTTTGGCTTGCAGATTATTTTGAACTGAAAACAATCAAGGTCCAACATTTTGTTCCAAGAATCTCGAGCACACTTATAGACACATTGTTGGAAAATTTAAAAACATAAATGACAAAGATTAATCTGAAAAGTCATCGGAGAAGAGAAACAGATTGAGTAAAACAGAATAGCGACTATTAGACTAATTTATTACATCAACAAAAATTTCTGTGTATAATGATGTCGTTTTCTCTTATTTTTGTACTCTTTGATTCTTTATTCTTCTTGATCTATTTTTGCTAGGTTTTTAAATTTTATTAGTCTTTTCAGAGAATTAGTCTTTGGATTTATTGATCTTCTCTATTTTTCTTTGTGTATGTCCAACTTTAAAGTATAGACAAGGAGGATGGCTGACTTATGAATCAGTCACCTATCTACTCACCCAATATCCATTGTTCATGCTTATT
>NW_011493736.1:490-879 GCF_000754665.1 Bison bison bison | reverse complement strand
AAAAAAAAAAAAAAAAAAAAAATTTAGATAGAGGGATTATTCCCCGAATAGAGCTATCACCAAAGATATCTGCAAAAAATATGGGCTGGATGTGGTGGGGGCAATGGGACCTAGAGATCAAAGTCCACTCAGTGTCTTGTTTCTGAGTGGCCCAACAAATATTTATTTCCTAAACATTTGCTCTTTGAATTCCGTGTCAGTTGCTTTTCTACCCCTTTGAAATCCCAAACCTCTGTCCCCAACATCCTCTCTTTTCCTTACCCAAAGATGGTATTTAAGCAATGTTTTCAGACACTTTGGCAAGTTTCTGAGTTTCTGTGTCTCCCCTATGTGTATGTGTCATTAAACTTTGTTTGATATTTTCCTGTTAATATGTTTCATGTCAATTT
>NW_011493736.1:0-390 GCF_000754665.1 Bison bison bison | reverse complement strand
AGAAAGCCTTGTCTTCCATGTCACTACCTGTGAGTTCTCTTAATCAGCATAATCTGCAATGGAATGTCAGTGACTCTCTACAAGCAAGGAAAAAAGAAGGGTGTTATCATTTTTCTAAACCATTAATGGCCCAGAAGCCCTGTTAATCACTTATTGTATGCTGGTGCTGTAGATTATCACCTTGATGGTGTTGTTGTTTTGTTCAGTGGCTCAGTTGTGTCCAACTCTTTGCAACCCTGCGGACTGCAGCACGCCAGGCTTCCCTGTCCTTCACTACCTACCAGAGCTTGCTCAAACTCATGTGCATTGAGTCGGTGATGCCATCCACCCATCTCATCCTCTTATCATCCCCTTCTCCTCCTGCCCTCAATCTTTCCAACATCAGGGTCT
>NW_011493735.1:21168-21485 GCF_000754665.1 Bison bison bison | reverse complement strand
ATCGAGAGTACAGGAAGCACCGAGTTACACAGCGCGGCAGGCTGCCCCGGTTCGTGAATTCCCTGTCCCGCACACACGTCCCCTGGCAGACAGTGATCCAAAAAAGACAAGGAACTTTATTCACTTGGTCACTTTAGCAACAAGGCAACAGAGCCCTACCGGCAGGACCGCCTCACATTCAAACCCCGAGAGCTCACCCCAGAGCCTATCCTTCCATCTCTGTAGCAGCTCAGGACATCAAGAAGCTTCTAGAGCTGGAAGGGACGTGAGATGTGAATCTCAAACATGAAAGCAGAGGCCCCATTTTCCAGATGGGA
>NW_011493735.1:20130-20298 GCF_000754665.1 Bison bison bison | reverse complement strand
GCCTCACAAACACGCGGTTGAGGTCAAGGGCAGCCGCAGCCAGATGGCAGGGTCACGGGGAGGTACGTCACCGAAGTTTACGGAGCCAGACACAGTGAGGTCATAAAAACAAAAGGGTCCTTATAGAAATGACGGTCATCAAGTTCCATTTGCTGCTTACGTCTGGAG
>NW_011493735.1:14451-17024 GCF_000754665.1 Bison bison bison | reverse complement strand
CTTCCATGGTCATGGACCCTCCACTTTTCCAATGTCCCTCCCTGCCCCCTCCTTATGCTGCTCAAATGCTGTAACTGGTGATTCCAGTCACTGTCGGCAGAACCCTTAGCTTCTACCTCTCTCTGGCCTTGTGGTGCTCACTTCGCCAAACCACAGTCATACCTGGCTCTACACCTACTCTGGCTGCACTCACGTGGAAAAAAGCTTCCATGCATGCTGACCAGGCCCACTCTAAGTTAGTGACCATGAACTTCATTTGTGCCCTAAATGCTGCCCAGCCATCATCCCAATACTTCCCCCGTCCATCCACCCTCCCACTTTCCTAAGTGACCATGTCCCACTTCCTGAGCTGTCCTCCCACCTCTAATACTTCCTCTGATATCCTCACTCAAAGCTGATGGCCTTGCTTCCCTGCTCAGGGGGCAGACTGAAGCAATGGAAGAGGACTCATATGGCTTTCACCACCACATCGCCCCTGCGACCACACCTAGGACCGTGTCTGCAGCCACAGCCCTGCCACTGGAGATGGACCATCCCCTGCTCCTGGTTCAAGTCAACACCACGCCCTGTCATCCACACGAGGCTGGGGCTTCTCTCATTTCTCTTTGGCTGCATTATTCTTCCATTATTACCTCACTTTCATTAGCATACAAACATTTCTCATCTTTCCCATCATAAAGAATTTCCCAAGCCTGCTTCCTCTTACAGCTACCACCCCATTTCTTTGCCTCCCTGAGGAACAAAATATTCAAGACTTGTTTATACTTGTTGTCTCCTTTTTCTCATCTCACTCCTCTCATTTTTCTTGTCATTGTGAAATGTAAAGCATGTAAAAGTGCTTGAAACATTAATGCATTCATATAACCCAACAATTCCACTCCTGGGTATATACCCAAAGGAATTAAAAGCAAGGACTCAGAGTATGCTGACATTGTCCCATCGTGTTCACAGCACATATTCGCCACAACCAAAAGTTGGAAACAACACGCATCCACTGATGGATGAACTGATAAATAATATTTGGTGTATCTGTACAATGAAATACTATTCAGTCATACAAAGGAATGAAATTCTGATACCTGCTACAGCATGGATAAATCTTGAAAACACTACGCTAAGTGAAATAAGCCAGACACAAAAGGACAAGTATTGTGTAATTCTACTATAAGACATATCCTGAATAAACAAATTCATAGAGACAGAAGGTAGAATAGAGGTTATTAGGGACTGAGGAAATGAGAGAATGGAGAATTATTTTTGTAAAAAGAGCTATTCATTTGTCCTTGCACCATTTATTGAAAAGACCATCCTTGCCCTGCTGTTCTGTAATGCTGCTGTTGTCACAAATAGGTGTTGATATTTGCAAAGATTTTAGGGGTATGGGATTAAGAGTTACAAGTTACTATGCATAAAATAAATAGCCATGGGGATATACTATACAGCACAGGGAAATACAACTTTAAATAGTGTAGAATCTATGAAAGTACTGAATCACCATGTTGTACCTAAAGCTAATATGATATTGTAAATCAACCATATTTCAATTTAAAAATAAAAAAAAGAATTTTGGTTAAAAAAACACATTTACAACGATTCATTTCTGGGCCCTCTATTATGTCATACTGGCTTATTTCCTATCTTTTTACCAACTGCATTCTGTCTTAATGACTGTCAATTTAAAATGTATTGATTTGCAGTAGAACAAGCCTTCCTACTCTCTTATTCAAGCACGCCACAGCTCTCTTTGAATTTCCATAAAATTTTGGTACCAATTTTTTAAGATCCACAAAACAGACAAACAAAAACACCTATTGGGATTTTTATTGTAATTTCATTGAATATGAAAATCAGTTTGGGGAGTACTTACATTTCTGTAGTATTGAACATCCCAGGTCTAGAACATGGTGTATTTCTTTATTTTTTTTAAAATTTCTCTCAGTAATGTTTAATAGCTTTCTGCAGGATATCTTAGTCTCCTTTAAAAACATTTTGTCCCTAAGTATTTGATCTTTTCTGATGCTCTTGTAAAAAACACCAAATTTTAGTTTCTGGTTTTTACTAATATATGTAAATACAATTGATTTATATTGACCCTGTATACTACAATTTGTTATTAATTTTAATAGTTTATCTGTGAAATATTTTATTTAAATATCCTATGTACCCAGTAACATCCTCTACACATAATTACAGTTTGATTTCTTCTTTTCTAGTTCTTATAATTTTTATTTATTTTTCTTGCTTTGCTGCAATGACAAGAACCATTATAGGGAAACATCCCTTTCCAAATCTCAAAGGAAAGCTTTCTACATTTCACCACTAAGCATAATTTTTGTTACAAATTTTTCATAGATAGTGTTTATCGAAATAAGGAAGTTTGCTAAGAGTTCTTACCAATAAATGTTACCTTTTATCAAACATTTTTTTCCTTCATTTATGAAGTAGATGGTGTGATTTCCTTTCCTTTTTCTGTTAATGTGGTAAATTCTATTAGCTGATTTCAGTTATCCAAATAACTCTGCATTTATGGATTAATTCTTCTGTAGTAAAGATATATTATCCTTTTGGAAAAA
>NW_011493735.1:12537-14351 GCF_000754665.1 Bison bison bison | reverse complement strand
ATCTGACTCTTTGAGACCCCACGGACTGTAGCCCACCAGGCTCCTCTATCCATGGAATTCTCCAGGCAAGAATACTGGAGTGGGTTGCCATGCCCTTCTCCAGGGGATTATACCGACCCAGGGATCGAAACTGGGTCTCCTGCATTGCTGACAGATTCTTTACCGTCTGAGCCACCAGGGGAGCCCGTATCATCCTGTTGTTTCCCCTCTGTGTGTTATTGCTAGGTTCAGTTTGCTAGTATTGGATTAGGGTGCTTTGCGTCTATGGTCTTGAGAAGGATAGGCCTGTAAATTTTCTTTCTTACCATGTTCTTGTTGTGTTCTGTTATCTAGGTAATGTCAGCTTTACCAGAGGAGTATAGAAATGATCCATCTTTTCCCCCTATCTGGAAGAGTTTTGTAATATTGCTATTATTTCTTCTGTAAATCGTTGGTGGAATTCTTGGATGAAGTCAACTAGGCCTGGAGTTTGGGGTGGGGTGGAGTAGGGGGTATGGGAAACTTTTAAAAGATTCAATTTAGCTATGGAAATATTCAGACTTTCTATGTCTTCTTGCATCCTTTTGACATGTTTTATTTTTCTAGTAATTCATCCATTTCATTTAAAATTTTTATTTTATTGGCACAAAATTGTTCATAATATCCTTTTACTATCTTTGTAATAGCTAGAGGATCTACAGTGAGCCTTTTTTTCATTCCTGATATTGATAATTTGTGTCTTCCTCATTTTTACTTGGTCAACCCTGACATGGATTTATTAACTTTATTAATCTTTTCAGAGAACTAGGTTTTGATTTTCTTGAACCTCTCTATTAATATCTTTACTTTTATTTCATTGATTTCTGTTCTTATCTTTATTATTTCATTTCTCTACTCTCTTTGGTTGAAATTTGCTGTTCTTTTTCCACCTTCTTGATATGAGTGCTCAGCTCATTAGTTTTCAGGCTTTCTCCTATACTAATACATGTATTTGAGGTACTACATTTCTTAGTTCTGCTTTAGCTGTGTCTCACAAGTTTTGGTACGTAGCATTTTCATTACTATTCGGTTCAAAATATTGTCTTATTTTCACTGTAATGTCTTATTTGGTCATTTAGAAATGTATTTCTTAATCCAAACATATGAGGATTTTAAGTTATCTTTTTATTATTGAGTTCAAGCTTACAAACTGTGGCCAGAGAACATGCTCCATTTCTTGAAATGTGTTGACACTTACCTTAAGGCCCAGTCTAGTTAATTTTTGTAACTGTTTCATTGGACTGGATAAAGAACCTATCTTCTATAGTTGTGAGGTTTATTGTTTTTATATGTATACTAGGTCATGTTTGTTAATTGTGTTGTACAAGTGTTCTATATCTTTACTGATATTTTTCTCTTGCTTGTACTAGCAGTTACTAAGAGAAGCATGTTAAAATTTCCCACTATGATCAAGGATTGGGCTTTCCCTTTGGAATAATAATTTGCTTTATTTGGGGGCCTTCATATGAGAAGTATACACATTGCCCCACGTCCAAGGTAAGAGAAACCCAAGTAAGACGGTAGGCGCTGAGAGAGGGCATCAGAGGGCAGACAGACTGAAACCACAATCACAGACAACAGGCCAATCTGATCACATGGACCACAGCCTTGTCTAACTCAATGAAACAGAGCCATGCCATGTGGGGTCACCAAAGATGGACAGGTCATGGTGCAGAGGTCTGACAGAATGTGGCCCACTGGAGAAGGGAATGGCCAACCATTTCAGTATTCTTGCCTTGAGAACCCCATGAACAGTATGAAAAGGCAAAAAGATACGACACTGAAAGAGGAACTCC
>NW_011493735.1:11047-11868 GCF_000754665.1 Bison bison bison | reverse complement strand
TACAGAATGAAGCAGGGCAAAGGCTAACAGAGTTCTGCCAAGAGAACGCACTGGTCATAGCAAACACCCTCTTCCAACAACACAAGAGAAGACTACACATCGACGTCACCAGATGGTCAACACCAAAGTCAAATTGATTATATTCTTTGCAGCCAAAGATGAAGAAGCTCTATACAGTCAGCAAAAAAAAAGACCAGGAACTGACTGTGGCTCAGATCATGAACTCCTTATTGCCAAATTCAGACTTAAATGGAAGGAAGTGGGGAAAACCACTAGACCATTCAGGTATGACCTAAATCAAATCCCTTATGACTATATGGTGGAAGTGAGAAATAGATTTAAGGGACTAGATCTGATAGAGTGCTTGATGAACTATGGATGGAGGTTCGTGACATTGTACAGGAGACAGGGAGAGAGACCATCCCCAAGAAAAAAAAAATGCAAAAAAGCAAAATGGCTGTCTGAGGAGGCCTTACAAATAGCTGTGAAAAGAAGAGAAGCCAAAAGAAAAGGAGAAAAGAAAAGATATACCCATTTGAATGCAGAGTTCCAAAGAATAGCAAGGAGAGATAAGAAAGCCTTCCTTAGCAATCAATGCAAAGAAATAGAGGAAAACAACAGAATGGGAAAGACTAGAGATCTCTTCAAGAAAATTAGAGATACCAAGGGAACATTTCATGCAAAGATGGGCTCGATAAAGGACAGAAATGGTATGGACCTAACAGAAGCAGAAGATATTAAGAAGAGGTGGCAAGAATACACAGAAGAACTGTACAAAAAAGATCTTCATGACCCAGATAACCACAAACGTGTGATCACTC
>NW_011493735.1:9130-9809 GCF_000754665.1 Bison bison bison | reverse complement strand
GTTATATGGCATCACCGACACGATGGACATGGGTTTGGGTGGACTCCAGGAGTTGGTGATGGACAGGGAGGCTGACGTGCTGTGGTTCACGGGGTCGCAGAGTCGGACACGACTGAGCGACTGAACTGAACTGACATTGAAAATTGGCATATCTGGATGGCTAATAAGCACATGAAAATATGCTCAGCACCCCTCATTATTAGACAAATGCAAATCAAAACTACATAAGGTATCATCTCACACCAGTCAGAATGTCCATCATCAAAAAGTCTACAAACAATAAATACTAGACGGTGTGGAGAAAAGGGAACCGTCATACTGTTGGTGGGAATGCCAATTGATATAGCCACTATGGAGAACAGTATGGGGATTCCTTAAAAAATCAAGAATAAATTTACCTATGATCCAGCAATTCCACTACTTGGTATATACCCTGAGGAAGCCAGAATTGAAAAAGGCACATGTACCCCAGTGTTCACTGCAGCACTATTTACAGTAGTAATGACACGGAAGCAACCTAGATGTCCGACAGATGAATGGATAAGGAAGTTCTGGTACATATACACAATGGTATAATACTCAGCTATAAAAAGGAATGCATTTAACTCAGTTCTAGTGAGGTAGATGAACCTAGAGCCTATAATACACAGTGAAGTAAGTCAGAGAAGGAAAGACAAAT
>NW_011493735.1:8684-9030 GCF_000754665.1 Bison bison bison | reverse complement strand
GGGGTTTCCCAGGTAGCACTAGTGGTAAAGAACTCACCTGCCAATGCAGGAGATGTAAGAGACACGAGTTCAGTCCCTGGGTGGGGAAGGTTCTCTGGAGAAGGAAATGGCAACCCACTCCAGTATTCTTGCCTGGAGAATCTTATGGACAGTGGAACCTGGTGAGCTACAATCCATGTGGTCACAAAAGAGTCAGACATGACTTAGCAACTTAACAACAACAAATATATATATATATATATGTAGAAGGGAATGGCTACTCACTCCAGTATTCTTGGCTGGGAAATCTCACAGACAGTAGAGCCTGGTGGGCTACAGTCCACGGGGTCGCAGAGAGTCAGACTCG
>NW_011493735.1:5368-7002 GCF_000754665.1 Bison bison bison | reverse complement strand
ATCATAATCAACTTTTGCAGAACTCTGGAAAGTAACCTAAACGTTGCAGCAACCAGGGGAATGTTTAATCAATAAAAATGAGTTGAGTCTCAATAAGAACAGTGAACTTTGTGACTTTTTAACTAATTCTGCTCCTATCACCTACTCCCATCATGGTGGCCTTGATGATAACAGCCCACATTCCCAGTATTCATACTGGTACTGGAGGGAGAAGAAGGAACCTTACTCACAAAGAATTGCGCTTGTTTCTTTTGACCTGTCTGATGGCTTCCTGGAGAACCAACTCAAAGGGTTGGCCTTTATCTCATCTAACTCAGAACTCTCCCTCTGCTGAGATGACTACCAGAGGCATTTCATGAAAATATTTATAGGCAGCTATGTTAATCACTTGGAGAAGGGCGTGGCAGAACACTCCAGTATACTTGCCTGAAGAATCTTGTGGACAGAGGAGCCTGGTGCGCTATGGTCCATAGGGTTGCAAAGAGTCTGAAAGACACGACTGAAGCGACTTAGCACAGCCCAGCACATGTTAGTCACTGTTGTCTGGGTGACAACTGTTTCTAGTTGGGGCAAACAAACCATAGACTAACTAAAAGCTTGGGAGGAAAAAGCTGGGTAATGAGGTGCTTTGGGGTCAGGGCTTTGAAAGGCTCTGATGATTCCTAGGATTATAGAAGGGCACATGCCTGCCCAGGGCTGTGTGCATGCTCAGGAAAGACCTGTAAAGGCTCTAAGTTCTGATCTCTGGCTGACCTTCAGGCTCTGCACAAGCGGGAAGTGAAAACTAAGGCAGAGTTGCAGTCCACCCGGCTGAGCACTGAAGGTGTACTCCAACATATGCATAGAGCTTTTTCCTTTTGTTTGTTTCTTGGTTCTAGGAATTAAAAAAAATTTTTTTTCTCCAATTCTAGTTGACAACTAAGCTAATGACACAGAGACTTCATTGGCCACACACAAAGAATACAGTCTTTAAAAACTTAGTTCAAAAAAGCCTGTGAAAAACAAACACACACCAACTATTACTGCAGCAAGTGGCAACAAAAATATCCTGGGATGAAAGACAGTCTAATTTCCCAAGTTGCCACATTATAATATTCAAAATGTCCAGTTTGCAACAAAAGTATTTGAGGCATGCAAAGAAACAAGAAAGTATAACCCTTACACAAAGAACAGTAATAATAAAAATAGTCCCTAAGAGAGAGAGAAATTATAAAAGGGAAGCAAATAAAAAATCTGGAGTTGAACAGCACAATAACTGAAAGTTTTTCATATTCTTTCCCATTATAGTTTCTTACAAGATATTGAATATAGTTCCCTGTGCTATACAGTAGGAACTTGTTGTTAATCTATGTATTTTCTATTTGTAACTCCTCTTTTTTCCTATCTGATTTAAAAGACATCTGCATAACATAATTGTAAATCTATATTGATAGGCATGTAACGTATAAGTATGTAGTTTGTGACAATAACAATATAAGGGGGAACAGAATTCTATAGGAGAAAAGGTTTTGTATACTACTGAAATTAAACTGGCATTAATCTATGCCAATTATTAGAATTTAACATGTTAATTGTAATCCCTGGGGCAATTGCTAAGAAATAACAAAAACATATAAGAAATGACCAGGGAATTT
>NW_011493735.1:4002-5268 GCF_000754665.1 Bison bison bison | reverse complement strand
GAGTTACACAGTGGAGATGGGGGGATTATATTTGGCATTCAGATGATAACCTTGGGCACTTCTTGGCACTTCCTTGGCCAGTGTTGATAAGATATGGACAAATGTCACAACCCTGGCCTAAAAAGGGCAGAGTGACCAGGGCCCAGACTCCTCATGGATAAGACTCTGCATTATATTACCAGATAAGTCACCTACACTGACAGAATTGTTCTCGAAACATGCAATCTAGAATAAATAGTGGAGAAAGGAGACGGTGAATATCCGTTGTGATCTGGAGGCCAGTTTCACTATCTGGGTCTGCTGTTCATCTCACTAACCTTCTGGTAAGTTTCTCCAGGAACTGAAGCCCACTTGAATCTTGGAGGAGCTGCTCCCCAACCTGGTTCTCTGAATGGCGCAAGGGATAGACTATAGTGGGTGCCGTGCGACACTGCTTAAATGTCCCACTTTGGGGCTGAAAAACCCATTCCCTCTGCTGCTGGGAGTGTTGGCAGGTAACAGCCATAAGCTTTCCCTCCCTGGGGAGTGCCTTCAGCTAAAGATGCCTACCTCATGTTCCCTTCCCAGGGGCAAGCCCGCATCCAATGACTGGTCACTGTGGAAATACAAAGGCCTGGCCCCTCATCTCAGTTTGAGATAACTCTGAAGGACCATCCCAGCTGCAGAGCTCCCCATGGGGTCTGCTGCGCCTTGGTTGCAACCTCATCACAGTTAAATTTCCTCTGCCCAATTCTGCATCCTTCATGGTCCTTAGGTGGAGATCCTGAGAGCACTGCTCAATAAACTTCCTGCATGCAAATACCTGTCTCGGGGTGACTTCCCAGGAAATCTGGACTGTGACAAACTGTTTTGTAGTAGTACTTTTGGGAACTACCCAAGTAAAATACTGGATATAGTTGCAGTGACTGAAAAGTTATTGCTTCCATCCTTACAGCTTTGAGGAATCCTCGTGAGTCTCTGAAAATCAGCACCAGTGACTCTGAAGGAGACATTTCTATTCGTCTGTCTTTCTCAAGTAATAACTGAGAGGGAGATTTTATCATTGATCAACTGGACAATTCCACATTGACCTAACTGCATTTTGAGGGTCCTGTCATGAATTATTCTAGCAGCAGACCCCACCCTTGGCTGACTCCCGCAAAGACGAGTTTGCAAAGACTAACTCATAGGGTAAAATAAGTGAAATATAGTTACAGACAAAATGGCATTCAGACATCAAACTTATTTATCTGTGCGGAGATAGCTGAGATCACTCTGATAGGATTG
>NW_011493735.1:0-357 GCF_000754665.1 Bison bison bison | reverse complement strand
AAAAGCAAAACTAATCTATGACAAGTAGCAATTGGAGGGCTTCTGGAGTGCAGGCAGAGGGTCTGTTTCATGGCATTTTCAGCTTGAAATTCACCAAATCATTTATGATTTGAGAACTTTTATATATGTAGTCCACACTTTAAGAAAAAGTTCAAACAAATTCTAAATAAGAGATTTCTTTTTTCAAACTACTCATGTTAGAGCCAAGGTTTGCAACTGTTTCCACTGTTTCCCCATCTATTTGCCATGAAGTGATGGGACTGGATGCCATGATCTTAGTTTTCTGAATGTTGAGCTTTAAGCCAACTTTTTCACTCTCCTCTTTCAATTTCATCAAGAGGCTCTTTAGTTCTTCAC
>NW_011493734.1:18669-20061 GCF_000754665.1 Bison bison bison | reverse complement strand
CTTGATGAAAGTGAAAGAGGAGAGTGACAAAGCTGGCTTAAAAGTCAACATTCAAATAACTAAGATCATGGCATCTGGTCCCATCACCTCATG
Organism: Bison bison bison; assembly: GCF_000754665.1. Classification (NCBI taxonomy): domain Eukaryota; kingdom Metazoa; phylum Chordata; class Mammalia; order Artiodactyla; family Bovidae; genus Bison; species Bison bison. The sequence continues at coordinate 19,968 of NW_011493734.1, read as the reverse complement.
GCAAATAGATGGGGAAACAATGGAAATAGTGACAGACATTATTTTCTTGGGCTCCAAAATCACTGTAGATGATGATGTAGCCATGAGATTAAAAATATTCGCTCCTTGGAAGAAAAGCTATGACCAATCTAGAAACCATATTAAAAAGCAGACACATTACTTTGCTAACAAAGGTCCATCTAGTCAAAGCTATGGTTTTTCCAGTAGTCATATATGGATGTGAGAGTTGGACCAGAAACAATGCCGAGCACTGAGAATTGATGCTTTTGAACTGTGGTGTTGGAGAAGACTCTTGAGAGTCCCTTGGACTGCAAGGAGGTCCAACCAGTCCATCCTAAAGGAGATCAGTCTTGGGTGTTCATTGGAAGGACTGATGCTGAAGCTGAAACTCCAATACTTTGGCCACCTCATGTGAAGAGTTGACTCATTGGAAAAGACCCTGATTCTGGGAGGGATTGGGGGCAAGAGGAGAAGGGGATGACAGAGGATGAGATGGCTGGATGGCATCACCAACTCGATGGACATGAGTTTCTGTGAACTCCGGGAGTTGGTGATGGACAGGGAGACCTGGCGTGCTGTGATTTATGGGGTCGCAAAGAGTCGGACACGACTGAGCGACTGAACTGAACTGAACTGATAGACAAATGATCACTTGAATATGATGCTAGAATAAAAATACTTTTAGATCTGTTAAAGTGAAAGTTGCTCAGTCATGTCCGTCTTTTTGTGACCCCAAGGACTATGTTTAAGGAATTGTTTGAGGTAGCTAAATCCTATTCTTCCAAAGTAGCTAACCAAGAGACAATTCTAAAATTGAAAAGTTACAATTACAATAGAAGTAACAACATTGTATACAGGGATATAGAAAGAATTCCCAGAAGTAGGTAAAAGATTTGAAAGTAGTTGCCTTTGAGAAGCAGAAAGAGGAGATTGAGAGGAAGGGGCAGGTGACTGTAGTCTCTCAATTTAACTAGTCATGCTATCACATTTTTGAGAACAACATATTTATAATAAAAATTAAATAAAAACACAAATGCTACATTATCTGCTTTGATAGGATTTTGGATTAACTAGTTGTGTGCAGCTGTCAAAACTCAATGAATGCATACTTTAAGATTTACATATTTCATTGTATATATATTTTACATCAAAAGAAAAACTGATAAACAAAGCCTAAAATTCTAATGACATGCATAAGGACATCTGTAATTTACTTCAAAATCCTTCCCGCAAAAAAGATGGATCAATGAATGGATAGAAGGATGGATAAATACATAATAAAACAAGTACAGCAAAATG
>NW_011493734.1:18123-18569 GCF_000754665.1 Bison bison bison | reverse complement strand
AGGAGAAGGGGATGACAGAGGATGAGATGGCTGGATGGCATCACCAACTCGATGGACATGAGTTTCTGGGAACTCCGGGAGTTGGTGATGGACAGGGAGACCTGGCGTGCTGTGATTTATGGGGTCGCAAAGAGTCGGACACGACTGAGCGACTGAACTGAACTGAACTGATAGACAAATGATCACTTGAATATGATGCTAGAATAAAAATACTTTTAGATCTGTTAAAGTGAAAGTTGCTCAGTCATGTCCATCTTTTTGTGACCCCATGGACTATACAGTCCATGGAAATCTCCAGGCCACAATACTGGAGTGGGTAGCCTTTCCTGTCTGCAGGGGATCTTCCTGACCCAGGAATTGAGCTGGGGTCTCCAGCATTGCAGGCGGATTCTTTACCAACTGAGCTAGCAGAAAAACCCCACTTTTAGATAGGCGAGCTATAAAAA
>NW_011493734.1:14154-15073 GCF_000754665.1 Bison bison bison | reverse complement strand
CTCTGACACTCCTCCCATAAATCGGCAGGGTCTAATTCCCCCCTTCTGCCTTGAACCTGGGCTAGCCTTGTTTGGAAGAAATAGAATTTAGGAGAAGTGATGCTATGTGACTTCCAAGGCCTGGCAGCTTCTGCTTAGTTCTCTCTGAATACCTGCTCTCTGGATAGCTCTCTCTTGGGACCCAGCCACCATGCTCTGAGAATCCCAGGACAAATGCAGAGGACAGGTGTAGGTACTCCGGTGGACAACCCAAACTGCAGTCCTACCTGACAGCCAGGATCAGCTGCCAGGCTTGTGTAAGCCATCATGGATGTCCAGTGCAGCTGAGATTCTGATGACTGTAGGCACAGCAGACACTTGACTGCAACTGTGTGAGAGACTCCAGTGAGAACTGCTCAGCTGCAACTTCCCTGAATGTCTGACCCATATAGTGGTGAGCAAGGCTAAATTTTAGTATATATAAAATTACCCTGAATTTGGGGGTATTTTGTAATACAGCAGTAGATAGCTAAGCAAAGGAAAATAACAGAATATGAAACTATACAGCAACAGAAATTGTCAAGCAAGAAAATAAAATTAAGATAATTTAGCCATGAAATGGCCCATTTGTTTTTTTTTTTTTCCCATTTAAACATGAGCATTTATAAGTTAAGAGATGTGTGTTTTCATGTTGCTCAGAGCAGAAAGACATAGATTCAGAAATGTAATTTTAACATTAAAACTATAGATGTTTTCATGTAATCAAAATATATTGTCAGATACTGTACTAGACATCAGCACAAATTCTGTCCTCAAGGAACAAACAGTCTAGTGGGATACATGGCATGTTAAAAAACATTTCAATGAGTTTCATGTGCATAAAATCCTAACAATATTTCCAGGCACATCCTAAGTGTCATGTACCTGCAAACAAAGTAAA
>NW_011493734.1:12595-14054 GCF_000754665.1 Bison bison bison | reverse complement strand
TTTTTACAAACAAGAGGTAGGAGACATGGAGGGTATGTTGCCAAGAAGGCCCCACAGAGTCTGGCTCAGTTTCAAGACCACAAGTTCCTATCCAGTCTGTTTGTAGGGTGAAGTGGGAGCAGGAGGATGTTAAGTGAGTGAAAAGTGTCTGTGGTAAAATTAGTGATACACACTACTTTGTGGATGAAGCCCGAGCATATTACACTGAGAAGCCAAACACAAAAGGTCACATATTGTATGATTCCATTTATATGAAATATCCAAAACAGGCAAATCCATAGAGACAGAAAGCAGACTCATGGTTGCCAGGGGCTGGGCAGAAGGCAAATGAGGAGTAACTGCTTACTGGATATGGGTTTTATTCTGAGGTAATTAAAATGCTTTGGGCCTATATATAAATGAGTATATTATGAATGTACCAAATGCTACTGAATTGTTCCCTTCAGAATGGTTAACTTTATATTACGTACATTTCACCTCAATAAAGAAAATACACGTCAAATGAGAGCAAAAGCAAACATAGCAACATGTTAACAACTGGTGGATCTAGGTACCGGCCATCAGGAATTCATCGTACTTACGCTAGCAACATTTCTGTTAGGTTTAAAATTTTTCAAAAGAAAAAGTTAATAAAATATCTCTAGAAAACAAAGAAATAATTTACTGATATTGCAAAATTGAGGTCACCAGTTGCAATCTAAAATTCATACAGTTTCATATCTATCATTTGATCACTGGCATGTCAAAAATAGGAACAACTCTTACTTCATTGGCTGGTAAGGTTTCTAACAATGAAAATTACTTTCCAGGGGAGTCACAAGCCAACACTCTTTAACTTCAGAACCTATTAACATGCAGATTTCTGAACATCAGCACCTAAAAATACATTTATTGGGTCCTTTTGAACAGGTGGTAGTAAGATGTGGTTTAGCTAAACGGTCTGAGCTTTGGAAATTACATGTGTATATTCTGGCTTTGTCACCCGCAGATGAGTCTTACCAATCCACTGATGGCTAAAAGCAAAAGGGTGCAAGGTGACGGAGAGTTTCACAGGAGTAACACTAGGGGCACAAGTGACCATTTTGACCCTTGCACAGAGTGTCCTGAAACTCAAGCAGTGATATAGTAAAGATGATACCCCATCCTGTAACCTCGTAACAACCAGAAAATGGCATGTCTGCCTCTAATGCACAGTGGGTCCAACGGAGTTAATGCCTCCCTGGTTTCTTACAGGTCCAGCACCTAACTCTAAATTCCCCATTCAACCATGTCTGAGGCCTGAGACAACAGATCAAGCCTGTCTACACAGGGCGAGAGGCTAATTGCTTCTCTGACCAAGATGTACACACACAAAAAAGTACATAAAGATGCGAAAGGTTATATCGTAATGTGATCATGCTTAACACTACTGAAGCTGTACATTTAAAAATAGTTAAGATGGTGGACTGAATGTTATGTG
>NW_011493734.1:10234-10870 GCF_000754665.1 Bison bison bison | reverse complement strand
TGGGAGGTATAATCCATGGCAGCTAAAGTGAGGAGAAAAGAGGGAGATTCAAATACAAGGTGAGGGGCTTCCCTGGTGGTCCAGTGGCTAAGACTCCACACTCCCAAAGCAGGGGGCCTGGGTTCAGCCCCTGGTCTGGGAACTAGATCCTACATGCCGCAAAGAAGAGTTCACACGCCACAACTAAAGATCCCACGAGCCACAAAGAAGATTCCGAGCAGCCAAATAAATGAATCAATATTCAAATATAAGATGATGTCCTGTGATACTGGTCACTGCTTCCCAACAAACTTTCCATGAAACACTATGAGAGAAACTGCTGATTCTCTCAGGTGTCTCCACCTGGTACCAAGATGAAAAGAAAGAACTGTGGCCCATTACAGCCCATCAGAGAGGGAACGCATAGGGAACTTAGCTGCTGACTCTCTGCTGTCTCCTGTCTCTACACTGATCAGAGTTTGTCCCATCGACATTAACTTCCTTGCACTTCTACAAAGAAAATCATAAGACCTGTGCACTTTATTCTGTGTAAAAATAAAGATAAATTTCTCTTGAATACTAACAAACGACAAATAGTCTGTTGCTTCAGCCTAGGTCCCAAAGAGAAGATGATGTGTGGCAGGACTAGTGAAATAA
>NW_011493734.1:7846-10134 GCF_000754665.1 Bison bison bison | reverse complement strand
TTACCATCTTTCTAAATTCCATATATATGTGTTGGTATACTATATCCTAACCAGTCAATCTTAAGGGAGATTAAGCCTGAATATTCACTGGAAGGATTGATGCTGAAGCTGAAGCTCCAGTATTTTGGTCATCTGATGCAAACAGAAAACTCATTGGAAAAGTCCCTGATGCTGGGAAAGATCGAGGGCAGGAGAAGAGGGTGTCAGAGGATGAGATGGCTGAACGGCATCACTGATGCAATGAACATGAACTTGGGCAAACTCCGGAAGATGGTGAGGCACAGGGAGGCCTGGCGTGCTGCAGTCCATGGGGTCACAAAGAGTGGGATATGACTGGGCAACTGAACTACAAACATGGTAAAGCCATGCCTGTGATCCTTAAAGGCTGTAAGACCCCGGGCACGTTCTCAACCCCATTAAGTGGTAGTTTCCTGAGCTTTAAAATGGGGATAATAATATTTTGCTCCTAAGATTGTTGTGAAGAAAAAACAGCATACTGAAAATATTGAATGTGATTCCTGGATCATCATAAGCACTAAGTAGAAGCTCTTATGGTTAGAATTGTGGGTACTAAACAAGGGCTACAAACATCTAGATACCACCCAAACTAGGGTTTATACTCATTTCCCAACATTACAGCGTGCCTTATAAATAGTTAAAATACTAAACAAACTGTAGATATAACTAAAGCAACCCACTTAAAATGGTTCATCACTTGCTACTTTACAAGGTTCTCTAAAACTAGTCAATTATCTTCTGGACAAACAGATGGCCTTTCCTCATCTTAATATACGTAGAATGATTTTGTGAACACAAGCTGATCTGTCTTAAAAATCTAAGCATTCTTTTATCTCTACATAAATTAGTAATTCAAAACAAAATTTTTAAAGAACAAACTTCCATTTTGCTAAAAACGAGAGTCCATTAACGGATGCCTTTAAACTTAGCAAGCTCTCCAGCCATCTTATCGGTGGGTTTTTGTTGTCTCCCTCAAATGCACACTGATGGCCAGGCCTCAGCAGCATCAGATGCAATGAGATGCAGCTAGCCAACAGTCCAGGACCACCTTCTTCCTGGGCTAGATTTTAACACTTCTATGCTGCTGCTGCTAAGTCACTTCAGTCGTGTCTGACTCTGTGCGACCCCATAGACAGCAGCCCACCAGGCTCCCCCGTCCCTGGGATTCTCCAGGCAAGAACACTGGGGTGGGTTGCCACTTCCTTCTCCAGTGCAGGAAAGTGAAAAATGAAAGTGAAGTCGCTCAGTCATGTCCGACTCTTAGCGACGCCATGGATCGCAGCCCAGCAGGCTCCTCCGCCCATGGGATTTTCCAGGCAAGAGTACTGGAGTGGGGTGCCATTGCCTTCTCCATAACACTGCTATAGTGGACATTTAACCCATTAATTAATGATGAAAAAGGAAGGGATAAGAGTGCTATATTCTGACATCAATAGTTTCAAAGAGCCTAATGAGACTGTTTGGAAGGCATACTAGGATGCCTTCCAAAATTGATTAGCTCTACCATTGATGGGAGTAACTGAAGAAAACATTCAGCACAGTTTGATTCAACAGTTCTTTTCTGAACTGCCCATGAGTCCTGAAACTGAAGTTCATCTGGAGTTTATTTATACCATGTTTACAGAGATCCTGAACCATGAAAAAGAGCAGCTCCTTATCACCGACTGCTCCATCTGTTCATCTATTCATCCATCACTCTATCCATCCATTCATCCATTACCCAGCTGCCCCACAAATACTTACTGAATGCTTTTCCTCTCATGGAGCTTACCAAGAATGATGAGATATAATATGGAGCTATTATTCTAGAAATAACAATAAATAAAATAAATGAGGGGTGAAGGAATACAGTGCAGTATATGTGTGCAAATTTAAATAGGAGAGAAGGGATGGTCTCAGTAAGTAGGCAATATTTGGGCAACAACCTGAAGGAGGTGAGGAAATAAACCATGCATATGTCTGAAAGAAGAATGTTCCATATAGAGAAACAGCATGTGCAAAGCTGAGTGTGTACTTTGTGAGATGGAGAAATACCAAGGAGGCCTAACATAGCACAATTCCACTGGTCTATGAGACCAGAAAGCCCTGGTATTTTCCCACACTGTGTTATCCTGGGTTCCCTGGAAAACAGAGCCTGAAGAAAGGTTTAAATGCTAAAGCTTTCGTGGGAGGTATAATCCATGGCAGCTAAAGTGAGGAGAAAAGAGGGAGATTCAAATACAAGGTGAGGGGCTTCCCTGGTGGTCCAGTGGCTAAGACTCCACACTCCC
>NW_011493734.1:4905-7746 GCF_000754665.1 Bison bison bison | reverse complement strand
GGATCAGAAGGAAAGTCCAAGTGCAGAGACAAGCACTGGACTGCATGCATTGGACCACACATGAGAGCTCAAGAAGACAATGTTGTTGGAATAGAAGACTGGGCACAGTGCTCAAGCCTCTGGTACTTTGGCACTAGAAATAGAGTAGAACACCCATTGCACAAACAGGTCTGGACCAAGATATGTTGCAGCTGAGGCAAACTAAGAATTAGATATGTGCTTCTGATGCTGTTCTTCCAATATTAATGCAACCTTTTCTTACTGAGGGAGTAGAACTGGCATCAGGTTGGTTTTTGTCATTTCTACTGTCTACTTCGCTAAAGTAGGACTGATTTGTAAGTTGATGGTTACAGAAATGTCACACGTGTAGATCTGAGTTAAATAGTACCATATTTTTGATTTCCATTGGAAATAGTATAACCTTTACAGATTGGTGCTCAGAGCAATTATGCGCTTAGTCTGTCTTTTACCTTGGCTCTGAGCCTGAAGGATCCCAGAATATGAGTGTCTGCTAATTACCCTGGTGTGAATGGCCAAGGGCTGGTGTGTGTGTATGTGTATGTGCATACAAATAAAAGTGTATCTGTGTGTGATTGTTTGTATGTATGTGTGCATGTGTGTGTGTGTATGGGCATGCATGTGTCCCTCCTCCTGAACAAGGTGGATTCTACCAGGGTTAGAAATATGTCAGTAGTATTGAATCATCTAAATTTTATCACTTGCGAGTTTAGAACTGACCACTTTTTATATAGCCTTTTCCCTTTTTCTTCAAACCCCAGAGCTTGGATTCAGGAGTCTGCAAGCATGGAGTCCACCCAAAGATGGGCACAATAAAGGATAAACATGGTAGAGACCGAGTAGATGCTGAAGAGAATAAAGGATAAACATGGTACAGACCGAGTAGATGCTGAAGAGATCAAGAAGAGATGGAAAGAATACACGGAAGAACTGTATAAAAAAGATCTTAATGAACCGGATCAGTACAATGGTGTGGTTAGTCACCCAAACCCAGACATTCTGGAGTGCGAAGCCAAGTGGGCCTTAAGAAGCACTGCTGTTAATAAAGCTAGTGGAAGCGATGGAATTCCAAAAGAACTATTCAAATCTCTAAAGGAGAATGCCATCAAAATGTTGCATTCATTATGTCCACAAATCTGGAAGACCCAGCAGTGGCCACAGGACTGGAAAAGGTCAATCCTCAACCCAATTCCCAAGAAAGATGGTACTAAAGAATGTTCTAACCATCAGACAATTGCACTCATTTCCCATGCTAGTAAGGTCATGCTTAAAATCTTGCATGCTAGGCTTCAGAATTAGGTGAATCATGAACTTCCAGATGTCCAAGCTGGGTTTAGAAAAACAAGAGGAACTAGAGATCAAATTGCCAACGGTTGCTGGAGTATAGAGAATGCAAGGGAATTTCAGCAAAACAGCTATCTCTGTTTCATCGACTACATGAAAGCCTTTGACTGTACAGATCATGACAAACTGTGGAAAGCTCTCAGAGAGATGGGAATACCAGACCATCTTACCTGTCTCTTGAGAAACCTGTATGCAGGTCAAGAAGCAACAGTTAAAACCCTGTATGGAACAACTGATTGGTTTAAGATTGAGAAAGGAGTATGACAGGGCTGTCTGCTGTCACTCTGTCTAACCTATATGCAGAGCACATCAGGAGAAATGCCGGCTGGATGAGTTACCAGTCTGAATCAAGATAGGCAGGAGAAACATCAACAGCCTCAGATATGCAGATGATATCACTCTAATGGCAGAAAGCAAAGAGGAACTAAAGAGCCTCTTGATGAGGGTGAGGGAGGATAGTGAAAGAGCGGGCTTAAAACTAAATATTCAAAACACTAAGGTCATGCCTTCCAGACGATTACTGCATGACCAATAGAGGGGGAAAAGGTGGAAGTAGTGACAGATTTCCTCTTCTTGGGCTCGAAAATCACTGCAGATAGTGACTACAGCCATGAACTCAGAAGACAATTGCTTCTTGGCAGGAAAGCAATGACAAACCTAGACAGTGTATTGAAAAGCAGAGACGTTACTCTGCCAACAGAGGTCCATATAGTCAAGGCTATGGTTTTCCCAGCCATCATGTATGGTTGTGAGATCAGAACGCCAAAGAATTAATGTCTTCGAACTATGGTGCTGGAGAAGACTCCTGAAAGTCCCTTGGATCGCAAGGGGTCGAACCAGTTAATATATATATATATATATATATATATATATATGTATTTTTGCTTTACAATATTGTATTGGTTTTGCCATATATCACCATGAATCTGCCACGGGTGTACACGTGTTTCCCATCCTGAATCCTCTCCCACCTCCTTCCCCATACCATCCCTCTGGGTCATCCCAGTGCACCAGCCCCGAGCATCCTGTATCATGCATCGAACCTGGACTGGCAATTCATTTCGCATATGATATTATACATGTTTCAATGCCATTCTCCCAAATCATCCCACCCTCGCCCTCTCCCGCAGAGTCCAAAAGACTGTTCTATATCTGTGTCTCTTTTGCTGTCTTGCATACAGGGTTATCATTACCATCTTTCTAAATTCCATATATATGTGTTAGTAGACTGTATCCTAACTAGTCAATCTTAAGGGAGATTAAGCCTGAATATTCACTGGGCATTACCATCTTTCTAAATTCCATATATATGTGTTAGTACACTGTATCCTAACCAGTCAATCTTAAGGGAGATTAAGCCTGAATATTCACTGGAAGGATTGATGCTGAAGCTGAAGCTCCAGTATTTTGGTCATCTGATGCAAACTGACAACTCATTGGAAAAGCCCTGATGCCGGGAAGGATCGAGGGCAGGAGAAG
>NW_011493734.1:0-1566 GCF_000754665.1 Bison bison bison | reverse complement strand
GACTTGGGTGCCACGAATATGGGTTCTTATGCACGCACGCACACAACACACACGCACACAAGCACGCACGCATGCGCACATAAGAACCCATATTCGTGGCACCCAAGTCTACCGTTGCGTGGCAACGGCTGATCAAGGAAAGCCGTTGAGGGGCAGACTCCTCATCAGCCATTTGGTAAGCTATAGTTAGCTGGGCCGTGAGGCAAGGATGTGGGAAGGTTTGTCCTGTGAGTAGGGTGTAGGTGGAGTAGGCCCTAGTCAGACCGGGGAGAGACAGAGAGCAAGAACACAGCCATTTTGAGTGGCTTGCTCTTCCAACTGCCACTAGAAATTCCTCGATGCCCCTGGGACTTCACAGGGCAAGTATCTTACAGGTAGTTAGAAAAACGCTTGCCCATGTTCTTCTGAGTGCTGTTTGTTGTCACATACCTATTGGTATTTTGTGGTTGCCAGGTAGGCACCTATTTCTATTTGTCTTCTATGACTTGCCATTCTCCAGCACTCACTTTAAGGTCCTGTAGCCCCAGTGCTATGTGATGGTCTCAGGAAGAGTAGGTCTGGGGAGCATAACCCTTCTCGCCCTTTTTTACTTTATCTTGAGTAATTTTCTTTTCATGTTTTATCTCCTCTGCCCAATAATCATGTAACCCCTTCTTTGGCCCAACATGTCAGAACCTCTGATGAACAGAGCACCTTGAGCCATTAGGCAATGACCCCTCCCTCTAGGGGGCCCCAGAATTCTCATCAGATCAGGCACAGGGCAGACACCAGGTTAAGAATTTGTCTTCCATCACCCCTCTATCCAGAGATCTTTCCTCTTTTGCCTCCGAGATGAAAGGGACCTTAAATCAACTCAGGTAAGGCGAGGACGGGCTTCCCTTGTGGCTCAGTGGTAAAGAATCTGCCTGCCAATGCAGGAGATGCAAGAGACACAGGTTCGATTCCTGGCTTGGAAGGTCTCCTGGAAAAGGAAATGGTAACCCACTCCAGTATTCTTGCCTGGGAAATTCCATAGGCAGAGGAGCCTGGCCAGCTACAGTCCATGGGGTCGCAGAGTCGCACACTTCTCCTCCTCCCTTCCTCCCTCATCACTTCTCACTGAATGTCTTTCTTTCCCACAAGGGCTTAGTGGGACTAAGGGTAAATCCAGCATGGCTTCTGTGGTGGTAGAGGTGATGAGGAGAGAGAGGGGAGAATAAATCTGATCCTGAAAATAGATTGAAATTTAAAATGCAACTGGAAATAAGACCTGGAGCAAAGTCACTAAATGATTGATGAATAAACTTAGTAATTAAGTCAACCTAGTTTCTTTGCATATGACTTTCCCCCTGAGAATAATCAACAGAATTCTAAGAAAAGTATTTGCCAAAGTTATCTTATATTTAGTTATCCATAATTCTGTGCAGTGCACAGAGGAAGAAAAAGAAAACCTGGTAAGATGGCCAGGTTCAAGTCTTGCCTGATAATAGAGGTGAATTTTGTGGCTGTTTTGATTATAATTTTTGAGCTAGAAATCAATAGTTCTTCCCTGTAGAACTTACCAGAAAGAACTTGGCTGACAGCATG
>NW_011493733.1:10463-10785 GCF_000754665.1 Bison bison bison | reverse complement strand
GAAGGAAATGGCAACCCACTCCAGTATTCTTGCCTGGAGAATCCCGTGGACAGGGGAGCCTGGTGGGCTGCTGTCCATAGGGTCACAGAGTCAGACACGACTGAAGCGACTTAGCAGCATCAGCAGGAGCTGGCTAACTCTTGGATGAATTATTAAAATATGCTTAAAATGTATAAGGACATTTAAAAATACCAGGCCTGTAAGAGGCATGCAGGTTTCTTGTGCTTCTGCTGCTGCTGCTGCTAAGTCGCTTCAGTCGTGTCCGACTCTGTGCGACCCCGTAGACGGCAGCCCACCAGGCTCCCCCATCCCTGGGATTCTC
>NW_011493733.1:8111-9053 GCF_000754665.1 Bison bison bison | reverse complement strand
GGCTGATCCTCTGAACCTCCTGCGGAATCAGAAAGGGGTTGAGGGTGGGGCGGCTTCTCCCCTCCTCAGCCCTGCTGCTTCCCCCACGAGGCTGGGCCCCAGCATCTCCTGCTCCATGACCCCGACCCTTCATCCATCAGCCTCAGAGCCCCTGGAGGCTGCAATTGCCCCGCTTCTCTGCCCAACTTCCAGCACTGCCCCCAGGACACCAGGTGTGCTGAGACTGGAAGCAGAGTTCAATCAGATCAGCCAAGGACCCAGGGACAGGCCTGGGGCCAGTTGTCCACTCACTTTACAGAGACCCCGTTGTTTCAGGAGCTGTTACGTTTAGCCCCTGTCAGGGACTGGGGTCCCCAGAGGATTCTGGATGACCCCTGTGGCTGCGGAAGGGCTGCAGCTACCTGGAACCCACTCTGCTCAGCGCGTCTCTGAAACGGCCCCGCAGCTGCCCCTGGCTCTCTGCCTCTTCCCCCCACCCCTGAGAAGTCCAGTGACAGGATGTGGGAAAGGGCGTGGGGGGAGCGTTTCCCTCTGTCCCTCTGAAGCCTGGGTCCCCGTCTGCGTGACCCTCCTTGACTCTCTGTAGAGCCCCCCAACTCCTACCCTAGAAAGGAGGGGCTCCTTCAGAGCTGACCACTGAGCCTCACCTGAGACCACGAGCGCCAGGGGCTCACTGGGCTGTGACAGCAGGTAGGGGTCTGTGCTGAGTGAGCCGTAGCATCTGTAGGTGCCCCCGTGGGCTGAGGTCACAGGGCTCAAGGAGAACTCGGCCTGGTACCGCCCGTCTTGGCCCTGGGAGCGCAGACGCAGGGGGCGATGGGCTGCCCCCTCCTTGGACAGAAGGAAGGTGTCCGTCCTGTTTCCTGACTGACACAGCAGGGTCACATTCTCCCCCAGGGCCACCGAGGGCTTGGCCGCACCGAGAGGGAGGGTCTGTCTCTG
>NW_011493733.1:7315-8011 GCF_000754665.1 Bison bison bison | reverse complement strand
GAGGTTCTAGGACACAGGAAATAGACTCTCAAGAATTCATTATTTCACAAGCTAGTGGAAACAGAAGGAAACATCCCTGCAAGGAGATGCGTAGAATTTAGAGTGAGGCATTCAAGCCCAGAGGAGCCCACGAATGGAGGTGGTGCTGTGGATGGACACCCACTCAGGAAGACAGGAACCAGCTGCTGTGTTACCTTAGGTGCAAAAGGGGTCTTTGCAGGTGTGACTGAGTTAAGGCTCTTGAGAGGGGGAGATGACCTTGGATATTCTAGGTGGACCCAGTGTAATCACCAGAGCCCTTATAAGAGAAGCAGGCGGGTCAGAGAGTGAGGAGATGAGATGTGACCGCAGAAGCAGGAGTCCTAGTCAGAGAGAGGATCCGAAGATGGAGGAAGGGGCCATGAGCCAAGGAGTGCAGATGGCCCCCAGACGCTGCAAAAGGTAAAGGAATGGAGCCTCCCATGGAGCCTCCAGAAGGAACACAGCCCTGCCCACCCCGGATTTCAGCCTCGTGTAACTGATCTCAGACTTCTGCCTTCCTGAACTGTAGGGAAATAAGCTGCGTTGTTTGGTGCTGCTGTGTGAGTGGTAATTTGTTACAGCAGTTGTATGCTTGTAGGGATGAACGGCCTCCAATCCCAAATCTGACAGGCATTAGCCCAGTGAGGGGTGAAGGTCAGGTCAAGGACAGTGTCC
>NW_011493733.1:4969-7215 GCF_000754665.1 Bison bison bison | reverse complement strand
GTGGAGGATTCACGGAACATGTCTGAAATCAGCTGAACAACTGTAAGAACATAACTGGGTCTCTGGAAACAGCCAAGCACCAAAGCTGGGTCTCTGGAAACAGGCGCTACACCTTCTCTCCAAGGAGCTAGTTAACTGTGGGAGGGACCACATGGATACTGAAACTCCCAGAAGTTGATGGTGGGTCTCAGGACTCTAGTTCTTGCCTGCAGCAGAATTGACTCGATGACTTTCCAGAAAGGAATGATTCCACAGGGAAACCCAACGTCCACTTTGGGCTTTTGCAAGTGTGGCTTGCTGCATCTTTAGTGCAGAGGCCAGGTGGGCACGCGGTCAGTGTCTGGCAATGGTTGCATAAGTGCTGGACTTGGCCAGGGGCTCTGTGGACGGCGGGGACACAGCTCTGGCCACTCTCTGGGTGAGGAGCTGGTGGTTCAGCTGGGCGTAGGTCACCTCCTGGGAGCCTCCTGCAGCAGGGGTCTGAGGATAAAGATGCAGGGTGAGTTTGGGTGGCAGAGTGAGGGCATGTCACCTCCACAGTGAGGACACAGAAAGACATTGTGGCTTCTGTCCCTCTCTCTTAGGGTCCCTCCCTCTGGGGGAGTCTGACCACCATGAAAAGCCCGTGTGGTGAGGATGTGAGATCCTGCCTGCTGCCAGGGGACTGAGCATCGTGGAAGTAGATCTTCCAGCCTCTGATGAGTGTAGCCCTGCTCAGCATCTTGACGGTAACCTCAGAACAGACTGTGAGCCAGAACTACCCAGCCAATCCGATTCCAAGTTCCTGGCCCAAGAAACTGAGATGATTCTATTAAGCTGCTAAATTGTAGGGGCTTTGGTTCATAGCATTAGCTGATGAATGCAAACACTTACGAAGGCGCCCACCTCTCCATCCACATCAGGAAATCTGTCAACGCTGGCCACACCTGAATGGGAGGAGGACCAGGGCTCAGTTCTCTGAGGTGGAGCTTAGGAGACAAATATGCCTGACCTCACAGCTTCATATTTCATCTCCACCCCACCTGGAACATCCTGGAATGCTTCATCCCCCACCCCCACCCCCACCACTGCTTCCTGCATGGCACTGAACCCCTGCTTCCCCTCCCAGACCTGTCCCCCATCCTTGTCTTTACCTGGGGTCCCATCTAGGACATCCACAGCTGGGCTGAGCCTGAGGAGAAAGAACATGTGAGCCCTGAGGGCTGCCTGGGGGCAGAGGACAGGCAGTCTGAGAAGTCATCCCCAGGGCCCTCACCTCCCCTGGCGTCTCTGCTTCTCGTCTTTGCTTCTGGGAGGCCCTGAGGAGAGTCAGGTGTGAATTAAGAAGAGAAGGCTTCTTTCCAGCACCCCCACACGGCCTGCCCAGTCACCCTCCCCTGTCCCTGAGACCTACCTCGTTTTCTCCGGAGCTGACGGTGGAGGAGGAGAAAGACCAGGAGGGAGAGACAAAGGAGAAAGGCCACAGAGACCCCGATGAGAATATAAACCTGCTCTGTCGACAGGCCTGTGGGAGCTGGGAGGGTGGAATCAGATTATCAGCAGTATGCCCTTATGGAGCACCTGCTGCATACCACCCACACACACACATGCTGGGTGTTTATGGTGTTCACACTGAGATATAAAGAAAGCTCTCACACGCACACCAGTCCTGTGGCTTGGGACTTGCTCTCCCCTGCTTTACAAAGCCGGGTCTGAGCGCTGAAGCCTTGGGTCCACAGTATATTGGCAGAGCTGGAATAATACCAACACCAAAGCCCATTCTCTCCCTCTTTCCCCAAAGAGCACACTCCACGAGGAGGGAAGAAAATATTTCCTCGTATGAATAAGATTAACGCTTCTCCAGGCTCAGGCAGTGCTGCGGGGTCGGTGCATTTATTCCTGGTTTTGCACACGAGCAACGAGGAATGTGGAAGGATTGGGTGATTGGATTTAATCCGGGGCACAGAGCTGGGGAGGGCGGGACTGGATCCAGGCAGTCTCGGTGATGGGTTCTTCTCTGGACATGAGTCTCCACAACATGAAATGGGAGTTGGGGAGCGAGATGAAAGGGGGCTGAGCTGGACTGCTACCCCCGGCGGGTTCAGGGCCTTCCGAGAGGGCAGGTCTGCCTTCTAGGCTGCTCAGGCATAACCATCAGTGGTCCCTTCCCTTTGGCTCCTAGCCCCGCTGTCCCTCTCTCAGCGGGAGCCGGGCCCTCCTTTACACCCTGACCGCAAGGGGGCACTGCGGAGCTGCAGCCAAACCCC
>NW_011493733.1:2181-2932 GCF_000754665.1 Bison bison bison | reverse complement strand
CAATTCTCTCATCTTAGTCGAGAATCACCACACGACCCAATTCTCTCATCTTAGTCGAGAATCACCACATGATACAATTCTCTCATCTTAGTCGAGAATCACCACACAGCACAACCCGCTCATCTTAGTGGTGAATCACCACACAGCACAATTCTCTCATCTTAGTGGAGAATTAGCACATGACACAATTCTCTCATCTTAGTCGAGAATCACCACACGACCCAATTCTCTCATCTTAGTCGAGAATCACCACACAGCACAATCCTCTCATCTTAGTGGTGAATCACCACACAGCACAATTCTCTCATCTTAGTGGAGACCAGCACACAACACAATTCTCTCAGTGGAGATCACCACACAACACAATTCACTCTCTCGCTTCTTTTTCTTGTTGGAAGCTTGCAGAGGTGTACAGCCCTCACCAGCATCCAGTTTGGGAACACTGCTGTCACCCCCGCAGTGGACAGCCCCACCCCCCGCCCATCGCAGGAGCAGGTGACTTCCCGCCACTGCGGTTAGTCTCCCCACTGACGTAAGGACCCTGAGACTCGGTCACATCTTGCTCAGGATGACATGGGAGGTGACAGAGCAGCTGGGGGCGGCTCCCTCCCTGCCCACGGCCACTCCAGAGAGAGGGGCAGGGGGACACAGGGCGGGATGCCCGGCTCATTCCTGGGACGAGGAAAGCAGGGCTCTGAGTGGGTGGGAGTGACCTGTGCTGGGTCTGAAGGGATGGGTCGCTGCCTGTGCT
>NW_011493733.1:1466-2081 GCF_000754665.1 Bison bison bison | reverse complement strand
GGAGGGCGCGAGCTGGCGGGCTCAGCACGGTCCTGAGGGTCGGGTCGTCCCTGCGGGGCCATCGAGGGCAGAGGGGGGACAAGGGAGACCCGGGCCAGGGTCCCCCCCTGGGGCTGTTAGCAGCTCGGGGTATAAGCCGGGGCCCCCAGGCCCCCGGGTCGGCTCCGCTCTCATCGAGGTCCGTCTTGGGGAGGCGGGGGTTTGGGGGAGACTCACCCTGCTGGGTGCGGGCCGTCTGGGCCAGACAGAGCGCTGGAAGAGAAGCTCTAGTGAGAAGATGCCCGCCTCGCAGTTTCCTCACTGGCCGCAGTCCTGAGACCCTCGAGGAGCCGTGGGGTGGCCGGGTGTCTTTCCATCATTTCCCAACACCGCCCCCCACAACATTACGTCTGACTGCAAGCCCTCTCCTCGCTCTGAAGAAATCTCAGACAACCCGACCCTCTCCTCCAGGCCAGCCCGGCTCAGTCTGCGCTCACCCCACACCCAGTCCGTGTCCAGGACCGAACCTTTCCCGTCACTTGGGTCTGGGCCAAAGCTGAGGGCGCAGCCCCGGAGATGAAGGGGGAACCACGTTGCCCCCCAGGATTCTGGCGTCTCCTGGGCTGGAGTCAGGGC
>NW_011493733.1:0-1366 GCF_000754665.1 Bison bison bison | reverse complement strand
TGGGTGTATGTGTATGAGTGTGTGTATGTATGTGGGGGGCTGTGGGTGTGTGTGTTCAGGTATGTGTGTATGCATGTGTGCATGTGTGTGGGTGTGTATGGGTGTGTGTGTGTGGAGGACCTGGAGCACAGATCTGGCCCCACAGACCCCAGGGGCTGAGGGTCCCTGTGTCCACTTTGCAGCACCCAGACAAGCCCAGAATCTGATGGGTGGGCGCCGACTGGAGACCAGGAGAGCTGGTGCTGCAGTTCAGGTTCAGAGGCCGTCTGCTGGCAGAGCCCCCTCGCTCAGGGGAGGTCAGCCTTTTGTTCAGTTCAGGCCATCAGCGGATGGATGAGGCCCACCGACATTGTGGAGGACAATCTGCTTTGGTCAAAACGCAATGATTTAAACGTTAATACCATCCCAAAACATCCTTACAGACACACCCAGAATGTTTGACCATGTAAATGACCATGGGCCAGCCGAGGAGACACAAATTTAAATACCACAAATTCCACCACACCTACGGCATCAACTTGACACCTGTGTGCACGTCCTGAAACCACAGCTGATCTCCAGATAAAGACAACAATGAGAGTGAGTGAGGAGCGCACTCTGCCAGCCCCTGCCTCTGTGGGGACTTCGCCGACTCTGAAGCCAACTTCCTGCTTCAGGGCTGCAAGTCCTCCTCGACCCCCGACCCCCACCACGACCCCCACCACGCCCTTGCCTAGTTGAGACATGTGGGGTTTCCAGAAGCCTCAGTGACAAGGACACGGAAATACACTGGGATGGAGGAAGAGAATACTGAGAAAACCCAGGGATGGTCCCTGCAGACTCACCCTGGACACAGCGACCCTCACCCGCCAGGGAACGTGGGACCAGACCTGTGCTCCAACTGCTCCACACACACACACACACACTCGTGCACACACATGCACACACACACACATATACACATGCACACACACACGTACCCACACACTCCTGCACACACATACACATGTGCATGCACATATACAGACACACGCGCACATACACACACTCACATACACCTGCACACACACACCTGCCCACACACACACACCTGCCCACACACACACACACACTCATATACACACACACATGCACCCGCATATACACAAACACACATACACACCACACACACACACACCCTTCACTTCCCCGTTCTGCAGACTGCTCCCCTCACCTCACATTTTCACACCCAGGACAGGCAGCTGCCCTTGAGACTCAGCAACACAGACTGGGAGAGCTACCCCTCCCTCACCCCCTCACCCCCTCCCTCTTTCTTTCCCCCACATCTAGTTCCCGTCCATCCGTCCATTCATTTACTGAGGCCTCCATGTGCCTCTGGCTCCACAAA
>NW_011493732.1:13704-17082 GCF_000754665.1 Bison bison bison | reverse complement strand
ATATATAAAATATTTATGGGAAAAAAACCCTTATTTTTTGGAGAAGAGAACATATTTACCTCTTTCCTTCTACCCCAGGAAACAGGCCTTTTTATTAAGTAAATAGCAATAAGCCACTTTAACCTCTATTTTCCACGATAAGGCAGAGAGCCCTACATCCTAAAGAAAGTGAGAAAGGCTGACAGGATTTTATTTTGCAGAGAATGTTGGTAAGCTCAGGACCAGACCTGAATTATTTGGCACATCAGAAGAGATTTTGGAGGCTATGTGGGAAATAGATAAACAGAAATAAGATAGCTGGAAACTGAAAAGATGGATGATGGGAAAGAAAAAAAGGCAGATCTAAAGGACAATTTAATTCTGTTTTTATTGACTGGAATGGGCTATAAATTCTCTTCCTGATCTCTTTTCTAAATATTCACTAATATCTGCCTTTCTTAATAATGTGCTGAGAATCTTTTTAACCTAGCTACTTTTAATTTTTTTCTTGGGTGGGTGCAACACAGTGCTGAGCAAACCCACAAGGGAGACAGCAGGAGTGCCCCACTAAGGTTAAGGAAGAAAGGAATGGCAGTGTGGTCGATAGTCTCCAAGATGGCTCCCAATGATCCTCATCTCCTGGTATTCATGCCCTTGTATCGTTTGCTCACACACCACATCAGGCTGATCTTGTAATCAATAGGATGTGGTGAACAGGATATTATGTGACTTCCAAGGCTAAGTCACAAAAGAGATCACAACTTCCCACTTGCCTTGTCTTGGAGCACTCAATCTGAGAGAAACCAACTGCCATTACGTGTGGACACTCAAGCAGTCCTATGAGCAGATTCATGTGGCAAGAAATCAAGGCTTCCTGCCAATAGCCAGCACTGACTTGCCAGTGATGTGAGTGAGCCCGCTTGGTAGTAAATCCTTCTTTGTTTCCAGTCAAGCCTTCAGGTGACTGCAGCCATAACCAACGCCTTGATGGCAACCTCATTAGAGACAGCAAAGCCGGAACTACTCAGATAAACTGTTTCTGAATCCCTGACCCACAGAAACTGTAAGGATGATAAATGCTTGTTTTCCGTTTGAGAATAATCGGTCATGCCACAATAGATAACCAATACAGGTGGCTTCCTACCATCTCTCAGGTTCCACTCTGGCAGTTAAAGAGCAAAATTTAGCTCACTGGAAAGAGGCAAAGTTTTGGATTTACACTATGAGTTCAGTTCTAGTTTGGCCACTTACTAGCTACAGGATTTTTAAATTTTCTGAGGCTCTGTTTCCTCATAACTAAAATGAGGCTTGTGATGTTTGATAAGATAATAAGGTATATAAACCACCTTGTGCATAGCTTGGCATATCCTACATATGTTTAGTAAATGTAAAGAAGCCATGAAGTGTGCATTGAACACAATTAGGGATCTGCCCTGATCCCCATTCATCTGGCTAGTAAAACAATGCTCATTGTTGATATATTTGCATTTCTTTTGAAAACTTAATAACAAAATGGCCTATTCATACTATGCAACATTCAGTTCAAGTAAATCATACACTATTTGGGCACTGTTGACTTACTATTAAAATAACCAACCTTACTGGTGGCTCAGAGGTTAAAGCATCTGCCTGCAATGCGGGAGACCTGGGTTCAATCCCTGGGTCAGGAAGATCCCCTGGAGAAGAAAATGGCAACCCACTCCAGTATTCTTGCCTGGAGAATCCCATGGATGGAGAAGCCTGGTGGGCTACAATCCACAGGGTTGCAAAGAGTTGGACACGACTGAGCGACTTAACTAACTAACCGAGAACTAATAGTATTTTGATGGCCATTGTAAGATCTTGATTCATGAACTGCAAGAAGCCATGAAGTGTTCATTAAAGTAGGGATCTGCCCTGATCCCCATTCATCTCTTTACCAATGCTGTGTTCCATCACCCACTTTCTCTGTGCTGCGTGGTGATGAAGCCTAACAACTGCAACTTCCCATAAGAAGTGAGCTTGAGAGCTGGAGATGTCTCACCCTAACTTACAACCAGAAGTTCCTGGGTGTTTACCTTTCTTGCAGCAGCCTATAGTCCAAGACTGACTGGTCCTAGATTATAAAAGGATAGTTCTTAAGCCTTGAGATAGACAAATTTGGAGGTAAAATGTATGCCCCGAGGCTCATCATAGGATCAAGCTGAGTCTGGGACTTCACCTGAAATAAAACTCTTGCTTGGCTTTGTCCCTTTTCCTCTTCTCCTTTCCCAATCTCTCACTGGTAGTTCCCAAGAGTCCTTCTTAAATCACTTGCACTGGAATTCTTGGCTCAAGTTGTGCTTCTGAGGGCGTCTAAGCTAAGACAGAGACCTGAAGGTGGGCCTGTCTCCTCGCAGACAATTTTATTTTCTGTCTTTAGGAATAAATGTGAGTGATCAACCTGGAGTCAATTCAACTGCTGATGTGATTGTTTGGAAATTAGCATAGGGTTAAGAGGGTTACTTTTTCACAAGTTTAAAATGACTAGAAATGTAACTGCTTCCAACCTAGCTGACAGTCAGGTAATTGAGTTGGAAGCAACATTGGTGAAAGGAATATTCTACTTAAATTCAAATTATGCACACCATGGCTAAACTACGTAATGCAAATAACAAACTCGGTGATGATAAAGGGACTAATGAAGGAGTATGTAAGCAATACTGCATTTTACACAATTCTGAAATTTCTTCTCAACTAAATTACAAACTGAATCACTCATTGCTCTTATGGGAAGAATGAGAAGGAAATTAACACATAATGAGCACTGATTCAATGCCAGGCAATATGTTAACATGTTTCATGTATCTTTCAATCTTCATACTCAAACACTTAAGGAAAGGAGTCTCACCTAAAAGACAAAGGAAGAATCTGAGGATCAGAGTGTTTAACTAACTTGTTCATGGTTACAATATCAGTACTAAGACGAAATTAAATTCTACATCTCTATAAACACCATAACCAGGCTCTGATCTGACATCAATAAGAAAAATGTTGATGTGATCATGCGGTTACTGCACAACTCCTATAAATGGCCACGATTTTGAGTGAATCTGATACCCAGAGGACACTACTTTGTGTCTATACTAAACATCTATACTAAACAATCAAAGTTTCCAAATCCTCTCCATGTATTTGATGATAAGGATTCATGTTAATGAATCAACCAATGAAATGTTAAGATTCTGTGTAATATGCCTACATCCAAATTAGTCTTATGCTTAAAAGAATAATAAAAATATTAATGTTTTCAGCTCTACTTTACTAGAATGTCTTTTCCCCATCCTGTATTAATTATCTAATAGGTCTGAAATGAAATTAAGAAAGCAAACACACTGTTACACATACATTTGTCTTATTGCCCAAATTGTTTGGATTATG
>NW_011493732.1:10676-12251 GCF_000754665.1 Bison bison bison | reverse complement strand
CTGGGAACAGCACTTGAAATGAATAAGGCTCAAGTGGGAAGATTTTAACCTTTGACAATTCTCCTTTTTTCCTCTCTCTTATCTCTTCTTCCTGCCTTGAATATAGTTATGATACCCAGAGGTGGATCAGGCCAGTTACAATCATGAGCAGGAAAGCCACACACTAACTATATCGGGACAGAAAACCAGATGGTGTTTGGACTTTCCCAGTGGTCCAGTGTTTAAGACTATACCTTCCAATGCAGGGGGCATGGGTTTGACCCCTGGTCGGGGAACTAAGGTCCCACATGCTGTGTGGTGTGGCCAAATTGTTTTTTAAAAAAGATGGTTTCTAAGTCCCTGATGGAATCATTTATTACACTACTGGACTGTCTGCCTTGTCTTTGTGCTTGAAGAGCGAGAAAAGACCTCATGGGCTTGAACATATTCATTGGGAAAAGAAAGACACAGCAACCTGCCTTAGAAGAATTTACAGTGCAATCAGGAAGGTAATGTGAAAAATTAAAATATGATATATCCTTAAATCCAAATACACATATATCAACTTGAGTACATGTTAATTTAGGAAATATCAATTTTCATTATGGTGTTCAGTATCTGTGCTGACTGCTCACCATACTTGGAGTTTATAGTAGGTACTCAATAAATATTAGTAACTGAATTAGTAAACTATATAAATGTGTTATGACTAAAGTAATTTGGAATTACTCACAAAGGTCTTTGTAGAAAAAGTAAGTCTTGCAAGAAATAAACATAATATATGGATGGAAGAAAGAGATAATATTCCAAGTAGGAAAAGAATGGCACATTTAAACATCAGCTGGTGAACATCATTTTGTGGATAAGAATGGCTGTGCTGAAGCTTTTGGAGATAATGTGAAGAATGTAGATGCACTGATTATATTAAATACATTAAAAAATAATTTTTAATGGATCTCCTAAACCTTATAACGAGATCTGACAATGAGAGGAGAATGGAAAGTCCTCAGAGGAAAATACCAAGAAAATACTGTACCTGAGAGGGAAATTTGCATACGTGATATGAAAAGCAAGAACAATTATAATTCAAGACAAAATATCAGTGGATGGCTATGCCTGCCAAGACACACACACACACACACACACAAACGATAAAATGGCCATGGGATAAAAGTAATCTGGGAGATTTATCTGCAAATTCCAATCCATGTAAATGTATAACAAACATGCATGCAAAATCACTGTCAAGAACTGTGAAGGAACGGAGATTTTACCCTATTTGCAAGCTAACAATTTAGCCTGCCACTTTCATGGATGTCGACCTAAGACACAAGGCTCCTGGGTCAGAAATACAGAAGGATTTCTTAATCACAGCAAAAGCATTAGCACATGTTGTGCCGGTTCCCTGAACCCTAGGTACTACACATCGACCTGAAGAGGGCCAGGTGACACCTGCACAGGCAATGGTGAGACAGAAAGGAAACTTTGATCTTAGAGAACTTAAATATTTGATAGTGGGCAATACACATGTCTGATCTTGGCTCCAAATAGAGGAAATGTCTGTCTTCCAAGATAATCCAGAAAAGGTAGTTCAGA
>NW_011493732.1:10052-10576 GCF_000754665.1 Bison bison bison | reverse complement strand
CATCCATCCAGTCAGTGACGCCATCCAACTATCTCATCCTCTGTTGTCCAGTTCTCCTCCTGCCTTCAGTGTTTCCCAGCAGCAGGGTCTTTTCCAATGAGTTGGTTCTTTGCATGAGGTGGCCAAAGTATTGGCACTTCAGCTTCATCATCAGTCCTTCCAATGAATATTCAGGACTGATTTTCTTTAGGATGCACTAGTTGGATCTCCTTGCTCTCCAAGGGACTCTCAAGAGTCTTCTCCAACACCACAGTTCAAAAGCATCAGTTCTTTGGCACTCAGCTTTCTTTATAGTCCAACTCTCACATCCATACATAATTATTGGGAAAACCATAGCTTTGACTAGACAGACCTTTGATGGCAAAATAATGTCTCTGCCTTTTAATATGTTGTCTAGGTTGGTCATAGCTTTTCTTCCAAGGAGCAAGAGTCTTTTAATTTCATGGCTGCAGTCACCATTTGCAGTGATTTTGGAGCCCAAGACAGTAAAATCTGTCACTGTTTCCCCATCTATTTGCCATGAA
>NW_011493732.1:8632-9952 GCF_000754665.1 Bison bison bison | reverse complement strand
AAGTGATGAGGGGGGGAAATGAAAAGGATAAAAGTGAGAGAAAAACAGGAAAAGGGACAGACTCAAGAATGAGAAAGATTGGTAATATGGCAGAATCTTTATATTAAATTATATTTAATATTAATATTTGTATATTATACATTTACATATTTAATATTAATATTTATATTAAATTATAATCTGTTAAATTCAATTCCAAAATCATTTATGGAATGCTAACTCTATGAAATTCAACCTGGCAGGAGTTGGGGAAATTAAAACAAAATAAATATGACTTATTCCTCTCCTCTAAGAATGAATGTGTATATGTGTATATAGTTCAGTTCAGTCGCTCAGTCGTGCCCGACCTTTTGCGACCCCATGATCTGCAGCACACCAGGCCTCCCTGTCCATAACAAACTCCCAGAGGTTACTCAAACTCATGTCCATCGCATTGGTGATGTCACCCAACCGTCTCATCGTCTGTCATCCCCTTCTCCCACTTTCAATGTTTCACAGCATCAGGGTCTTTTCAAGTGAGTCAGTTGTTCACATCAGGTGGCCAAAGTATTGAAGTTTCAGCTTTAGCATCAGTCCTTCCAATGAATATTAAGGACTGATTTCCATTAGGATGCACTGGTTGGATCTCCTTGCAGTCCAAGGGACTCTCAAGAGTCTTCTCCAGCACCACAGTTCAAAAGCATCAATTCCTTGGCACTCAGCTTTCTTTATAGTCCAACTCTCACATGCATACATGACTAGTGGAAAAACCATAGCTTTGACTAGACAGACCTTTGTTGGTAAAGTAACGTCTCTGTTTTTTAGTAGGCTGTCTAGATTGGTCATAGCTTTTCTTCCAAGGAGCAAGTCTTTTAATTTCATAGTTGCAGTCACCATCTGCAATGATTTTGGAGCCCAAGAAAATAAAGTCTGTCACTGTTTCCATGATTTCCCCATCTGTTTGCCGTGAAGTGATGGGACTGGGTGCCATGATCTTAGTTTTCTGAATGTTGAGTTTTAAGCCAACTTTTTCACTCTGCTCTTTCACTTTCATCAAGAGGCTCTTTAGTTCTTCTTTACTTTCTGCCCTAAGGGTGTCATCTGTGTATCTGAGGTTATTGATATTTCTCCTGGCAACCTTTTTTTTTGTGGGGGGGGGGAGCTAATTAAATTTAAATGCCCTTGCACAGCAAAGGAAACCACAAACAAAATGAGAAGACAACCTAGAGAATGGGAGAAGGTATTTGCAAATGATGCATCCAACAAGGGATTATTTCCACAATATACAGACAACTCATACAGCTCAATATCACAAAAACAAACAAATGTTAGTTACTCAGT
>NW_011493732.1:6248-7574 GCF_000754665.1 Bison bison bison | reverse complement strand
CCATTACTTTGCTAGCCTGTGAGATGAATGCAATTGTGCAGTAGTTTGAGCATTCTTTGGCATTGCCTTTCTTTGGGATTGGAATGAAAACAGACATTTTCCAGTCCTGTGACCACTGCTTAGTTTTCCAGATTTGCTGGCATACTGAGTGCAGCACTTTCACAGCATCATCTTTTAGGATTTGAAATAGCTCAACTGGAATTCCTTCACCTCCACTAGCTTTGTTCATAGTAATGCTTCCTAAGGCCCACTTGACTTTGCATTCCAGGATGTCTGGCTATAGGTGAGTGATCACACCATTGTGGTTACCTGGGTCCATAAGATTTTTTTTTTGTATAGTTCTTCTGTGTATTCTTGCCACCTCTTCTTAATATCTTCTGCTTCTGTCAGGTCCATACCATTTCTCTCCTTTATTGTGCCCATCTTTGCATGAAACGCAAACCTTGATTTTCTCATTTTCTGCTTTCCAGAAGGAAAGGGCTCATCAGTACCATGTCCTGCCTCCCAAGAAATCTGAATGCACGTTAACAAGCCACAGCCAGAAACAGACATGGAACATAGACTGGCTCCAAACCAAGAAAGGTCTACATCAACGCTGCATATTGTCATCCTGCACATTCTACTTCTATGCAGAGTACATCATGTGAAATGCCAGACAGGATGAAACACAAGCTCCTTTCTTCCTCCAATGGAGTAGATTGGCATTTCCAACCTGTTTTTTTTTTTTGGAATACACATCCAGTAAATGTTAATAAAACTGTGTGTGTGTTCCAGATGCTCTTATTCAGTGGTTTCCATCCTGTGTATTATTCGATCATTATTACACTCACACCAAATTCACATCTTGACTCTGTTCCTATTAGCCATGTGACCTTGGACACAGTATTTCCTCCCCTCTGAATTCTTAAGGTGGGGAACAAGGCGGAGATGTTCACTCTAGGCACTGCTATTCAGCATCACATTAAGGGTCCCATTAAGTAGTTATGGATGCTGAGAAGTTCCCTGGTCTGCCGTCTGCAAGCTGGAAAAATCAGGAAAACTGGTGGCGTAGTTAAGTCGGAATCCATAGCCCTGAGAACTGGGGTGCTGATTTCACAATCTGGGTCCAAAAGTCCAAGAACCAGGAGTTCTGATCTAGTAGGACAGGAGGAAATGAATGTCTCAGCTCAGAGCTCCTGGCAATCTTGACTCCAGCTTGTGCTTCATCCAGCCTGGCATTTCGCATGATATACTCTGCATAGAAGTCAAAATAAGCAAGGTGACAATATACAGCCTTGATGTACTCCTTTCCCGATTTGGAACCAGTCTGTTGTTCCAAGTCCAGTT
>NW_011493732.1:3139-6148 GCF_000754665.1 Bison bison bison | reverse complement strand
TTGCTTTTTCGATGATCCAGCAGATGTTGGTAATTTGATTTCTGGTGTGTATATATACTTATATACACATATATTTATATATATATAAAATAATAAGCATATACACATAAAAACTATAACCAAAACTCATATAATAAAACTGATGTGTAAATATTTAGTATTTTTAGTAAAACAATGAAATGCTGGGGACTTTTTATTACCTATTAAAACAGCTCATTGTGGTCATCAAAATTAAACTATCATCTGCAAAAGAGTAAATGAATGATGTGTTTCACAGGATAGTGGAGGCTGACTTCTCAATACATCAGTCCTAAACTGCAGATAGCGACCAGACTTTTGAACATTAAAGTGTAGTTCATTTAAAAGATGGAATCTTTAACAGCAAAACAGATCTTGCTAGATAGCAAGACTTTCAAGGGAATTATTATTTGAACCATTCCACTGAAGAATTACCCAACAGATTTCACACATGCAGTTCTATTTCAACCTCATTGCAGACAACAAAAGAAATATAAAGTGAAAAATGCCATCAAATTCACATTGCAATTGAAACCCCTCTATTTGCCATGGTTTGGTATTCTGAAAATGGAAAAAAGTCAGTATGCACTATTGCAATAATTAGTACAAAGACATCAAGATTAGGTGTTGAAGAGGAAAAGAGGGAATTTTTCAAAAGTAAGATGCCAAAATGATGAAACTCATTAAGTTGGGGGATGTTCTTATTCTCTAAAGCAGTGGTTCTCAAACTGTGCTCTGGGGACCTCTAATGGTCCTCAAGAGACTTTGAAGGATCTGCAAAGTCAGTAACATTTTCATAATAATATTACAGTGTTATTTGCATTTTTCACTCATTCTCTCCATACTGTACAGTGAAGTTTTCCAGTGGTTATATATGTCATATGTTGTTGTTTAGTCACTTCAGTCATGTCTGACTCTGCAACCCCACTGTCCATGGAATTTTTCCCAGCAAGATTACTGGAGTGGGTAGCCATTTCCTTCTCTAGGGGATCTTCCCGACCCAAGGATCGAACTCACATCTCCTGCATTGCAAGTGGATTCTTTCCCACTGAGCCACCAGGGAAGCCCATATGTCATGTTATATCACACCAAATGGTTTATAGATGCAGATATGAGAATCCAAATTCTTCTATAAAGCCAAACACTCAAGAGATTTACAGAATTGGAAAATAATCCTGCTCTTCACTAAATTATATTGTTTTGGAAAATGCGGTTATTTTTCCTAAAATTATGTTAAGTTGCAATGAGAAGTGTTATTGGTGTTTTCAAATGAATAAATAACTATTTTTAAAGTTTCTCAGTGGAATCCATTCCAAGGATGCAGGCTTGAGAGAGCAATGTGTTACTGAGACCAACTGAATAGTATATGAGACTGAACCCCATTAAGGCCTTTATATAGACGATTAAGATTCTGACAGATAGGTATAGAGATCTACCTGTCTTGCAGTCCCCAAGACAAGCCTCATGGGGAAGCTTCATTGCTGTTTAAACCTGCTATCTACCAATCTGGAGTGGCTGGCTACCCCTTCAGTCTCTCCTTGTACAGGGGCCAGATGGAGGAAGGCCAATCAGGGTGGCCTGCAGGGGATTGGAGGCAGACAGATATTATCTGGAAGTCTAAGAGGAGAGATAAAAACTTGCATGTGTGCATAGCCTGATTTTCCCTTTTGTTTACCACATCTCTAAGGATAAACAATTATCTTCTGGTTGAAGATGATCAAATAAGCCGCAGGAAGAAACTGATCAGAAGTATACTGATGGGACTGTTGTGAAAACCAAAGCAGCAAGAGAACGATAAAGAGAATAAGGTGAATTGAGATTTGGGAAAAGGAAGTAGATACTATCTGGGGAGAAGGCTAGGGGAAATTGAAATAAAAATAAAACCAAGATTAGAGAAAGGAAGAGGATGAGTGAAACAAAAAAAGCACAGCTCTGACTGCAAATCAGCAATGAAAGGGAAGAGAGAAAAGTGTGCATGGGAATCTACTTTTTCTGACTTTTTTCTCCAGTTTCTAGTATTGCTGTCATTGTTTTTTAAACTTCCTTGGTATGACTTCCTCCTGTGATAGTAATTTCTATAGCTGTAACAAAGTAAGTTTTCTCTATGTATAACAAATCAGATAACTGAAAAAAATTAGGAGGCAATTTGCAGAGGAGGAGAATAAAGTTTATGTGTAATATTAAAATAAAACTTCACCATGCTGTTCAGATCTGCCACAAGTTGGATAGGATGACCACAGAGAAAGCACTCTGGCCAATTTAAAGGCTCTCTGCCATCTACGCCTGTCATTAAAGGGTTTTTTGGCAGTCACTCATTGAGGTCCAGGTGGTATTTCCATAATGGGTTGGGGATGGAATTTGATCTCAGAAAATGGATGTGGATTTAGTCTTGGAAAACAGTGGATGTACAGTGTTCTGGCATGCACCCAGTCACTCTGCTGATAGATACTCACAATTTCAGTTGAGAGCAACTACCTTCTTTAGCTTCTCCACCTCCACTCTTCCAGTTGTTTAGACAATCACCAAGTTACAGCCATTAAACTGGGTAAAAATATACACTGTGTCTCCAAGGTGTTTGTGCATTAGACTTCAGCACGTATCATATTTTGTTGTGATTATTGACATGTCCATCTCTTTAATAAACCATATCTTTCATGAAGAGCAGAACAGTGGCACACAGTAAGATCTCCAACAGTCATTCCGCTTTTGCTCAAACGCATCATGGCACGACGGCTCAATAAGCCACTTAGAAATGGATTTGGCTTCTTTAAATATAGTAGGTTTCCCATCATTGGAGGTTTCAGGCAGGGCTTAACTCAGAAATCCCTAAAGACCCTTCAAACAAAGTCAAAAAACAAAGGCACAGGGACTTCCCTGTTGGAACAGTGGTTAAGAATCTGCCTTGCAATGCAGGGGATGTGTTCCATCCCTGGTCAGAGAACTGAGATCCCACATGCCACAAAGCAACTAAGCCTGTGCACTGCAGCTACT
>NW_011493732.1:0-1280 GCF_000754665.1 Bison bison bison | reverse complement strand
CAGTTTGTTACAAAGCAGTAGATAACCTATACATGACAATTTTCTGAACGAGTGTCACTTGAAATAGGCAACAGAAAACGACACAGTCCAGTAAAGTAAGGGAGTGCCGGAGGATTTTTTAAGCCAAAATTCAGTAACAAATCCCAGTTTTCCATATGCAACTGATCCTAGAAATTAGGGACAATCGAGGTAGCTATTCATAAATTAGAAAAAAACAAAAAAAAGAGTTAGCATACAGTTATTCTGAGGCAGGGAAATGATTGAAAGTCTGAAGTACCAGCAACAGAAAGACGTGTAGCAAACGGAAACCACTGAAGATGTGATTGTCACCTGGCAAATATTGATTAAGGAAAATGAAAAGTGAAAGTGTAAAAAGCACCGGCTGAGCACAGGTGTTGACTGTGGGTCGAGTTCCCACCCCGGAGATTTCTGCTCACTTCTTAGCACTACATTCAGGAGGAAATGGCAGATTCAGTAAAGCTGTTAAAGCAATATCTTAGCTTCCCAAGCAGGAGAGCTTTCTATTTAAATTGCCACCCCTCAGAAGAGCTGCATTAGCAAGCTGCAGAGAAGGAGATCTGGGTAAATTTGCCATCTCGGATGTACTCCCTAACCTCCCATTTTGTCCTTTAAAATCAAGGTTTTCAACACTGAAGATGATAAGTCTGCAAGCTACCTGAGTTACATTCTCTAACACTAGCTTGAACAATCAAGGCCATTTTCTTGAACACTTTCCTCACCCTCCCTATCTGCTTTTTTCAAATCACTTAAAGAGAGTCATGAACCAAGAACTGTTTAAAATGCACAGTTCATAAATCTTTTGATGTGGGAACAATTCAATACCCAAACCACATAGCTGCCAACTTCCACTTCTTCACCTTTGTTCTGTATTTTGATTGGGGAAGACACAAAGCTAAGAGAGTATGATGAATCCCAGGGAGAGACAGTATAGCAGCCATTACAAAATAGGGAGAGTCTGAAGTGTGGTCTTTGCTACTTTCTCAGTTTGTCCCTCTGAAATAGATAGCTGGTGAGAAGCTGCTATATAACACAGAAGGCCCAGCCTGGAGCTCTGTGATGACCTGGAGGGGTGGAATGGGAGAAGGGTTGGGAGGCTCAAAAGGAAGGGGGTGTATGTGTGTGTGTGTGTATATATATATATATATATGAAAATGAAAGTGAAGTCACTCAGTTGTGTCTGACTCTTTGCGACCCCATGGACTGTAGCCTATCAGGCTCCTCCATCCATGGGATTTTCCAGGCAAGAGTGCTAGAGTGGA
>NW_011493731.1:14622-14923 GCF_000754665.1 Bison bison bison | reverse complement strand
AAGGATACATTCCACTCTGCAAACATGGGGTTACAGCCTTGCATTTTGCTTCTGTTCTGAATCTCTTTTGGTGTAGGCACATATATACTATACTTATTTCTCTCTTCTGTTTGTGTGAGCACTCTTCTTTGGCTAAAATCCTTAATTCTTACACACCACTTTGAAGAAAGAGTCCAAATATCCAAGCATAATAATAATAAAGACTCTCTTTAGTTAAGGTAACTTTGCCAATTTTAGCTCCTCAAGAAACTCTCTTCATTTCAATCCCTGGTACACCCTAAATATTCTATCACTCCTTTAA
>NW_011493731.1:8903-11090 GCF_000754665.1 Bison bison bison | reverse complement strand
GTATTCTTGCCTGGAGAATTCCCATGGACAGAGGAGCCTGGTGGGCTATAGTCCATGGGGGTCACAAGGAGTCAGACATGACTGAGCAACTAACACTTTCACTTTTACTCCTTAAGTGTATGCATGTGTATATACACAGACATATGCACACACAAAATAAGGATTATCTCAATAAAACTTTTAATGATTTTATTTTTGAATAAATATTGAAAGGATCAGCTTCAGGTATTGTTAGGGAAATATAAAAATAGATGAACCCAAATGTATATAGCATTCAGTAACCTGGTGTTAAATAAGACACACTAGGAAGTACATCACTGATAAAAAGGCAGCAGTGTTACACTGTCTCTTCATCTAATTTTTGCTCCTTATACTATGTTCCTTCTGATTATACTGGATTCTTTTTCTGCTGTCCAGCCATCATCTGCCATAGTCATAGTCTGATTTTAAAGTCATAACCAAGACCAAGTTGCTTATTTAGCTATCTATCAAATTCTGAAGCTCCTTTTTCAGAGAGAGGCATGAACTTCTTTTTAATCACACAGATACCAAAAAATATATAAATTAAATACACTTATAATTAAGAAGGAAGTTCATCATTTGGAAGAATAGACATGGGTAGTGTAGAAGTCATTAGTGCAGTTTGCTAAGCATTTCTGTACCTTCAGGTACAAGTTAGAATTACACTTCCCTGACACTGGTTAAGTTTGGCATAGATTCATGGATTCGTCTGGCCAATAAAATGTGAAATGGGAATGAAATATACCTCTTCTGTGGCAGATTTAAGAGGTAAATTCTCTTCTCTCTGTCAAGACTGTCATGGAAGAAGTTGTTGAGAAGGTGGTTTAATCATTCAGGGTTCCTGAATGTTTACTGTGAGCAGAGTCTTTAGGTCCCTGTGTCATACAGCATGTGTGAAAACTAAATTTTGTTGTCTTAAGGCACTAAGGCTTGGGGTTTGTTTGTTATAACAGTATAACCTCACCCATTTTGCCTGATACAGCTAAGTGTAAGCTAAGCTGCAAATAGCTGTGGTAGCAAAACTCTGCAGTGAGGTACAGGCAATTAGGAAAAAAAAAAAAAAAACTGTTTAATGTCTCAGCTTGGAATTTGACAAACATGTAAACTAAAGGTGACAAACATGTAAACTAGAGGGAAATCAGCATACAAATAATATTAGCCAGACAACCTAGGGAAATGAACTTTAAACTGTGCTGGGGTGATGATCTCTAGGGATTTCTCTGCATCTCATCAGAAATCACCTGAGGGAGTTGAGGGTGGGAGGGAGTTCTCTGCAAACTAATCTAACAAAACATCTGTTTCTCAGATTATCTGAGATAATTTGTTTACAAATGGGTTTTCCAAATACTGCATCTGAGGAAGGGATCACGTGGTGAAATGATATTGGGAAGACATTCTTTTGAGAATAATAGATAACATAAAATGTTGTCAGTGGTATATAACGAATTTCTCACTATTTGCTCACTATACCATGCTCATTCATACCTTAGCATCTTTGTGTGAGTTGAACCACGCTTCTTCCAATCTCTGTCTCACAAACTGCTGTGCACTCTTTATCATGCACATAAAATATTGCCTTCTCTGTAAAACCATCCCAGATGCACTTTTGAGAATGTGAGTGTGCATGTGCACACACATACAGACTAACCTATGCCATTCTTTCCAGTCTTTCATCGCATTTTGGTGTTTGTAAGTTGCTCTCCTTTACTAGATTATGAGAGGTTGACAGAGTCTAGAAAGATGTAAGTAGTTTGTAATTGCTAAAAGAAAATTTAAACAATAAAGTTTAGTTTTCTGTATTGTTTTAAGCAAATTGTTTAACTTTAAAACTTGCAAGTCTTTGGCATATTATGTCTTAAGCATTTAACTTAAATCCCCCATAGGCTATAAAATTCAATGCTATCCAAATGATATACTACCACAATTTCATAGTTGAAAGATACTTTTGCCATTCTTTGTTTGAACTATAATTAACAAAGAGGATAAACAACCTGGAATAACAAAAACCAAAGCCTTTGTCTTTATTATATCACATACTCCTTACTTTTCCATATCAACAGAAATACCTCTAACTAATTCTCTTTACCTTTCTGTTTTGACTTTTATAAGTTTCTGCTCTTACTGTAAATTCTTTGCACATTGAGCAAAAACACACTCAATGTTTTA
>NW_011493731.1:4291-6293 GCF_000754665.1 Bison bison bison | reverse complement strand
ACCTCACATTTCAAACCCACTTTGTTCAAGGGTCAACTGTATTTTTCCTCAAACATTTGAGTCAGTTGCAGTTATAATGCTTTTAAATACTTACAGTGTGTTTTCCAAAAAAAAAAAAAACATTCTTTTATATAACTGTAGTAAATTTATCACACTCAAGATATTAACATTAATAATAAAAAAAACCTTTAAACAAATTATGCCAATTACCACATAGTGTCCACTATACATTTTAGGAATCAGCAAACTAAAACGAACTGGAATGGGTGAACTTAACTCAGATGACCATTATATCTACTACTGTGGGCAAGAATCCCTTAGAAGAAATGGAGTAGCCATCATAGTCCACAGAAGGGTCCGAAATGCAGTACTTGGGTGCAATCTCGAAAACAACAGAATGATCTCTGTTCGTTTCCAAGGCAAACCATTCAGTATCACGGTAATCCAAGTCTATGCCTCGACCAGTAATGCTGAAGAAGCTGAAGTTGAACGGTTCTATGAAGACCTACAAGACCTTCTAGAACTAACACCCAAAAAAGATTTCCTTTTCATTATAGGGGACTGGAATGCAAAAGTAGGAAGTCAGGAAACACCTGGAGTAACAGGCAAATTTGGCCTTGGAGTACAGAATGGAGCAGGGCAAAGGCTAATAGAGTTTTGCCAAGAGCATGCACTGGTCATAGCAAACACCCTGTTCCAACAACACAAGAGAAGACTCTACACATGGACATCACCAGATGGTCAACACCAAAATCAGATTGATCATATTCTTTGCAGCCAAAGATGGAGAAGCTCTATACACTCAGCAAAAACAAGACCAGGAGCTGACTGTGGCTCAGATAATGAACTCTTGACTGCCAAATTCAGATTTAAATTGAAGAAAGTAGGGAAAACCACTATACCATTCAGGTATGACCTAAATCAAATCCCTAATGATTATACAGTGGAAGTGAGAAATAGATTTAAGGGACTAGATCTGATAAAGTGCTTGATGAACTATGGATGGAGGTTCGTGACATTGTACAGGAGACAGGAGCAGTACCATCCCCAAGAAAAAGAAATGCAAAACAGCAAAATGGTTATCTGAAGAGGCCTTAGAAATGGCTGTGAAAAGAAGCCAAAAAGCAAAGGAGAAAAGGGAAGATATACCCATCTGAATGGAGAGTTCCAGTCAATAGCAAGGAGAGATAAGCACACCTTCCTCAGTGATCAGTGCAAAGAAGTACAGGAAAACAATAGAATGGGAAGGACTAGAGATCTCTTCAAGAAAATTAGAGATACCAAGGGAATATTTCATGCAAAGATGGGCACAATAAATGACAGAAATGGTATGGACCTAACAGAAGCAGAAGATATTAAGAAGAGGGGACAAGAATACACAGAAGAACTGTACAAAAAAGATCTTCACAACACAGATAATCACGATGGTGTGATCACTCACCTAGAGCCAGACATCCTGGAATGTGAAGTAAAGTGGGCCTTAGGAAGCATCACTACGAACAAAGCTAGTGGAGGTGGTGGAATTCCAGTTGAGCTATTTCAAATCCTAAAAAATGATGCTGTGAAAGTGCTGCACTCAATATGCCAGAAAATTTGGAAAATTCATCTGTGGCTATGGGACTGGAAAAGGTCAGTTTTCATTCCATTCCCAAAGAAAGGCAATGCAAAAGAATGCTCAAACTACTGCCCACTTGCACATATCTCACACACTAGTAAAGTAATGCTCAAAATTATCCAAGCCAGGCTTCAAAAATACATGAACTGTGAACTTCCAGATGTTCAAGCTGGCTTTAGAAAAGACAGAGGAACCAGATATCAAATTGCCAACATCTGTTGGGTCATAGAAAAAGCAGTAGAGTTCCAGAAAAATATTTATTTCTGCTTTATTGACTATGCCAAACCCTTTGACTATGGATCACAATAAACTGTAGAAAATTCTTAAAGAGATGGGAATACCAGACCACCTGACCTGCCTCTTGAGAAATCTGTATGCAGGTCAGGA
>NW_011493731.1:0-583 GCF_000754665.1 Bison bison bison | reverse complement strand
TGAAAACAGACTCAAAGATACAGAGAACAAATGGATGGTTGCCAGAAGGGGGGCTGGGTGGGGAAGGTGAGACAGGTTAAGGGGATTAGAAGAACAAACCTCTAGTTATAAAATAAATAAGCCATAGGAATGCAATATACATCACAAGGAATATGGTTAATGATATTATAATAAATTCATATGGAGACAGATGATTACTATATTTATCATGGTGATCATTTCATAATGTGTGCAAATGTCAAATGATTACACTTGAAACTGGCATAATTTGTATGTCAACTATATAGCAATATAAAATGAATAAATGCATACATGCATAAATTTAAAAATAAGATCTACACATAGAATGGAATATTATTCAGATGTTAAAAAGAAGGCAGTCCTGTTATATACGACCACTTGAATGAACCTAGAAGACATTATGCTAAACGAAATAAGCCAGTCACAGAAGGACAAATAATACTTCATGAGTCTACTTATATGAGGTAACTAAAATAGCTTCATGGCAAATAGATGGGGAAACAGTGGCTGACTTTATTTTTCTGGGCTCCAAAATCACTGCAGATGGTGATTGCAGCCATGA
>NW_011493730.1:15108-16499 GCF_000754665.1 Bison bison bison | reverse complement strand
CAGGCATCCACAGACTGTGGGAGACTGGTCCACGCATCTCTGCAGTGTCCTTGTCCAGGACAAGAATGAGCAAAGGATGGCCAGTGACAACTCTGGGTAGTGAGTCCACAAATCTGCAATTACCTCAGGAGACAAAGACAAACTCACAATTTCTGCTGTGCTGTTGTGTGTGTTTGTATCCATAAGAGGGGTTGGAGGGTTTGCAGAGTCAGCCAGCATAAATCAAGTGCTGTGGGCCTCTAAAACCATTACCCGTGGACGCCTCAGTCTGAGGAGCCATTGGCCCCGATTAAAACTCTTCAAGAAATTGGCATAGAAGGAACCTACCTCAACATAGTAAAGGTCACATTTGATAAGCCCACAGCAAATATTATTTTCAATGGTTAAAAAGTGAAAGCATGCCCCCTAACATCAGGAACAAGAAAAGAGTGTCCACTGTCACCACTATTATTCAGTCCAGTTTTGGAAGTCCTAGATACAACAATCAGAGAAGAAAAAGAAATAAAAGGAATCCAGATCGGAAAAGAAAAAGTATAGCACTCACTGTTTGCAAATGACGTGATGCTGTAAATAGAAAACCAAGATGCTATCAGAAAATTACTAGAGTTAATCAGTGAATTTAGCAAAGTTGCAGGATAAAAAATCAATACACAGAAATAATTTGCATTCCTACATACTAACAATGAAAAATCAGAAAGAGAAATTAAGGAACCAATTCCATTCACCACTGAACAAAAAGAATAAAACATCTAGGAATAAACTTACCTAAGGAGACAAAAGAACTGTATACAGAAAATTATAATTTGATGAAAGAAATCAAAGATGACATAAACAGATGGAGAGATATTCCAGGTTCCTGGGTAAGAAGAATCAATATTGTGAAAATGACTATACTACCAAATGTAATCTACAGATTCAATGTGATCCCTATCAAATTACTAATGGTGTTTTTCACAGAACTAGAACAAAACATATCACAGTTCATATGGAAACACAAAAGACCCTGAATAGTCAAAGTAACCTTGAGAAAGAAGACTGGAGCTGGAGGAATCAACTTACCTGATTTCAGGTTATACTACAAAGTTACAGTCATCAAGACAGTACGTTACAGGCTCAAAAACAGAAGTACAGGCCAATGAAACAAGATAGAAAGCCCAGAGAAAAACCCACACACATATAGGCACCTTTTCTTTGACTTAGGAGGCAAGACTATACAATAGAAACAAGACAGCACTTTCAATAAGTCGTGATTAAAGAACTAGACAACTAAGTGCAAAAGAATGAAATTAGAAGACTTCCTAACACCATACACAAAGATAAACTCAAAATGGGCTAAAGACCTAAATGTAAGACCAGAAACTATAAAACTCTTGGAAGAAAACATAGGCAGA
>NW_011493730.1:12160-12699 GCF_000754665.1 Bison bison bison | reverse complement strand
CCCATTAACCACTACGTTTCTGCTTCCTTAGCTGAGGAAAGGGATGATAGCATTAAAAATTCTTACCTCATAGTGTTGTGATGAGTACTCAAAGACTTTATTATACCTGTACATATGGAGAGCTAACCACGGTTCAGAAGGTTGAGCTTATCTTCTTGCCTCTCTTCACTTCCGTTTCTGCTTGTACTCACACCCCCCTGTCCCTGCCCCAACTCTTTTCCCCTACCACCCCAACTCCACTCTCTAGCACCTGTGCCCCATCCTCAGACTCTCCATCCAAAAACATGGCTGATAATCTCCTCATGATTTACGTCAGAAAATATCCATACCACCACCCTTGAATTAAAAATCATGAATATTGGCAGAAGAAATAAGAAACAGACTAAAACTGGCAATGTGAAAACTACACATTAAATAAAGCATTACTGATGAAAGTCTGACTATTAATGTTTTCATGTCTTCATCAGATTCAGATTTTCAGAATTTGATACAGGAGAATTAGACTTGATAAAAAGAATGCAAAAAAAAAAAAAAAGTGA
>NW_011493730.1:9674-11736 GCF_000754665.1 Bison bison bison | reverse complement strand
ATCTTCCCCCATGCCTCATACACTCCGCTCTTGAGGGCTGAAGTGATACTGCAAGGTCCATGCAGTGAGTCAAAGGTGGTCTTGACATTGTGTCCTGGGAACACTATCCAAGGAAATGTGGAACAGCAATATTATTAACTACAGTAATGAGAACAGCTAGAATTGACTGAGAATGTACCGTATGGCACATACTGTTTTGACAGTTTCCCATGTCTTAACATGGTCAGTGTTCTACACTGCCCCATGAAGTAGTTAAATTTACTCCAAGCTAGTGATTCTATGTGGCTAATGGAGGAATGAGGCACAGAGAAACTATGTAACTTGTTCAGTGTCGCCCAGCAGTAAGGGAGCCACCAGTCTGGAGGCATTGTGGAAAACTCAGTGTGTTCTGTATTTATTCAGTCAAGGGTAAGATCCAATGGCTATGACAAAATATGTAGAATAACAGCTACCACATACCACAAATTGATCTTACATCATGGAAATGCAGACTAAATAGAAATCCGATTTCTTCAGAAATCTTTCAGATAGAGGCTTGCCAAGACTGGAATTAGGATGTTTTGTAGAATCAATTGTCTGAGAGTCTCCTCAGAACAGCGGACAGCATGTCAGTGAGTCTCCTAACTGGAGGTCATGGGTTCCTGCATCAGAGAAGGCAGCAAACCCCTGTCACCTGCACATGTTCCCAATGGAGACAGAGCCTGGCAGGATGCAAAATAAGACCATTCCTCTGCTCTGGTAGTGCCTAGACAAGTTGTCCATGTCAATCAGAACTGAGGAATTCTTAAAAAAAATTGCAGATTTCATGATCTGCACTCCGGCAATCTCAGTACAGTTACAACAATGCCCTAGAATCTGTCATTTTTCACTATGCTTGGAAAACTCAGGGACTTTATTAAACCCCTTTAGTAGCAAGACTGTCAGCAAAATAAGGGAAATAGTGATCAGAACACATATCAGAAAAAAAAAAATAGAGATGATCAACAAAACACAAAGCTGGCTCTTTCAAAAGATTAATACAAATTCATAAACTTCTACTCATATAGACCAAAAAAAGCAAGATAACCAAAGACAACACTTACCAATATTGAAAGTAAAATAGATTTCAGATCCCACAGAAATTAAAAGGATTCTGTGAATGATTCTACATAACTATATCTGGCAATTTCAGTGAAAGCAACTAACTAAGTTCAGCCAAAAAGAAATAGATAATCTATTGAAAAACCGTTCTTGTAGTTGAAAATTTTACAGAAATCTCCAGGCCCAGGTGGTATCCCTGGCACAAAAGAGAAAGAGAGGGAAAACATGAGTAGGGACAGAGAAAAGGCGACTATATTCTAATACAATCAGTTACTCAAGGTAAAATGGGCCAAATCCAAGCAACCTTCTGAAGCCATTGGTTTTCATTTTCTCATTGTCCTCCAGCTTCCCATTCCTGCCTCCCTTCTTTGCCCCAGTTGCTTTTTCCTTCTTAAGTCCTGCCGTCCATCAAGAGTAGCAATACTACGAGGCACGATTCCCACATTAAAACTGTATCCACTGGTTTACTGACAGTCAGCATGGATGCTATCATCCCAACAGCTGGTATACTCAAGCTCTCTGTCTCTCATCATGGACCAGAAGGTTTCACTTCTAATTTCAGGTATAGCTAGGAGAGAAGGTGCAGGGCACATGTTGGATCCTTGAGTCCTTAATCTGTGAAATGCAGATGACCACAAATTGTGGGAGAAACAGAGATGGCAGCACCAGACCCTTTTCAATGAGTGCTAAATCCATTGAAATATGCCAAACCCAGAGCATCACAGGACTCCTTGACATTCAGAAGCACGTCAAGTAGATTTCCCTGCCAGGACTGTTGCGTTTATTGTTCCTTCTGCCTGGAATGCTCTTCCCTTAGGTATGCCCATGGCCTGCTCCCTCACTTCCTCAACATCTATGCTTAATTGTCCTCTTTCAGACTTTTCCTTATTATCTTGAATAAAATAATAACATCATACCTCCATACACCCTTTTCCCTGATCTAGCATTATCTTTCTTCATAGTGCCTGCCACCCTTGATTTA
>NW_011493730.1:9103-9574 GCF_000754665.1 Bison bison bison | reverse complement strand
AAAAAAAAAAAAAGCTAGGAATAAAACCACCATATGACCTAGCAATCCCACTATTAGGCATATACCCTTCAAAAACCAAAGCCAAAAAAGACATATGTATCCCAGTGTTCATTGCAGCACTATTTACAGTAGGCAAGACATGGAAGCAAGCTAGATGTCAATCGACAGGGGAATGGATAAAGAAGCTGTGGTGCATATATACAATGGAATGCTAGTCAGCCATAGAAAAAAAGGAATGCCTCTGAGTCAGTTCTAAGGAGGTGGATGAACCCAGAGCCTATTATACAGAATGAAGAAAGTTAGAACAAGAAAAAACAAATACCGTGTATTAATGCATATATATGGAATCTAGAAGGATGGTACTGATAAACCTGTTCGCAGAGCAGCAATGGAGACACTGACATAGAGAACAGTCTTATGCACAAGGATAGGGGAGAAGAGGGAGAGGGTGAGATAAACGGAGAGAGTAGC
>NW_011493730.1:8628-9003 GCF_000754665.1 Bison bison bison | reverse complement strand
GTGGTCTTTTGCCTTCCAGGTTTTGTTCTCGTAATTTTTTAAAAGTATGAGATAGGGGAGTTAATGTCGTCATGATTCTGTATCTGTTGTTCTGTTTATCTTTATATTATACTATGGTTATGCTACTTTCCATAATAATGAGGGTGCTCCACTAATGTTGGTCAGAGGAAACACATGTTGAGATGTTCATTTGGACCAGGAACTGTTCTCTGTGATGTGTGCATTCTGACATGACACCCCATGGTCTTTCAAGCACTTAGGAGAAACTGCGTTCAATCAATACACAGATCCATACACAGTAAAGTTTCCTGCAGATAGACATGTTGATCTGCCTTTTGATCCAGAGCACACTAGACACTTCAATGTATTCCAGAC
>NW_011493730.1:4999-6307 GCF_000754665.1 Bison bison bison | reverse complement strand
CATTCATTCTCTCCACAGTATGTGTGAAGCATAACTATGAGAGTTAGGAAGGAGAAAATCAACCTTGCCCTCATGGAATGTACATTCTGTTGGGATCATACATCCCCAAACTCTAAGTAATTTTTCAGGTGTTTGTAACTGCCGTGATTAAAATTAAATTGGGATAGTGAAATAGAGAGAGGGGATCATGTCTAGAGAGATTGGTCAGGGAAGTTCTTTGTAAGATTGTGACAAGATTTGAGCAAAAGCCTAAAGGAGATGACTATCTGGGAGAAAAGTATCCCAGATGGAGATAATGGCCAGTGGAAAAATTGGGAGTGGAACTCAGTTTCATGTGTATAAAAACACTGAGGATGATGATGTGACTGTCACAGCATGATGGAGGGAGAGTCAGGAGATTGAATGAGAGAGGTAATGAGCAGCAGGTTCCATAGGGCCTACTGGCCATGGGGAGGACTTTCACTTGAGCCCCAAGAGGTTTATTACAAGAGAAGCCCCCATGTTTCCTTCAGAGTCCATGATCACACAATGATTTTTGAGGAATGCCTGGTTCACCCCAGGAAAACCACAGGCCCTCTGAAGCAGAATGTGCCTTTCCTCGAATCCCCCACTCTCAAAGGGAATTCCCCCTACTACTCCCAGTGAACATCCATGTCAATTCATGATACCTTCAGGAGAGACAGAACAAGGACCCTCATGGTGTCAGTGAGGTCACATTCAGTCTTGCAAAGGCAAAGAGGGACGATGTAACAGGCACAGAGTTGTCAGGGAGAAAGACAAAGCTAGAGCATTAGACAGGAGCAGAGAGACTAATTCTGGAAGCAAAGAGTCCCCACTTGTTTGTGCACCCGCCTATGGGGCACCAGCCCTGATTCTGGATGATGTACCTGTCTCTAAAAGAGAAAAGAGGACCCTCCCCGGGGACTACCTCTAGGGAATGACTCAGTTGCCCATGGCCTCAGTCATGCCCCCTTGACACACATCAGGGGCTTCTGCCCATCAAGACAAGGACATGTTCCAGTCATGGGAAGGCTCATGCTGTACACAAGTTCCATCACCACCTGCTCTGTCCAGACTGCCCTCCAGCTGACCTCAGTGCCAATGAATGCTTTAATGGGGAAAAGAGAGGTAGGGATCTCTGCATCTGTGTTGGAGCCTCATACTGGAATGCACAAGTAGGAAGTCAAGAAACACCTGGAGTAACAGGCAAATTTGGCCTTGGAATATGGAATGAAGCAGGGCAAAGGCTAATAGAGTTTTGGCAAGAGAACACACTGGTCATAACAAACACTCTCTTCCAACAACACA
>NW_011493730.1:3825-4899 GCF_000754665.1 Bison bison bison | reverse complement strand
AGGTTCCAGGCTTCGGAATCATATCTGCCAACTTCCAAATCCTCAGTTCCTGGACAGAGACCTCACAGCCAAGAACGCAAGAGGCTTTATTTCTAACACAACGACTCCACACAGCTCAGGTAGATACCCAGAGACACCAAAAACAGGTCACCGTGTATCTGCACAGAGAGCTCACAACTCGAGTCTCAGACCCGCAAACACGACGGAGACCAAACACACTGCGACAAAGAGCCTCCAAACAAACCAAGGTCTTCAAGACAGAAACAAATGAGAATTGCACAGATACTTCACATCATGGAGACTGACTTCCGAACCACTCCGGACACTTACTAACCTAATACTGAAACCCCTAAATAGAAGGACAGGACTTTGAGTAACTCAAGAACATCATACAACCTGAAGATAAAGTTCCCAGACAAATGGAAAAGCTGCACCCTGTGCACAGACACCAAGCAGCTGATAGTTCACACCCTAAGACAAAACCCTCCTCAAAGCAGCTCAGAGACATCACAACTTGGGACCCAGAATCAAAAGCTCAGAGATCTCACATTCTGGGGAGCAGACGCCTACACAGACAACTCACACCCAGGGACTCAAAGGCCCCAAAGCTCCAAAAAATGCACATCCCGGCATACAGGTACACACATCCTAGAAGCTTTGGACTATGGCTTGCAAAATCCACTCAGATCAAATATCCCATCACCCACGATCCTGGCCAATGGCTCAGAGAGATCAAATGTACCCAAAACAGCATCTGTGATGTCATACGTAGCCATACACAACCCCAAGCTCCCTGACACAGGTTACTCTCCAGGGAGAGACACAAAACAAGCCCAGAGACCTCTCCCTGGTCATGAATTGCATACATCTGTGCGACTTACCGCGCGTTGCCATATGATCCAGACTGAGTGAGAGCTAAGACTGAAACAGCGTCACTCTGCACAGCCACTGACTGTGCCGAACCTCGCCACTAACCAAGGCAGCGATTCAACCCCTTCAGGAAAAGCGGTAAAACTTGAAGAAAAAACACACACTATGAAAAGCCGCGCAAGCAAACGCAGGCGCCTCTCGCCC
>NW_011493730.1:0-675 GCF_000754665.1 Bison bison bison | reverse complement strand
GCCAGTGTATTCAAATCTGCAGGGGATGAGCATAGCCAAAATGGGGCTGGAGTGGCCTCCTGGACATCTGAGAATGGGGATTCCCCTTTGTTTGTCCTGAGAATGATATGAGGAGGTGGTAAGCAATCTTGACTTCTGCACCACAGATGGACAGCATTGTGGCAGCATCTATCAAAGTGAAAACTCTTGACGAAATCCTTGTCCTGTCCCTGAGGGAAGGACATTTTTTGTCCAGTTTTGTCATTCACCCTAGTGCCCAGTACATAGTAGGTGCTCATTGGGTGACTGACTGAGTCTTGATCCAGCAGCTTCACTTTAAAAATGTATAATCAACACACCCACATTTGTATACCTGTGTGTAGAAGGAAGGTGATAGCAAATAATTGTGCAAAACCTCTTTACGTCCATTAATTGTCAGTGATCTTTGGATGGTAAACAAACGGTGAAGGGTTCATGGTATAGCACGCCGCACACACTGGCCATGGAACACAATGAGGGGACCAGTGTGTACTGATCAGATGGAACTGCTTCAGGACATGCTGTTAATAGTTGTGGGGAGGGGAAGAAAATGAGAGATGCTCATAGTGGGGCCTGCTCTGTGTGTGTGTGTGTATGCCTGTGTGTGTGCTGTGCTGTGCTTAGTCTCTCAGTCGTGTGTGACTCTTTGTGACCCCC
>NW_011493729.1:16188-16759 GCF_000754665.1 Bison bison bison | reverse complement strand
CCAATGCATGAAAGTGAAAAGTGAAAGTGAAGTCGCTCAGTCGTGTCCGACTCTTCATGACCCCATGGATTGCAGCCTACCAGGCGCCTCCGTCCATGGGATTTTCCAGGCAAGAGTACTGGAGTGGGGTGCCATTGCCTTCTCCAGTCTATATACTAGCAATGAACAAATGGAAATTAATGTTAAGAGAATGAAAGAACAAACCACAGACTGGGATAAAATATAAGTAACACACCTAATGAAAAGGACTTATATCCATAATGCATAAATGACTCTCAAATGCAGTATTAAGAAAATAAGCAACCCAGTAAAAAATAAAGGAAAAAATAACTAATTCTCCATATTTAGAGCTAAATGTTTAAATAAGCAAGTTACTCTGCCATTTCACCACAGTTTGAAAGCATCAGTTCTTCGGTGGTCAGCCTTCTTTATGGTCCAGCTCGCACATCCATACATGACTACTGGAAAAACCATAGCTTTGACTATATGGACTTTTGTAGGTAAAGTAATGTTTCTGCTTTTTAATATGCTGTCTAGGTTTGTCATAGTTTTTCTTCCAAGGGGCAAGCAT
>NW_011493729.1:10684-13392 GCF_000754665.1 Bison bison bison | reverse complement strand
ACTTTGGCCCTGTGTGAGCTCTAGGAAGTGTTCATTTTACAAGTTCTCAGTTGTTTCCCTGAAAGAGTTTCTAGACTGTCTTTATGAATTTTTACCCTACACATCTTCAGATTGGTGTTCATGAAAAGACTCAAGGGGACTTCTATGCATATTTCTATTAATCTTTTTTGGGAGTGTATTAGTTCTGTTCCCACAATTTTTAATTGCCCTGGCTTTTCAGAACTCTAGTCTCTCTGTCTTCTCTACTTGGAGATCGCTCAGCCCTATTTAGATCCCACA
This sequence comes from Bison bison bison, assembly GCF_000754665.1. Taxonomy (NCBI): domain Eukaryota; kingdom Metazoa; phylum Chordata; class Mammalia; order Artiodactyla; family Bovidae; genus Bison; species Bison bison. Next base: position 13,113 of record NW_011493729.1, on the reverse strand, counting down.
TAGTCTAGAGATTACCTCCAGCAGAAAGCTAGGGTGATGGTAGGGCTCACCTCACTTGCATCCCTTTTCTCTCAGATCACTTTCTGTTGTTGTCTCATGACCAATGTCTGAAAATGAATGTTTCATATATTTTGTCAATTTTACAGTTATTTCTGAAGAAAAAATAATTCCACGTCTCTTTCCCCTCAGAGCCAGAAGCAGAAGCCCTTTACTTATCTGCTCTCATTTTTTTTCTGCCTTTATTTTTGAAGGATATTTTTGCTGGATACAAAATTCTACATTGACAGTTTTCATTTTCTTCTGCCCTCCATTGTTTCTGTGTGTATAATATGTTTCCCTGTATATAATATGTCTTATTTCTTTAGCTGCCTTTATAAGTTTATCCTTGATTTTCAGAACTTTGGCCATGTGCCTTAGTGTGTACTTTTGTTTGTATTTATCCTGTTTGGAATTCCCTGAGTTCCTGGATATGTGAGTTGCAGCTTGGGATATAATTTGGAAAATTATCAGCTGGTACTTCCTCACTTTTTTCCCCCTATTCTTGCTTTCCTGTCTTTCTGGGATACATGTCACACATGTGTCAGATTAATTGATAGTGTCCTACAAGTCACTTAAACTGTCATTTTTCTTCTAATATTTTTTCTCTATGCTTCAGTTTGCTTGATTTCCATTGATCTATCTTCAGGCTTACTAATTTTCTTCTTTAGTATTCAATCTGCCATTAATCCCATTCAATGACTGTTTTATGCCATCTCATCCAATGATTTTTTTAAACTTCTTGATTTTGAAATGGTTTTAGATCCAGAGACAATTGTAAACATAGTACAGCAAGGTCCCATGTACCATTCACTCTGTTTCTCCCAATAGTAACATCTTATATATCTGTGGTAAGATATCAAAACCAGGAAATTGACACTGGTGTAATCCAGAGACCTTATTCAGGTTTGACCAGTTTACATGCACTCACTCATGTGTGTGTGTGTGTATGTGTGTGTGTGTGTGTGTGTATTTAGTCCTATGCAGTTTTATCATATGTATAGATTGATGTAACCACTACCACAGTCAGGATACAAAACTGTTCCATCAGGAGAAAGATCCCCCCCCCCGACCTTGTGCTACTCTGTTATAACCACTGCTGCCTTCTTCTCTTCCCCCACCCTTTTCTAATCCCTGGAAGAAACTAATCTGTTCTTCACATCCATATTTTTTTTTTGTTTAAAGAATGTGATACAAATGGAATTGTGTAACATGTGACCTCTTGAGATTGGCTTTTTCACTCATAATCTCTTGAGATCTGTCCAAGTTGTTTCATTAGTAAATAATTCATTCCCTTTTATTGCTGAATAGTATTCCATGGTATAGATGTACCATAGTTTAACCATTTATCCCTTGAGGAACATTTGTTTTGTTTCCAATTTATGACTATTAAAATTAAGCACTCATGTATAGTTTTTGTTTGAATATAATTTTTCACATCTCTGAGATCAATACTCACAAATACAATTGCTGGATCATATGGTGTGTATAGCTTTGCTCCTTTAAGAAACTGACACTCATGCTTTCTTGTTACTACTGTTTACACAGTATATATATTTTCCATCATTTTTACTTCAACTTCTCTTTATCATTATATTTAAAGTGATTATTTTACAGGCAGGCTATTATTAGGTCATGTTTTTAACCCATTCTACCAATCTCAGTATTTTAATTGGTGTGTTTAGAGCATTTGTCTTTAATGTAGTTATTGGTATGTCAGGGCTTAAGTCTGCCAGTTTGTTTGTTTTCTGTTTGTTCTCTGTTTTTTCCTCTTACCTTCCTGTGGATTTCTTGAAAATATTTTAGGAATGTCACTTTTATTTATCTATAGTGTTTTTGAGTGTTTCATATAGATTTTTTAGTGATTGCTTTAGGTATTACATTTTATATATGTAACATCAAAGTCTATTGGTATCAATACTTTGCTACTTTGAGTTATAGAAGCCTTCCCTGCCTTTATGTTCCTTTACCTTCCTCTCTAATATATCTTAAATATTCCCTCTGTATACATTGAGAACCATGTCAATGTTATACTTTTTGTTTCAACCATCAAACAAATTTTTGAAACTCAAAAGGAGAAGAAAACCCAGCTCTGTTAACCCATATTTTTACTCTTTCTGTTTTTCTTCTTTCCTTTTTGGGGATCTAAGATTTCTTTTATCAGGACTTCCCTGATAGCTCAGTTGGTAAAGAATCTACCTGCAATGCAGGACACCCCGTTTCAATTCCTGGATTGGGAAGATCGCCTGGAGAAGGGATAGCCTACCCACTCTAGTATTCTTGGGCTTCCCTTGTGGCTCAGCTAGTAAAGAATCCACCTGCAATGTGAGAGACCTGGGTTTGATCCCTGGGTTGGGAAGATTCCCTGGAGAAGGGAAAGGCTACCCATTCCA
>NW_011493729.1:7226-8313 GCF_000754665.1 Bison bison bison | reverse complement strand
AAAATAAAGTCAGCCACTGTTTCCACTGTTTCCCCATCTATTTGCCATGAAGTGGTGGGACCGGATGCCATGATCTTAGTTTTCTGAATGTTGAGCTTTAAGCCAACTTTTTCACTCTCCTCTTTCACTTTCATCAAGAGGCTTTTTAGTTCTTCTTCACTCTCTGCCATAAGGGTGGTGTCATCTGCATATCTGAGGTTATTGATATTTCTCCCGGCAATCTTGATTCCAGCTTGTGCTTTATCCAGCCCAACGTTTCTCATGATGTACCCTGCTTATAAATTAAATAAGCAGGGTGACAATATACAGCCATTTCGTACTCCTTTTCCTATTTGGAACCAGTCTGTTGTTCCATATCCAGTTCTAACTGTTGCTTCCTGACCTGCATATAGGTTTCTCAAGAGGCAGGTCAGGTGATCTGGTATTCCCATCTCTTTCAGAATTTTCCACAGTTTATTGTGATCCACACAGTCAAAGGCTTTGGCATAGTCCATAAAGCAGAAATAGGTGTTTTTCTGGAACTCTCTTGCTTTTTCGATGATCCAGCAGATGTTGGCAATTTGATCTCTGGTTCCTCTGCCTTTTCTAAATCCAGCTTGAACATCTGGAAGTTCACAGTTCACGTATCGCTGAAGCAAATGCTTCAGCTTGGAGCATTTTGAGCATTACTTTACTAGCATGTGAGATGAGTGCAATTGTGTGGTAGTTTGAGCATTCTTTGGCATTGCCTTTCTTTGGGATTGGAATGAAAATGGACCTTTTCCAGCCCTGTGGCCACTAAGTTTTTCAAATTTGCTGGCATATTGAGTGCAGCACTTTCACAGCATCATCTTTTAAGATTTGAAATAGCTCAACTGGAATTCCATCACCTCCACTAGCTTTGTCATAGTGATGCTTTCTAAGGCCCTACTTGACTTCATATTCCAGGATGTCTGGCTCGTAGGTGAGTGATCACACCATCGTAATTATCTGGGTTGTGAAGATATTTTTTGTACAGTTCTTCTGTGTATTCCTGCCACCTCTTCTTAATATCTTTGCTTCTGTTAGGTCCATACCATTTCTGTCCTTTATCGAGCCCATTTTTGCA
>NW_011493729.1:4931-7126 GCF_000754665.1 Bison bison bison | reverse complement strand
CTTTCCTTTTCTCCTTTGCTTTTCACTTCTCTTCTTTTCACAGCTATTTGTAAGGCCTCCTCAGACAACCATATCATATCATATCATAGTAATAATGTATTCTAGACAAGTTGAACAAATTATTTAACCAGTCTGGACCTTAGTTTCCTCACCTATAAAATGAGAATCATTGTGACTATTAAGTGTATTCATGTAGATAAAATGCTGAGAACAATGACTGGCATCAATAAAATATACAAATATATTACTAATATAATATATAAATAATATAAATTAAACCTTATATATCATGGCTAATATCAGAAATATTAGTAAAACCCCTCACAACCAGGGACATGTTTCTTCTTAACCCCTCAATGCTGAGAATTTGGTATCCAGTAAGTGCTTAATAACTTAAAAAACCTGAACATGATGCTGGCATACTGGATGCTATGTGGATTTAGCCTAACAGCTCTTGATGACACAGAGGTCTTGGAACAAAATTTTTTAAACATATAAAAATGAAATAGTATCATTTTATGTGAACAAATGTGAGTATGAACAAAGCCAAATACCTGAAAGTTTATATTTGAGTTTTATATTTAGATAAGGTATTAGTACAGGCATTCAACAAACTATCCTTCTGTAGAAGAAAATCTTCATAGAGGTAGAATCTAGGAACTGTTTGAGAAAAGAACTTAACATTTATTAAGCACCAATTATATCCCATGTAAGAATATCCATATGCCAGATCCTTTACATAATTATCTCATTTATATCTCTTAGCAACCTGGGAGGTAAGCATTATCCCCCAATCAGAAAATAAGACTCACCAAATAACTTGGCTAGGATCAGCTAATAAAACAGCATAACCAAGATTGAAACTGAAATTTTTCAAATTTGGGGCTTATTCCTTTTATCCTTCTTTCAGGGTTTTAGTATAAAGAATACATGGGAGAAAAATAAGCATTTATAAAACATCTACTTCTGACTAGACAACATGCCACATGTATTATTTCATTTAGTTCTCAAAGTGTTATTTTATTCAATTCTCACAGTAACCTTATAAGAATGAAGAAATATTTGTTGAGCACCTGCAGTGTTCCTAACACTTCAGTTGGGCTTCTATAAGTTACCTCACATGGTCTCCTAACAGCCCAGTGAAACCTGTGCTGCCCAACTAGGAAGAAAGCAGGCTGAGCTTCCTTCACACTTAGCTGCCTCCCGAGGCAGCTCTAAAAGACACCCCTCCGGGATGCATATTTCCAAGCATTTTGCAGAACCTGTATTCCACAAAATAATGACTTTTTTTAAAAGTGCAGTCCAGGTAACACAAAGGTCTTTCCATACCAGTGGCTTTTTAATCTTTTGGTGGTCATGGACCCCTTTGAGAATCTGATGCCCTCTCCTCTGAGATAAATGCTTACAATTACACAATTTTGGATACAATTTCCGAGCATTCAGCAATTTGCTAAAGCCCATCAATGGATTCTTTGTTTAAAACAAACAAACAGAAACCCACTCTAAGGAACAGAAATAAATCTTAGGAAACAAGAGAGCTTATTAATGCTTCAGTTATTGAGTTTTACAAGTCTTCTGGAACACTAACACTTATATTTGACCATTCTGTTTCACAAAGTCAATATTAGTCCTGTTTTTCTTTTGGTTTTTCAGCCTTGTCACTATTAACTTTTCTGGTGGTATAATTTTTTGCTGGGCAGTGTTGGGATGCTGTTCTATGTATTATAGGATGCTGAACAGCATCCCTGCCCTGCGCTTATTAGATGCCAGGAGCACACTCCCTGCATCTCCCTGTTTTGACAACCAAGAATGTACCCAGACTTTGCCAAATGTCCCCTGGCAGAATTACCCCCTGTTGAGAACTGCTAGTTTGTAATAATTACTGTCGTTACTCCTGAGTCACTCACAAGTAGAAGGGGCTCAAGATCCAGACTTTTTAAACGTATTTCCTATTTCTTGCTTGATTAAGATCTGCTATACTTCTCAGTTGGGTTAAGCAAGATGATTCATCTCACAAATTAAATTGTGACCTGAAGTTGTAAAGTTTTTCTTACTGAAGAGACCAAAAGAAAGTTCACATAGCTGCCCTGCTTTACTGGTTGAATGATTGAATGATTGACTTATCAAGTCACTCAGTCATTCAAGGAGTATTTATTGAATGCCAACAGGGTGCCAGACACAGTGCTGGGCACAGT
>NW_011493729.1:1803-2041 GCF_000754665.1 Bison bison bison | reverse complement strand
CTCCCACTCAAGACTTAATGGGCACCGATTATGAAACATTCTTTTCCGGGGACACTAAGATAAAGGTCACTTCACTTCTTTTTGGGCTTCCCTTGTGGCTCACCTGGTAAAGAATCCGCATGCAATGAGGGAGACCTAGCTTTGACCCCTGGGTTGGGAAGATTCCCCTGGAGAAGGGAAAGGTTTACCCACTCCAGTATTCTTGCCTGGAGAAATCCATGGACTGTATAGTCCATGG
>NW_011493729.1:593-1703 GCF_000754665.1 Bison bison bison | reverse complement strand
ATCTGTATGTAATTTTTCTTGGTTTTTATAAACCAAGAATATTTCCCTAATACGGTCACAACAAATTTGAGAAGCTAATTTCTACAATGGATAGAACTGTCAACTGTTGGTGAAATGGGAACAACAGAAATAAAGAGCCTCCAAACCCTCCCCTCTGCACCTAGACAAAGGGCTGCTGCGGGCTGCAAGCGGCAGGCAAGGGCAGCGACAGGGAGCGGCCACCTCCTCTCACCTGCTTTCACCTTCTGTTCTTCCCGCTTACTATGTGAGGCCCTGCTGCCCACTCTAATCTTCTTTTGCTCCAATTCACATACAAGCATACAACATGAAGCAAATTTCCAACCTTAATTTTGCCCACTTCTGAATAGAATTGGCAGCCCATGTGGCAGCTGTGCTGACTCAATAGACCCAAAAGCATTTGGCTGCATTGCACTCTCTCCTGACCTTTGCAGCCAGCAACTTCCTCTTTCTGGGATAATATCCCACAGTTATTTCTCTGGCATGCACCTCCAGGAAGTAGACCTTCTGAAATGAGACTTGCTGGCAGTGATATGGAGCTAGTGTCTCTGCCTAGCCCAACTAGGAACATGGTAGGGGGTAGACTCCAGCACTGGGAATTTACCAGCTGCTTTATCCCTAATACCTCTTCAGATTGCACCATTTAATAAAATCAGATGAATTAATTAAACTCTGCATTGTAGAGACCATCAGTTAATTGCTGCTTTCTTGCTTCTGCTCTAAGCACATGCCAAAGTAACAAAATGTCTGTACAAATTGGAACCGGACTCCTTGTCCTTTTACTATTCACATGAAAAATGTCTACATTTCCTGCTAGATCACACGTTGGGCTTATAAACTTTAGGACTTTTTATAACCAGGAAAAAATTCCAGGGTAGGAAGAGTATTCTCATAAAGAGAATTTCTCCAAAGTGATGAAGAAAATTATTTCTTCTCAGAGGAATATGATAGAGAGATGAGGACCCAGGAAGGTGAAGAGGCTCTGCTTCTTTAAAGACAATTAGCAGACTTCATTGAAAAGAAGCATTAAAGAAAGGAAACTACCATTAATTAGGCACTTATGTACGTGTGCTAAGTCCCTTCAGTTGTGTC
>NW_011493729.1:0-493 GCF_000754665.1 Bison bison bison | reverse complement strand
GTGAGGGAGGCTTCCCTGCAAAGCTGATCACAGCCCAATTTTTAGTTCTAATGCTGCTTGAAAGAAAGTAGCAGGAAATGGGGAGATGACACCTTAAGGGCAAACAGTTGAGAAGCTTTTGCTTTTATTTCCCTAGACAGTGTTCCAAGGGGCAACAGGTTCAAGAGAAGGTGTTTGTTTAAGGAAAATAACCTGTGGGGGTCTGATAACTTCAGAGAAGTGTGGGATCAAGTGAGAGGCATTTAAGATGATTGAGAGGAAAGTTAGTAATTAAGAGTTCAAGGTTTTTAGGGAGATAAAATCTGGGGCCCAAGTTAGGGGTTTACTGCTAAACAAAATACAAAATAATCCTTTTTCTAAAATTGAGGAGAAAGATGGGGGAATTCCCTGGCGGTCCAGTAATTAGGACTCTATGCTTTCACTGCCTTGGCCCAGGTTTAATCACTGTTCGGGGAACTAAGATCCTGCAAGCTGAGCAGCACAGCCAAAAAAA
>NW_011493728.1:23575-25504 GCF_000754665.1 Bison bison bison | reverse complement strand
TGGAGTTTCAGCTTTAGCATCAGTCCTTCCAAAGAGCACCCAGGACTGATCTCCTTTAGGATGGACTGGATGGATTTCCTTGCAGTCCAAGGGACTCTCAAAAGTCTTCTCCAACACCACAGTTCAAAATCATCTACTTTTCCTCACTCAGCTTTCTTCACAGTCCAACTCTCACATCCACACATGACCACAGAAAAACCATAGCCTTGACTAGACGGACCTTTGTTGGCAAAGTAATGTCTCTGCTTTTGAATATGCTATCTAGGTTGGTCATAATTTTCCCTCCAAGGAGTAAGCGTCTTTTAACTTCATGGCTGCAATCACCATCTGCAGTGATTTTGGAGCCACAAAAATAAAGTCAGACACTGTTTCCACCGTTTCCCCATCTATTTGTCACGAAGCATTGGGAACAGATGCCATGATGTTAGTCTTCTGAATATTGAGCTTTAAGCCAACTTTTTCACTCTTCTCTTTCACTTTCATCAAGAGGCTTTTTAATTTCTCTTCACTTTCTGCCATAAGGGTGGTGTCATCTGCATATCTGACATTATTGACATTTCTCCCAGCAATCTTGATTCCAGCTTGTGTTTCTTCCAGCCCAGTGTTTCTCATGATGTACTCTGTATATAAGTTAAATAAGCAAGATGACGATATACAGCCTTGACGTATTCCTTTTCCGATTTGGAAAGTCTGCTGTTCCATGTCCAGTTATAACTGTTGCTCCCTGACCTGCATATAGGTTTCTTAACAGGCAAGTCAGGTGGTCTGGTATTCCCATCTCTTTCAGAATTTTCCACAGTTTATTATGATCCACACAGTCAAAGGCTTTGGCATAGTCAATAAAGCAGAAATAGATGTTTTTCTGGAACTCTCTTGCTTTTTCCATGATCCAGCGGATGTTAGCAATTTGATCTCTGGTTCCTCTGCCTTTTCTAAAACCAGCTTGAACATCTGGAAGTTCACAGCTCACGTATTGCTGAAGCCTGACTTGGAGAATTTTGAGCACTACTTTACTAGCATGTGAGATGAGTACAATTGTGCAGTAGTTTGAGAATTTTTTGGCATTGCCTTTCTTTGGGATTGGAATGAAAACTGACCTTTTCCAGTCCTGTGGCCACTGCTGAGTTTTTCAAATTTGCTGTCATATTGAGTGCAGCACTTTCACAGCATCATCTTTCAGGATTTGAAAGAGCTCAACTGGAATTCTATCACCTCCCCTAGCTTTGTTTATAGTGATGCTTTCTAAGGCCCACTTGACTTCACATTCCAGGGTGTCTGGCTCTAGGTGAGTGATCACACCATCGTGATTATCTTTGTCGTAGTTCCTCTTAATTTTGGAGTATCCTTCCCATGGGTGGTGTTGGACCAGTGGCTTGGGAAGGTTTCCTGGTTGGGGGAACTTATGTCTTTGTTCAGGTGGATATCTCCTTATTTCAAGTTAATTACAGATGTCTTAGTAAATATATAAATGCAATTTATAGAAACAATTTCAAATAACTTTGTTGGGTTGCATTTATACTTGAAAAAGTAGAACTTTTTAGCAAAACTGCCAAGTGAAATTATTAATAATGCATAATCTTTAAAAGAATATATAATAATCAACAAATACAACAATTAATACCACTGTAATGCATGATTATAATGTTTATATGTGATTTATATAATCTATGTTTTTCAGCTCTTTTGTGACATGATATAAATATGTATGTTTAAAAGTATCCTTTTACTGCTGTCAGTACCAGAGAAATAAATGTCAAGCATAAATATATTAGTCATCATGGACTAAATGGTTCTTATTTTATACCATTATGAACTTCATGCCAGATATATTTTCTCTTCACATTGAAATTCTGGATCCTTAAAATGATAAATTATTCATAATACACTTCATATTTAGATTTACTTGCAGAGTATAACTGAATTTGTGTT
>NW_011493728.1:18736-21183 GCF_000754665.1 Bison bison bison | reverse complement strand
GGCCCATTTTTTGATTGGGTCATTTTTTTTTCTGGAATTGAGCTATAGGAGTTGCTTGTATATTTTTGAGATTAGTTGTTTGTCAGTTGCTTCATTTGCTATTATTTTCTCCCATTCTGAAGGCTGTCTTTTCACCTTGCTTATAGTTTCCTTTGTTGTGCAGAAGCTTTTAAGTTTAATTAGGTCCCATTTGCTTATTTTTGCTTTTATTTCCAATATTCTAGGAGGTGGGTCATAGAAGATCCTGCTGTGATGTATGTCGGAGAGTGTTTTGCCTATGTTCTCCTCTAGGAGTTTTATGGTTTCTGGTCTTACGTTTATATCTTTAATCCATTTTGAGTTTATTTTTGTGTATGGTGTTAGAAAGTGTTCTAGTTTCATTCTTTTACAAGTGGTTGACCAGTTTTCTCAGCACCACTTGTTAAAGAGATTTTCTTTAATCCATTGTATATTCTTGCCTCCTTTGTCAAAGATAAGGTGTCCATATGTGTGTGGATTTATCTCTGGGCTTTTTATTTGGTTCCATTGATCAATGTTTCTGTCTTTGTGCCAGTACCATACTGTCTTGATGACTGTGGCTTTGTAGTAGAGCCTGAAGTCAGGCAGGTTGATTCCTCCAGTTCCATTCTTCTTTCTCAAGATAGCTTTGGCTATTCAAGGTTTTTTGTATTTCCATACAAATTGTGAAATTATTTGTTCTAGATCTGTGAATACCGTTGTAAATATACATTCTTATAAAATTATTTGCAGTGGATTCATAATATATATTTACACAATAAAGAAATCAGAACCACCTCTATATCTTACAGTACAAGCCAGGACTTTCTTTTCCTGGTAGACTTCTCTCTGATGTAATCCAGGGTTTAATCTCATCATGTATGCCAAGTCGTTCAGTCATGTCTGACTCTTTATGACACTATGAACTGTAACCTGCTAGCCTTCTCTGTCCATGGTGTTCTTCAGGCAAGAATTCTAGAGTGGGTTGCCATTTCCTCCTTCAGAGGATCTTCCCAACCCACCCAGAGGTTGAACCAGGGTCTCAGTTCGGGTTCAAAAATTCTGCTTGAATTTTTGCAGGTGGATTCTCTACCCTTTGAGTCACTAGGGATGTGTGCATCTGACTCCCTCCCCCGCCAACCCACCCCCAGGAACACCATTACAATTGTAGCAAAACAAGCTTCTGCTAGCAGAAATAAGTTTCTTTCTTAGCTTCTTTAAGTTTCAGGTTTTCCATATTTTTTCAGATGCTATCTCCCTTTAACAAAAAAAATGATAAACTATTTAAAAAATTTTTAAGTTCATGGGATCTGATCAAGATCAGAATATGGATATATATTGTGTCCTCCACTGATATCACATTTATCAATCTTCTGGTGTAGATTTTGCATGTGTGTGACAAGAATTGTCTTCTGTTTTATGAATACACAGATACAGGGCAGGTCAGTAGGCAATAAGTGAACTGATACAATCACAGGCCATAACTGAAAGCAACTGCAGATAGCCAATAAAGAGTGTTTTTGTCACAATATTGCCAGGAACCTGTGAAAAGGTCTTAACCTGTATAAACACTATGACTTTGCTTAGAGGTAGAATTTCTCCTCTTCAATCCGCCTATTGCACAAAAAACATGAAGTAACAAATGACTTTTGGTGCCACTTGTTTGGTTAGGTCACTGGTCTAGAAAATGTGAGAAATGTCCTCCTTATTTCATTCCTACTCTTTATGGTTCTTTACTCCCATCCACAATCTAAGCAGTTCTAGGAAAATTTACCTGGAACAATTTTGTCTTCTTTTATCTAAATGAAGTCAAACTTTTTATTTAAGGAAGACACTTTAAAAATAAATGTTTTTCTTTCTTTTTTTTTTAACTATAGGAACATTACAATAGGCATATATGATATATGATATGATACGTAACTTACTTGTGTGTGTGTATGCTTAGTCGCTCAATCGTGTCTGATTGGGCTGTAGCCTGCCAGGCTCCTCTATCCGTAGGATTTTAAGACAAAAATTATTGGAGTGGGTTGCAAGTTCTTTCTCCAGGCCATCTTCCTTACCCAGGATTGAACCTGTGTATTCTGCATTGGAGGTAGATTCTTTACCCAGTGAGTCATTAGGGAAGTCCTTCACTTACAACATAAATGATGACAACCTTAGAGTCTGGTTTTGAATTTTGATTTGTGTGAGTTATTCACTCAATTGTTTCTCATTAGGGATAATTGTAATTATACTCAGATATGTAACAAATTAATTTTTTAAGTTATATTCTTTTGAACTTTTGTAGCATCATTTAAGGAGAAGGCAATGGCTCCCCACTCTAGTACTCTTGCCTGGAAAATCCCATGGACGGAGGAGTCTGATGGGCTGCAGTCCATGGGAGCGCTAAGAGTCGGACACGACTGAGCAACTTCACTTTCACTTTTCACTTTCATGTATTGGAGAAGGAA
>NW_011493728.1:15786-17873 GCF_000754665.1 Bison bison bison | reverse complement strand
AAAAAACAGGGGCCAGTTACTTTTAGGAACTTTTCTTATGAAATTGAGGAATTCTATAATTTAAATTAATTTCTTTTGGTAAATATAGAGTTTACTACAATATATTTAGAACTGGATTAAAATATAATACAATATAATAAATAAAATATAATATAATATTTTCCCATTATAAAAATCATTCACTCATGTATATACAGTACATTTAATAAAATATCTTAAAATCCAAATTTTGAGAAATTTTATTTTTCAAAATTGAAATTTAACTCATTTAATGAAAAAAACATCTTCACTAAATACCTCTAGTATTTAAGCTTTAACTTGTGTAAATACATCCTTGTGCTATCACATTGGATCATTTCTGAATTGAAATCTTTCAGTTGACATATTCCCAGTCATCGGAACGATGATCAAACATCTCTGGCAAGGCAATAAATACCTACTTTAAGAGATAAGGACAGCAATGTCCTACTGAATATTTCCTAATGAAACTATTACCAAGTCTCACATTTCTCTTAGTTTCTATTGCTAAAATCCTCCTTAGTTTTCCACACCATTCTATGTGTGCTTTTTACACTCTGTGACCTGGGTATTTCTGATTCAGCTGAACTCTCACTTACCAAATATAAAATATCATACTAAGTTTTAAAATACATTGAATCACAACTACAAGGCTATAGCTCATTCCAGTTCTATAGCCATTAAATGTATTTACCAGGCAGCTTATCCTACCAAAGAGAAAAGCTATTGATTATAATAAGATTGCAAATGCTTTCCCCATACTATATTTCAAAAGTAAATCCTGCTCTAGTAACCTGCTTGTAAGCCTAGGGAATGGCATTCCTGTGTTTCATTGCCTCTTTGAGGTCCAGTGCAATTGTACTCAGGTGCTATAAGTTTGTCTTATTGTGTTTACTGATGGAATGACTACATCCTTCCTGACTGATATTCCCTCTACAGCTCTGGTTCTCTGCTTAGCAAGACCAATGAACAGTTGTTCTCAGTATGTGCCAAGTTGCTTGTAACATTAATGGTCCAGTTTGCTTTGTATAGAATTTGGATCTGAAGCTGCCATCTAAACCTTGGAGGAAAATCTCAGTAGGGTAGCAAGAGGCTACCATCACACTCTCAAACTCCAAGTATCTTGCAAGCATCAAATCATAATTTAGTAGGACGTATGCATAGCCATCCCTTGGTATTCATATGGGATTGGTTCTAGGACTTACATGGATACTAAGATCTATAAATGCTGAAGTCCCTTACATAAAAGGATGTAGTATTGCATATAGTTTATTGCATACAATATTTGCATAAAAGGCAAATTTAAGTTTTGCTCTCTGGAAATGTCTGGATTTTTCTTTTGCAAAGTATTTTTTTTAACAGTTTTCTTTTTTTATTATTTTATTTTTTAACTTTACAATATTGTATTGGTTTTGCCATATATCAACATGAATCTGCCACAGGTATACACGTGGTCCCCATCCTGAACCCTCCTCCCTCCTCCTTCCCCATACCATTCCTCTGGGTCGACCCAGTGCACCAGCCCCAAGCATCCAGTATTGTGCATCGAACCTGGACTGGCGTCTCATTTCATATATGATATTATACATGTTTCAATGCCATTATCCTTTCTGAATATTTTCCATTCAAAGTTGCTTGATCCCACCAGTACAGAACCTGTGGGTACAGGGGAATTCAGGGTATCCTGAGCAAAAATATCTGTAAGTCAGTCATAAGAATTGCCTCTTTACTGGTCAAACTTCTCTTTCAAAACATGGCTATTAGAGGACTAATAGGCACTCCTTTGATGGCTAGGGCCTCCTCTGGACTTGCTTGTCGAAACCAGCTAAGGAGATCACTTTTTCCATAGAAAGTTCACACTTGAGAGAGAAAGCAATGATTAGCATTCTAAGTTTTTATTTTAATCCTCAATTTACTTCTTATAATTCTAGCTCTACATTCTCCTCGATTACAATTAACCTGTAGATAAGAAACTGACACTAACTGTAGTCTCTTTAGCTGCATCCCATCACCTTAGTAAGAGCCCATTCCCTGAAAGGACATACCCTCTGGGTGAAGGCTTCCACCAG
>NW_011493728.1:14072-15686 GCF_000754665.1 Bison bison bison | reverse complement strand
TCTTTTAAAAGCACAAAGTTTCAGACCTCATTCATATTTACAAAATTAGATTTCTAAGGAAGTGAGCCCTGATAAGCATGCATTTTCAGAAAGGGTACATGTGGTGGTTGTATATTATGGAGTCTTTGAAATACTGGTTGATCTCAGGATTCTCATCCTTTTTAGTTCTTTGAATCCTGTGGACAACTGGGCTCAAGATCTGATACTTGCAGAGACTCAGCCAGTTCTAGGGAAAGAAGGAGAATATGAGAGGTGCTTGCAATGGCAGAGCTGTTTTGGCACAGCTTACTTCACTATGTGATCAGAAGAAACTGCTTTTCTTTTTATGCTTTTCTTTGTAAAATACATCTTCTATGATGCACCAGTAAACTGAAAAAGGAGTCCTGGAAAGCCACACCACACAACAGAAAATAGTGGGATTTACATTTTCTATATGCGAGCACAGGAGGGCTGTGAGGAGATACCCCTTGTCCAAGGTAAGGAGCAGCAGCTGTGCTTTGCTGCAGCAGCTGTGAAGAGATACTCCTTGTCCAAGGTAAGAGAAACCCAAGTAAGACGGTAGGTGTTGCAAGAGGGCATCAGAGGGCAGACACCCTGAAACCATAATCACAGAAAACTAATCAATCTAATCACACTAGGACCACAGCCTTGTCTAACTCAGTGAAACTAAGCCACGCCATGTGGGGCCACCCAGGATGGGCGGGTCATGGTGGAGAGGTCTGAGAGAATGCGGCCCACTGGAGAAGGGAATGGGAAACCACTTCAGTATTCTTGCCTTGAGAACCCAATGAACAGTATGAAAAGAAAAAATGATAGGATACCAAAACAGCAACTTCCCAGGTCAGTAGGTGCCCTATATGCTACTGGAGATCAGTGGAGAAATAACTCCAGAAAGAATGAAGGAATGGAGCCAAAGCAAAAACAATACCCAGTTGTGGACATAACTGGTGATAGAAGCAAAGTCCGATGCTGTAAATAGCAATATTGCATACGGACGCGGAATGTTAGGTCCATGAATCAAGGCAAATTGGAAGTGGTCAAACAGGAGATGATAAGAGTATACGTCAACATTCTAGTAATTAGCAAACTAAAATGGACTGGAATGGGTGAATTTAAGAGAGATGACCATTATATCTACTACTGTGGGCAGGAATCCCTTAGAAGAAATGGAGTGGCCATCATGGTCAACAAAAGAGTCCAAAATGCAGTTCTTGGATGCAATCTCAAAAATGGCAGAATGATCTCTGTTCGTTTCCAAGGCAAACCGTCCAATATCACAGTAATCCAAGTCTATGCCCCAACCAGTAACACTGAAAATGCTGAAGTTGAATGGTTCTATGAAGAGCTACAAGACCTTTTAGAACTAACACCCAAAAAGGATCTCCTTTTCATTATAGGGGACTGGAATGCAAAAGTAGGAAGTCAAGAAACACCTGGAGTAACAGGTAAATTTGGCCTTGGAATATGGAATGAAGCAGGACAAAGGCTAATAGAGTTTTGCCAAGAGAACACATTGGTAATAGAAAACACCCTCTTCCAACAACACAAGAGAAGACTCTACACATGGACATCACCAGATGGTCAACACTGAAATCAGATTGATTATATTCTTTG
>NW_011493728.1:11351-12910 GCF_000754665.1 Bison bison bison | reverse complement strand
AGACCACCTGACCTGCCTCTTGAGAAATCTATATGCAGGTCAGGAAGAAACAGTTAGAACTGGACATGGAACAACAGACTGGTTCCAAATAGGAAAAGGAGTTCGTCAAGGCTATATACTGCCACCCTGCTTATTTAACTTATATGCAAAGTACATCATAAGAAATGCCGGGTGGAAGAAGCACAAGCTGGAATTAAGTTTGCTGGGAGAAATATCTATAACCTCAGATATGCAGATGACACCACCCTTATGGCAGAAAGTGAAGAAGAACTAAAAAGCCCCTTGATGAAAGTGAAAGAGGAGAGTGAAAAGGTTGGCTTAAAGCTCAATATTAAGAAAACGAAGATCATTGCATCTGACCCCATCGCATCATGAGAAATAGAAGGGGAAATAGTGAAAACTGTGTCAGACTTTATTTTTTGGGGCTCCAAAATCACTGCAGATGGTGACTGCAGACATGAAATGAAAAGACGCTTACTCTTTGGAAGAAAAGTTATGACCAATCTACACAGCATATTGAAAAGCAGAGACAGTACTTTGCCAACAAAGGTCCGTCTAGTCAAGGCTGTGGTTTTTCCTGTGGTCGTGTATGGATTTGAGAGTTGGACTGTGAAGAAATCTGAGCGCTGAAGAATTGATGCTTTTGAACTGTGGTGTTGGAGAAGACTCTTGAGAGTCCCTTGGACTGCAAGGAGATCCAACCAGTCCATTCTAAAGGAGATCTGTCCTGGGTGTTCTTTGGAAGAAATGTTGCTAAAGCTGAAACTCCAGTACTTTAACCACCTCATGCGAAGAGTTGACTCATTGGAAAAGACTCTGATGCTCGGAGGGATTGGGCACAGGAGTAAAAATGGATGACAGAGGATGAGATGGCTGGATTGCATCATCTACTCGATGGACGTATGTTTAAGTGAACTCCGGTAGTTGGTGATGGACAGGGAGGCCTGGCCTTCTGCAATTCATGGGGTCACAAAGAGTTGGACACGACTGAGTGACTGAAGTGAAGTGAACTGATACACATACACATGTGCTGTGCTGGGCTGTGCTTAGTCGCTCAGTTGTGTCTGAGTCTTTGTGACCCCATAGACGGTAGCTCTCCAGGGTCCTCTTTTCAGAATTCTCCAGGCAACAATACCAGAGTGGATTACCATACCCTCCTCCAGGTGGATCTTCCCAACCCAAGGGTCAAGTCCAAGTCTCCCACATTGTGTGTGTGTGTGTATTGTTGCCCAGTTGTGTCAGACTCTTTTTGACCCCATGAACTGTGATCTGCCAGGGTCCTCTGTCCACAGGATTCTGTAGGCAAGAATACTGGAGTGGATTGTCATTTCCTTCTCCAGGGGATCTTCCCTACCCAGAGTTTGAACCTAGGTCTCTTGAATTTCAGACAGATGCTTTATCATCTGAGCTACTAGGGAAGCCTAAGAATACTGAAGTGGGTAGCTTATCCCATCTCCAGGGGATCTTCCCAGCCCAGGAATCAAATCAGGGTCTGAGCTAGCAGGGAAGACCCCCCCCTCATGCTATATATATGTATATATATATATATATATATATAT
>NW_011493728.1:9391-11251 GCF_000754665.1 Bison bison bison | reverse complement strand
ATTTTTTTAAGTGTAGAGGACAGATTTTTCATCTTAGTCTTTTTTTTTTTTTAAACTTTACATAATTGTATTAGTTTTCATCTTAGTCTTTTAAGTGCAGCACTTAGATGACAGATTTTCTTGCTTTGAGAGGGCAGAGAAGGCAAACACTTATAATCAGGGGAAGTGAACAGGAAGACTGTGGTACTAAGATTCAGGTTGAGTTAGCTAGATTAAAGGCTTAATGTACAAAAAGAGACAGAACAGGTGGATCTGGTGGATCAGGTGAATCATGTGATCACATTCATGTATATACTTGTTTTCACAAATATATATATCCACTTCTTAATTAAAATTTTCCTGCACTCTTCATGATTGGCAAATTTCTTGTAGACAAATAGCAACTGGGGTGACAGAGAGTTAAAACATAGTGAATCTCTTTACTGGTGGAGGTGAAGGACTTAGGATCTTTTGGTCACTGCTCCTGTTAGTTAATATATATTGTTAAGTCAATCTGTTTTTCTGAAGGGACGCATGTCCCTTTTTTCTCTCATTATTGTCTTAAAAACAGTATTTGAACACAGCATGAAAGCTTTCTGAAAACAGTCTTATATGGACACAACCACTTAAAAATAGCATCCATGTAAGGGGTAGAAAACTTGGGTTATTTTTAGAAAAAAATAAATTACTGGGACCTTTTCATGAAATTCTCAGAAATAAATTTTGAGGTTGAGTCCTAGTCATAGTGATGTAAGTACAACAAACAATAAAATAACTGTATACACACTGAGGAAACCAGAATTGAAAGAGACACATGTACCCCAATGTTCATTGGCAGCACTGTTTATAATAGCCAGGACATGGAAGCAACCTAGATGTCCATCAGCAGATGAATGGATAAGAAAGCTGTGGTACATATACACAGTGGATTATTACTCAGCCATTAAAAAGAATACATTTGAATCAGTTCTAATGAGGTGGATGAAACTGGAGCCTATTATACAGAGTGAAGTAAGCCAGAAAGAAAAACACCAATACAGTATACTAACACATATATACGGAATTTAGGAAGATGGTAATGATAACCCTGTATGTGAGACAGCAAGAGAGACACAGATGTATAGAATAGTCTTTTGGACTCTGTGGGAGAGGGAGAAGTTGGGATGATTTGGGAGAACGGTATTGAAACATGTATATTATCATATGTGAAATAAATCACCAGTCCAGGTTTGATTCATGATACAGGATGCTCAGGGCTGGTGCACTGGGATGACCCAGAGGGATGATATGGGGAGGGAGGTAGGAGGGGGTTTCAGGATGGGGAACACATGTACACCCATGGTGGGTTCATGTCAATGTATGGAAAAACCAATACAATGTTGTAAAGTAATTTGCCTCCAATTAAAATAAATTTATACTAAAAAAAAGTATAATGCTGGTATTAGAATACTTTTAAGCTTAATCTGTCTCATAATGTTTTGAAAGTCGACCCATTTATTGATGTATTTGCCTAATATTGGCAGTGGAAATTGTATGCAAACAATTCTAAATCATTTTTTTTTAAGCTGAACTGTATCTAGGAACTGTCTGCTTTTACAGGAGACTTTGAAAATGGAAAATTTCTCTCTGATTAGCTACATTTTCAGACAATATTTATGAAATTCAGTACTGCTTTGCAGATTTCTAAACCTCAAAATTCAATCATCTGTAAATCTCACTTATCTGTAATAAATCTTGGAATAAGAAAGAAGAAAATATATGTCTGACTTTCCGTAATAGATTTCATGAGTCCGATGTATTAAAGCTTGTACATTTTTTGACTCAGGTGAGTCAGCATAAGTTTCCTGATTCTGTTTGCTTTGGCTTTGCATAATATTCTAA
>NW_011493728.1:6161-7405 GCF_000754665.1 Bison bison bison | reverse complement strand
ATATTGTGGTGCTCCTATGTTGGGTGCATATATATTTATAATTGTTATATCTTCTTCTTGGATTGATCCTTTGATCATTATGTAGTGTCCTTCTTTGTCTCTTTTTACAGCCTTTGTTTTAAAGTCTTTTTTATCTGATATGAGTATTGCTACTCCTGCTTTCTTTTGGTCTCTATTTGCATAGAATAACTTTTTCCAGCCCTTCACTTTCAGTCTGTATGTGTCCCCTGTTTTGAGGTGGGTCTCTTGAAGACAACATATGTAGGGGTCTTGTTTTTGTATCGATTCAGCCAGTCTTTGTCTTTTGGTTGGGGCATTCAACCCATTTACGTTTAAGGTAATTATTGATAAGTATGATCCTGTTGCCATTTACTTTATTGTTTTGGGTTAGAGTTTATATAGCATTTTTGTGTCTCCTGTCTAGAGAAGATCCTTTAGCATTTGTTGGAGAGCTGGTTTGGTGGTGCTGAATTCTCTCAGCTTTTGCTTGTTTGTAAAGCTTTTGATTTCTCCTTCATATCTGAATGAGATCCTTGCTGGGTACAATAATCTGGGCTATAGGTTATTTTCTTTCATCACCTTAAGTATGTCTTGCCATTCCCTCCTGGCCTGAAGAGTTTCTATTGAAAGATTAGGTGTTATCCTTATGGGAATCCCCTTGTGTGTTAATTATTGTTTTTCCCTTGCTGCTTTTAATATTTGTTTTTTGTGTTTGATCTTTGTTAATTTGATTAATATGTGTCTTGGGGTGTTTCACCTTGGGTTTATCCTGTTTGGGACTCTCTGGGTTTCTTGGACTTGGGTGATTATTTACTTCCCCATTTTAGGGAAGTTTTCAACTACTATCTCCTCAAGTATTTCCCCATGGTCTTTCTTTTTCTCTTCTTATGGGACTCCTATGATTCAAATGTTGTGGTGTTTAATATTGTCCTGGAGGTCTCTGAGATTGTCCTCATTTCTTTCAATTTGTTTTTCTTTTTTCCTCTCTGTTTCATTTATTTCTACCATTCTATCTTCTATTTCACTAATCCTATCTTCTGCCTCCATTATTCTACTATTTGTTGCCTCCAGAATGTTTTTTATTTCATTTATTGCATTATTCATTATATATTGTCTCTTTTTTATTTCTTCTAGGTCCTTGTTAAAGCTTTCTTGCATTTTCTCAATCCTTGCCTCCAGGCTATTTATCTGTGATTCCATTTTGTGTTCAAAATTTTTGATCATTTTCACTATCATTATTCGGA
>NW_011493728.1:4922-5745 GCF_000754665.1 Bison bison bison | reverse complement strand
CTCCTTCTATACAGCACTGTTGATAAAACATCTAGGTTAAAGATGAAAAGTTTCTCCACAGTGAGGGACACCCAGAGAGGTTCACAGAGTTACATGGAGAAAAGAAGAGGGAGGAGGGAGTTAGAGGTGATGCGAATGAGACGAGGTGGAATCAAAAGAGAAGAGAACAAGTTAGCCAATGATCACTTCCTTAGGTGTGCTCCACAGTCTGGACCGCTCAGAGATGTTCATGGACTTATACAGAGAAAAGAAGAGGGAGGAAGGAGACAGAGGTGGCCAGGAGGATAAAAGGGGGGAATGAAAAGGAGAGAGACAGATGCAGCCAGTAATCAGTTCCCTAAGTGTCCTCCACTGTCTGGAATACACAGAGATTCAGAGAGTTGGGTGGAGAAGAGAAGGGGGAGCGAGGAGACAGAGGTGATCTAGTGGAGAGCAAGGAGAGTCCAAAGGGGGAGAGAGCAGTCAAGCCAGTAATCTCGTTCCCAAGTAAAAATAGGTACTGAAGATTGGGTTCTTATAGGTACAAAATTGTTAACAAATACCAAAAAAGCAAAGATTAAAATTCTAGAGTAGAGGTAATACACCACATTAACAAATTGAAAAATAAAAGCAAAATGATTATCTCAATAGATGCAGAGAAAGCCTTTGACAAAATTCAACATCCATTTATGATAAAAACTCTCCAGAAAGCAGGAATAGAAGGAACATACCTCAACATAATAAAAGCTATATATGACAAATTCACAGTAAACACTATCCTCAATGGTGAAAAATTGAAAGCATTTCCCCTAAAGTCAGGAACAAAACAAGGGTGCCCACTCTC
>NW_011493728.1:0-643 GCF_000754665.1 Bison bison bison | reverse complement strand
CTTAAGAATTTCCCGAGAGGAGCTAAGATGGCGGAGGAGTAGGACGGGGAGAACACTTTCTCCCCCACAAATTCATCAAAAGAACATTTAAACGCTGAGTAAATTCCACAAAACAACTTCTGAAAGCTGGCAGAGGACATCAGGCACCCAGAAAAGCAACCCAAGTCCTCAAAAGGAGAGAGAAGAAATACAGCTCCAGTCACCAGAACACCAACACAAGCTTCCCTAACCAAGAACCTTGACAAGCCACCTGTACAAACCCAAACAGAGCGAGGAAACGCCACAATAAAGAGAACTCCACAAACTGCCAGAATACAGAAAGGACACCCCAAACTCAGCAATTTAAAAAAGATGAAGAGACAGAGGAATACCCAGCAGATAAAGGAACAGGATAAAAGCCCACCAAACCAAACTAAAGAGGAAGAGATAGGGAATCTACCTGATAAAGAATTCCGAATAACGATAGTGAAATTGATCCAAAATCTTGAAATCAAAATGGAATCACAGATAAATAGCTTGGAGACTAAGATCGAGAAGATGCAAGAAAGGTTTAACAAGGACCTAGAAGAAATAAAAAAGAGTCAATATAAAATAGAATAATAGCAATAAATAGAAATTAAAAACAACTCTGGAGGCAACAAAT
>NW_011493727.1:14517-14952 GCF_000754665.1 Bison bison bison | reverse complement strand
TCCAGTGATAACCCAGATACTGGTGATGACTCTCAATACATAACACTGGTGACACCAAATATGAAGAAGGAGAGAAAATTCTTCACTCAGTCTGATATAGAAATGGAAATCTTGATTAATTTCAGCCATTTATTTTTATGCCCACTATATTAGATAGCACTATTATTTTTAAGTATTTATTTTTAAATTTCACTTATTTACTTGTATTTTCTGGTTCTTAGCTAGAGATGTGTGGGATACTTGGTTGAGGCATGCAAACACTTAGTCACCACCCATGAACTACTAGTCCTGGCATGTGAGCACTTTGCTGTGGCCTGTGGGATCTAGTTCCCTGAGGGGGATTGAACCCTGACGCCCTGCACTGGGAGCATGGAGTCTTAGCCACTGGACCACCAGGGAAGGGCCAGCACTCTTTTGCATTTTAACTTGGAATCT
>NW_011493727.1:13854-14417 GCF_000754665.1 Bison bison bison | reverse complement strand
CTTCTAATTTTATTTATTTTAAACTTTACATAATTGTATAGTTTTGCCAAATATCAAAATGAATCCGCCACAGGTATACATGTGTTCCCCATCCCGAACCCTCCTCCCTCCTCCCTCCCCATACCATCCCTCTGGGCCGTCCCAGTACACCAGCCCCGTATTTATTTTTAAATTTCACTTATTTACTTGTATTTTCTGGTTCTCAGCTAGAGATGTGTGGGATACTTGGTTGAGGCATGCAAACACTTAGTCACCACCCATGAACTACTAGTCCTGGCATGTGAGCACTTTGCTGTGGCCTGTGGGATCTAGTTCCCTGAGGGGGATTGAACCCTGACGCCCTGCACTGGGAGCATGGAGTCTTAGCCACTGGACCACCAGGGAAGGGCCAGCACTCTTTTGCATTTTAACTTGGAATCTACATATTTCCAAATGTGAAAAATCTTTAGGAGTATCAGTTCAGTTCAGTCCCTCAGTCGTGTCTGACTCTCTGCGACCCCATGGACTGCAGCACACCAGGCTTCCCTGAGGATCATCAACTCCCAGAACCTACTCAAATTCAT
>NW_011493727.1:10087-10612 GCF_000754665.1 Bison bison bison | reverse complement strand
GTACTTTGGCCACCTGATTCGAACAGACAACTCATTGGAAAAGTCCCTAGTGCTGGGAAAGATTGAAAGCAGGAGAAGAAGGGGGTGACAGAGGATGAGATGGTGGATGGCATCACCAACCAACACATTTAACTACCAAGAATGTTTAGGGGAAATTTTTTTAACCGTAAAGTACACTATCATAATTTCTATTTGCATTTAACTTGTAATTCAAATGTCCTGAACTAATTTATAGTTCTCTGTGACTCTGGGGCTTCCCTGGTGGCTCAGAGGTAAAAAATCCACCTGCAGTGCAGGAGGCACATGTTCAATTACTGGGTCTGGAAGATCCCCTGCAGGAGGGCAAAGCAACCCTCTGCAGCATTCTCACATGGAGATTCCCATGGATAGAGGAGCCTGCTGGGTTACAGTCCATGGGATCGCAAAGAGTTGGACATGACTGAAGTGACTGAGCATGCACGTGACTCATGCACGTCAGCAACTGACATATCTAAGAATGATTCCAGGTCTTAAGGGACCCTTCTT
>NW_011493727.1:9138-9987 GCF_000754665.1 Bison bison bison | reverse complement strand
ATTACTTTTAATATTTTGGTTTATTTATATATTTGAAAATGAGTGTAAACCATCATGATCTCATTAAACTTTTCTAAATATTCTTGGCTGAAAATGAAAAATATTCATTTTTGACTCTCATGCACTGTTAGTATCACAGAAGTAGTTGTGTTCTTATATATGAAAAGGGATGAGTTTTGAGAGTTCATCTTACTCCTTGATGTCTTAGGGAATTATTTTATTCTTTATAAATGTACAGACAGGGAACCTACTGTACAGCACATGGAGCTCTGCCCAGTGTCATGTGGCCGCACGGATGGGAGGGAGATTTGAGGAGAATGGACACACGTGTCTGCGGGGCTGAGTCCCTTTGCTGCTCACCTGAAACTATCACAATATTTCTATGATTACTTATTTTTTGTTTTCGGCTGCACTGGGTCTTCATTGCTGACCAAGAGCTTTCTCTAGCCCAGGAAGTGGGGCTCCTCTTCCTTGCAGTGTGCGGGCTTCTCACTGGGGTGGCTTCTCTTGCAGACACGGGCTCCAGCTCATTGGCTCCACAGCTGTGGCAAATGGGCTCTGTTGCACTATGGCCTGTGGGATCTTTCCAGACCCGGGATCAAACCTATTTCCCCTACACTGGCAGGTGGATTCTTAACCACTAGATCACCAGAAAAGGCTTACCGCATTGCTATTCAGTTATATGCCAATACAAAATGAAAAATTTTTAAAACAGATGCAGAAAAATACAAATACTAGATCAATATATAAGTTCAAAGTCTGAATTTTCTAATAGAAGCAGATGGCATTTGTTAAAATTATAAATCTGTATTTGTTGCCTCATCTACCCAGTCATGAACTGGAAATAAA
>NW_011493727.1:8575-9038 GCF_000754665.1 Bison bison bison | reverse complement strand
GAACTTTATAGATACATGTTTTTTTTTTTCCTTGTTAATTTTCTGTTTAGTTGATCTATCCATAGGTGTGAGTGGGGTATTAAAGTCTCCCACTATTATTGTGTTATTGTTAATTTCTCCTTTCATACTTGTTAGCATTTGTCTTACATACTGCGGTGCTCCCATGTTGGGTGGATATATATTTGTAATTGTTATATCTTCTTCTTGGATTGATCCTTTGATCATTATGTAGTGA
This sequence comes from Bison bison bison, assembly GCF_000754665.1. Taxonomy (NCBI): domain Eukaryota; kingdom Metazoa; phylum Chordata; class Mammalia; order Artiodactyla; family Bovidae; genus Bison; species Bison bison. The sequence continues at coordinate 8,803 of NW_011493727.1, read as the reverse complement.
CCTTCTTTGTCTCTTTTCACAGTCTTTGTTTTAAAGTCTAATTTATCTGATACGAGTATTGTGACTCCTGCTTTCTTTTGGTCCCTATTTGCATGGAAAATCTTTTTCCAGCCCTTCACTTTTCAGTCTGTATGTGTCCCCTGTTTTGAGGTGGGTCTCTTGTAGACAACATATGTAGGGGTCTTGTTTTTGTATCCATTCAGCCAGTCTTTGTCTTTTGGTTGGGGC
>NW_011493727.1:4331-5843 GCF_000754665.1 Bison bison bison | reverse complement strand
CGTTTGGGAATGGCCCACGTTGATTTCTTCTCTGATTCCAAGTTCTCAAAGTGCCCCCCAGGGCCCACCATTGAGCCTCTTGGTCTTGGGAAAAGTCTTGATGACAGAATTTTTACTTCTTCCGCTTCTCACATCTTAGCTTGAATCTTTGCATGCAGTTTGCTGTGCTGATCCCAACTTTCTGAGAAAAAACACTAAGGTGACTGTCTCCTCTGAGCCATTCTCCTTTACTACCTTAAAAAAAAACAAAAACAAAAACTGTTTTATTTATTTTTGGTTGCCGGAGGTCTTTTGTGCTGAGTACGCTTTTTTCTTGTTGAGGCAAGTGGGGGTGCCCTGTGGTTGAGGGGCCCCTCCCTGCAGCACCCTCTGTGCTGTAGAGTGGGCTCTAGAGGGCATGGGTTTCAGCAGTTTCATTCCCAGCTCTAGAGCACAGGCTCAGTATTTGTGGGGCTCACGGTTAGTTGCTCCTTGACTTGGGCTATCTTCCCCGACCATGGATCAAACCCCAATCTCTTCACTGCCGTCAGATTATTTACCAATGAGCCACAGGGCAGCCTTCTTTCACTACCTTAATATCACCCTGAATAATGTCTTTGTGAATCAGTGAATGGGTCCTTGATGATCCAGCCACCCTGTCTTTCTCTGCCTCCTGAATGTGTATCAGATTCAATCAACTAACCTAGAGAAATATGATGATCCAATCAGGATAAATCCAATGGGTACTCAGTAATCTAAACATGTATCCCTTTCTGATTGGGTTAGTAGTGGGACAGAGGGATGATGGGAATAAAAGGTTGTACTGAAGAAGAGATGCAGAATCTTCATACTCTGGAGACACCAGCAGGGCTCTCCATGTGTCTGACGTCTGAGCAAGATGTCACCTCCCTCATATAAGAACACCTTTTTTTTTTACCATTGACTAGCTAACACTTTCACTTTTCACTTTCATGCATTGGAGAAAGAAATGGCAACCCACTCCAGTGTTCTTGCCTGGAGAATCCCAGGGACAGGGGAGCCTGGTGGGCTGCCGTCTATGGGGTCACACAGAGTCGGACACGACTGAAGTGACTTAGCAGCAGCTAACATTGAAGGGTGGCCTGTATCTCTGGATGTAGCGAGAGTTTTCAAAAAAACCATTTCTCTCACATGAACACATTTCATGTCTTGATTTTGCCTAGCAGTGTAATTTTGCCTGAATCTGAAACATTTTGATTTGTGCTTTAGCTGATATAAATTTTTTTTAAATATAAATTTATTTATTTTAATTGGAGGTTAATTACTTTACAATATTGTATTGGTATTGTCATACATCAACAGGAATCCGCCACAGGTATACACGTGTTCCGCATCCCGTACTCCCCTCCCTCCTCACTCTCTGTACCATCCCTCTGGGTCGTCCCAGTGCACCAGCCCTAAGCAACCAGTATCATGCATCGAACTTGGACTGGCGATTCATTTCATATATGATATTATACATATTTCAATGCCATTCTCCCAAATCATCCCACC
>NW_011493727.1:3499-4231 GCF_000754665.1 Bison bison bison | reverse complement strand
AGAAGTGCCGACATGGTGGCTCACTCAGTTTCTGTTCGTCAACAGAGACATTTATGCTTATTATTGTTACTAACCTCACTCAACTGCATGTATATAAGGGATGCTGACCTGGGATTTAAAACACCTACTGAGTTGAATCCATTAAACCCTTTCTTATGCTAAGGCTATTAATACCCATGGCAGAAATATGGTGAAAGGGATCGTCCCCAAACAGACCAAGTGGGAGGACACCCTTAGCAGAGTCATCACCTTGGTAGCTAGTGGTATGTAAGAATTGCTTGGGCATCAAATAAATGGGCTGGGAGAGAGGCATGGGAAACTCTTGGAGATGGGGAAAGCATCTCCCTTTATGTATGACCTTAAACTTCAAAGGTATCTTTGCATGATGTAGCCGAAAGTGGGTGTCATCCCTGAATGTAGCAGAAATTTAGACACCAAGGAGAGCTTCTGTACTTAGTGCAGAAAAGGTGTTGGTACTTATGAAGAGAAATCAGAGAATTTTATTTATCTGCCTAATTCCATCACCTTGGAAAGAATTTGTGTTGATCTTAGCTAAGTCTGAGTAATGATGTAAATATACTGGAAAGTGGCCAATAAAATTATGGTTTGGCTTCTAAGATTCTGGGAAAATGGCTGGGGAAATTTGCCTTCTGAAAAATGTCCTTAGTGAGAAAAACATAAAGAAATAGGTGGATGTCTCCTGGTAGCAGCTGCCTCTGGATGACCATTTGG
>NW_011493727.1:0-732 GCF_000754665.1 Bison bison bison | reverse complement strand
TAAATAAAGAGATGCTCATGGAAAACCAACTGCTGTCCTCCATGATATATTGTTCTGTGTGTGTGTGTGCATGCGTGCTTAGTCATTCCATTGTGTCCAACTCTTTAAGACCCATAAAGAGTAGCCTCTTCTGTTCATGGGATTCTCCAGAGAAGAATATTGGAATGGGTAATGATTGCCTTCTCCAGGGGACCTTCCCGATCCACGGCTTGATCCCCAGTCTCCTGCACTATAGGTAGATTCTTTGCCATCTGAGCCACCATGTAATGTAAGCCTCCTGGGAGCAACTCTTACCTCCTTGCTTATTTCTTTGGCTGTTCAGTGGATTAATACACACAGAGGGTAACACAGCATCTGATGAACTATTGGAATGAAGACGTCTCTGCAGGGCTCTCCCTGCTGACTCAGGCCATGACCTTGGGAATGGGTATTCTTCATGCTTCTATCAGTCGGTGTATAAGTCACAGTTTCTTGCCTTTGTGTGTCCTTCACTGTCAAAGGCAAGGTCCTCAGTTCTGTTAAATTTTGCACACTGCCAACAAGATTGAGACTGGTTCTCACCGCTCCATGCCTGTCAGGGAGGAGGAGTTATAATCTATATAATCAATTATAGGAGTGATATATAGAAGTGATATAGGAGTGATTATAGGAATGATATAGGAGGAGATATAATTGAGTTGTGACCAGACATTCAAAGTCTTTTTAGTAAAATGCTAAAATGTAAAAAAAAAA
>NW_011493726.1:13739-16036 GCF_000754665.1 Bison bison bison | reverse complement strand
TGAAGAAGCTCATGGTGTCTGTTCAGGTTCCTCAGATCTCTAGGACAGTTTTCTTAACAAATAAAGGAATTGTGCAGCAGAGGCTGTGTTTTTTGTAAAGTCAGCAGACTGGCATTAAGAACAGAGGTTCCTCACAGAAACAGTGTTTTGAACATTATAGTCACTCATTTCAGAATGAATAAACTAAGCCCAAAGGGTTTAAATGAGGTCACACACAGAATTGATAATCAATTCCAGATTTATAGTCCATCCAAGTCCTCTAATTTCTTTCTTTAAGTCAGCATTTCCACTCACATCTAGTTTGGCTCAAATTTATTTTGGTTTGTTTTTAAGTCTAAATCAACATCCTTTTATCCTTCAGACAGGTTCAAGTTCATTGAGAAGCAGGATGGGGGATTTTGCTTCTACCTCCTGCTCCTCTCTTTGCTGTTCTTGTGGGTAGGGCTGCCACCACATTGAGGAGAAAAAGGATGAATATAGGTCCCTAGAACCCTGCTGTTCGGGGTCACTCTCTTTGTCCTAGCACTGTTCAAGACTCCATGAAAACAGTCCATTTTGCTATGTTGTAAGATTGACTTGGTATCACCTTAGCAATCCAATTCTCTGTATCTTTCTCTCACTAGGTGCTTCGTCTGAGTAGCTCGGCCATGGGGAAGACCACCACAGGCCAGATAGTCAACCTACTGTCTAACGATGTGAACAGGTTTGATCAGGTAAGCTGCCCCTGAGGGATACTCTTTCATTTCCCATCCTTCTTACTGAGTGTAGCTTATTGGAAGGCCAGGTGCCAGGATTTGGTGTCAGCCAGGGTTCTGTTGAGGACCTAAGACAAGGGTTCTTTTTATCCAACTCTCATTTCTTCTGTGTGCAACTCAGATGTAACAATGTGTGTTGTCCTGTGGATGAGAATTTTGTCTTTCTAATAATAGACAGGCATCAGGATTCTTTCCCAGCTTGGTTAGTGTCCCTAGGGGTCCCCCTGGTGTGGCCCTTCTTGGCACATGGTGTTGGTGTTGCTGGGCTGTCTTCCTCCTCCTCTGGATGATGAAGGCCTGGTGGGCAGGGGTAATTATTTCCCTGTTCAGTGCCTGCTGTATAGGGAGCCTGTGAGGAATAATGCCAAGTGGATGGTCCTCAGCCAGACACAACCTACTGTCTGCTGTCCCCTCACACTCTTTTTTCCCACTTACTTTATGAATAGATTACATTACCCAGGGCATTGTAGCTGTTGGTAAGATCTGTACTGCACTAGACCACTTCTTCTTCAATTATTCATTCATCAAACATGAAGTAAGACTTCTACTCAGTTTCAGGGATAAATTAGGTTTAGTTTTTGCACCCCGCCCCCAAAGCCACAGCCTGTCAGGGAGGTAAATACTTAAGTAATTACTGGAGAGAGTAGTAGGTACCATAATATAGGCTCTCCTGGGGAGATGGTGGCTGAATTTTGGAACAAAGAGAGTTTGGGGAAACCCTGAGCTCATCTGTGTTGTGGATAAAATTCAGATCTTCCTCCCAGTGCTGCTGATTGGGTTCTCCCTGGCTGGTCCTGTGCTGCCCCAGAACAGTGTCATCTGGGGTTGGATGTGTGGATTTCTGCTTTAGCAGGTTTAAAACCCACTGTGATTATTTCTGTTTTGGTTCCTGTATCTTCCTTACAAGCATATTATTTCTATACTGTGTCCTTACTTGTGTTGTTTTTTATAATATCCTAAGAAGGCTTATCTTTTTCTTTAAGGTAATGATGTTCTTGCACTATCTGTGGGTGGGGCCACTGCAGGCAATTGCAGTGACTGCCCTGCTCTGGATGGAAACAGGAATATCGTGTCTTGCTGGGATGGCGGTTCTCATTTTCCTTCTGTTGTTGCAAAGCTGCTTTGGGATGTGGTTTTCATCACTCAGGTAAGTGAAACACTGGTTTTAAAAATAGGTAACATATATATTTGGTGACAACTACAATCTGTTGGATGCTTTTGTTTAAAAAACAAAGTGCCTTCTCTGATCTTTTCTTTGTGTGTGTTGTAGACCCTTCAGGCTTAGTTTAGCCAGTGGTGGCTCCAGCTTTAAGCTGAAGGATAATCTTGAAGCAGGAAAAGTTATGGGATTTTCCAGACCCTCCCAGCACTGTACCTGAATATGCAGAGTATCCTTGAGCACAATGTACCTATATTGAAGTTATTTAAACATTATTAAATAGTAATAATCTTATAGGCTCTATCTTAGCTGCATGTATTTTTATTAAGCTTGGGTTAGAGTGATTTTTCCAGTATGTATATTCATGTCTTATTTTTAATTCA
>NW_011493726.1:9153-10916 GCF_000754665.1 Bison bison bison | reverse complement strand
TTTTAGTTCTGTTGATTTTTGCTATAGTCTCCTTTGTTTCTTTTTCATTAATTTCTGCTCTAATTTTTATGATTTCTTTCCTTCAACTAACCCTGGGGTTCTTCATTTGTTTCTTTTTCCTAGTTGGTTTAGGTGTAAAGATAGGTTATGTATTTGATTTTTCTCTTGTTTCTTGAGGTAAGCATGTATTGCTATGAACCTTTGTCTTAGCACTGCTTTTTACTGAATCCCATAGGTTTTGAGTTGTTGGGTTTTCATTTTCATTTGTTTTTATGCATATTTTGATTTCCTTTTTGATTTCTTACATGATTTTCTGGTTATTCAGAAGCATGTTGTTTAGCCTCCATATGTTTGTATTTTTAATAGTTTTTTTCCTCTAGATGACATCTAATCTTACTATGTTGTGATCCAAAAAGATGCTTGAAATGATTTCATTTTTTTTTTTTTTAATTTACTAAGGCTAGATTTACAGCCCAGGATGCGTAGTATGTGGTCTATCCTGGTGAATGTTCCATGTGCACTTGAGAAAATGGTAAAATTCATTGTTTTGGGTGAAATGTCCTATAGATATCAATTAGGTCTAACTGGTTCATTGTATCATTTAAAGTTTGCGTTTCCTTGCTAATTTTCTGTTTGGTTGAGCTATCCATAGGTGTGAGTGGGGTACTAAATTTTCCCACTATTATTGTATTACTGTTAATTTCCCCTTTCAAACTTATTAGCATTTGCCTTATGTATTGAGGTGCTCCAATGTTGGGTATATGAAAGTGAAAGTGAAAGTCACTCAGAGGTGTCTGACTCTTTGCAACCCCATAGACTTTATAGTCCATGGAATTCTCCAGGCCAGAATACAGGAGTGGGTAACCTTTCTCTTCTCCAGGGGATTTTCCCATCCCAGGGATTGACCCAGGTCTCCCACGTTGCAGGCAGATTCTTTACCAGCTGAGCCACAAGGGAAGCCCAAGAATACTGGAGTGGGTCTCCTATCCCTTCTCCAGTGGATCTGCCCGACCCAGGAATTGAACTGGGGTCTCCCATATTGCAGTCAGATTCTTTACTAGCTGAACCGCAAGGAAAGGCCAAGAATACTGGAGTGGGTAGCCTGTCCCTTCTCTAGAGGATCTTCCTGACTCAGGAATCAAATCAGGGTCTCCTCCACTGCAGGAAGAAACTGAGCTATGAGGGAAGCCCTTGTTGGGTGCATATATATTTATAATTGTTATATCTTCTTCTTGGATTGGTCTTTTGACCATTATGTAGTGTTCTTCTTTGTCTCTTTTCAGAGCCTTTCTTTCAAAGTCTATTTTATCTGATATGAGTATTGCTACTTCTGCTTTCTTTTGATCTCCATTTGCATGAAATACCTTTTCCAGCCCTTCACGTTTAGTCTGTATGTGTCTCTTGGTTTGAGGTGGGTCTCTTGTAGACAGCATATATAGGGGTTTGTTTTTAATTCTTTCAGCCAGTCTTTGTCTTTTGATTGGGGCATTAAACCCATTTACATTTAAGGTAATTGATAATTATGAACCTGTTGCCATTTATTTTGTTGTTTTGGGTTTGAGTTTATAAACCTTTTCTGTGTTTCCTGTCTAGAGAAGATCCTTTAGCGTTTGTTGAAGATCTGGTTTGGTGGTGCTGAATTCTCTCAGCTTTTGCTTGTCTGTAAAGCTTTTGATTTCTCCTTCATATTTGAATAAGATGCTTGCTTGGTACAGTAATCTGGGTTGTAGGTTTTTTCTCTTTCATCACTTTAACTATGTCCT
>NW_011493726.1:6029-6300 GCF_000754665.1 Bison bison bison | reverse complement strand
CCTCTGGGGAGCTGATCTCAGGCTGTGACACTCCTGGCAGGTGTCAACTGTCCAGGATCCCAGGAGGACGTGGTTAGCAACTGGGAGCCTGCTTACAGTTTGGTGGAGGATGCCGGTCCCTGGGGCGGATATTGCAGCAGCCCCTTGCCCTGCAGCTCTGGTTGTCGCACACCTGCGTCTCTGCCTCTGGGGAGGTGGGGAGGGCTGGGGGGCTGGTTAGGTCTTCTTTGGTGTTAGCTTAATCCTTTGTTCTGTGCGTAGGCCAGGCTGT
>NW_011493726.1:4676-5618 GCF_000754665.1 Bison bison bison | reverse complement strand
TAGCATTTAGAAGTTGTTTTGTGGAAGTTGCTTGGCATGCAAATGATCTTTTGATGAATTTGTCGGAGGAAAGTGGTCTCCCCATCCTATTCCTTTGCCATCTTGGGACCATAACCAGTCTTGATTAATTATGTCTTTATTTTTCTTTAATTAATTTATTTTACATCACAATATTATATTGGTTTTGCCATACATTTACTTGAATCCACCATGGATGTACATGTGTTCCCCATCCTGAACCCCCCTAACACCTCCCTCCCTGTACCATCCCTCTGGGTCATCCCAGTGCACCAGCCCCAAGCATCCTATATCCTGCATTGAACATAGACTGGTGATTCATTTCTTATATGATATTATACATGTTTCAATGCCATTCTCCCATATAATCCCACCATTGCCCTCTCCCACAGAGTCCAAAAGATTGTTCTATACATCTGTGTCTCTTTTGCTGCCTCGCATACAAGGTTATCATTACATTCTTTCTAAATTCCATATATATGTGTTAATATATTGTATTGGTGTTTTTCTTTCTGGCTCACTTCATTCTGTATAATAGGCTCCAGTTTCATCCACCTTATTAGAACTGATTCAAATGTATTCTTTTTAATGGCTGAGTAATATCCCATTGTGTATCTGTAACACAGCTTTCTTATCCATTCATCTGCTGATGGACATCTAGGTTGGTTCCATGTCCAGGCTATTATAAACAGTGCTGCGATGAACATTGGGGTACACGTGTCTCTTTCAATTCTGGTTTCCTTGGTGTGTATGCCCAGCGGTGGGATTTCTGGGTCATATGGCAGTTCTATTTCCAGGTTTTAAAGGAATCTCCACACCGTTCTCCACAGTGACTGTACTAGTTTGCATTTCCACCAACAGTGTAAGAGGGTTCCCTTTTTCTCCACACCCTCTCCAGCATTTATTGCTTGTAGACTTTTGGAT
>NW_011493726.1:0-610 GCF_000754665.1 Bison bison bison | reverse complement strand
AATTTTGAGCATTACTTTACTAGCGTGTGAGATGAGTGCAAATGTGCAGTAGTTTTAGTATTCTTTGGCATTGACTTTCTTTGGGATTGGAATGAAAACTGACCTTTTCCAGTCCTGTGGCCACTGCTGATTTTTCCAAATTTGCTGGCATATTGAGTGCAGTACTTTCACAGCATCATCTTTTAGGATTTGAGGTAGCTCAGCTGGAATTCCATCACCTCCACTAGCTTTGTTTGTAGTGATGCTTCCTAAGGCCCACTTGACTTCATATTCTATGATGTCTGGCTCTAGGTTAGTGATCACACCATCGTGATTATCTTGTTCATGAAGATCTTTTTTGTAGAGTTCTTCTGTGTATTCTTGCCACCTCTTCTTAATATCTTCTGTTTCTGTTATGTTCATACCATTTCTGTCCTTTGTCGAGCCCATCTTTGCATGAAATGTTCCCTTGGTATCTCTAATTTTCTTGAAGAGATCTCTAGTCTTTTCTGTTCTGTTGTTTTCCTCTATTTATTTACATTGATCGCTGAGGAAGGCTTTCTTATCTCTCCTTGCTATTCTTTGGAACTCTTCATTCAGATGCTTATATCTTTCTTTTTCTCCTTTGCTT
>NW_011493725.1:12042-13450 GCF_000754665.1 Bison bison bison | reverse complement strand
CACTGGGACAACCCAGAGGGATGGTACGGGGAGGGAGGAGGGTTCAGGATGGGGAACACATGTATACCTGTGGTGGATTCGTGTTGATATTTGGCAAAACCAATACAATATTGTAAAGTTAAATAAAATAAAATAAAAAATTAAAAAAAAAGAGATCTGAACGAAGTATGGATTTTAATTTTTTAAAAAAACTAGTAAGTAGACTAACACAGAACCTAGAAAGGACCCCAAATCTCTTTATTCAAGTGATGTGTCAGGGAGCAATGGTAGAGAACTCTATTTAAGACTTCCCTACTAATACTAATAAGTCTCTTCAGTTGTGCCCAACTCTGTGCGACCCCATAGATGGCAGCCCACCAGACTCCCCCATCCCTGGGATTCTCCAGGCAAGAACACTGGAGTGGGTTGCCATTTCCTTCTCCAACACATGAAAGTGAAAAGTGAAAGTGAAGTTGCTCAGTTGTGTCTGACTCTTCATGACTCCATGGACTGCAGCCTACCAGGCTCCTCCATCCATTGGAATTTTCCAGGCAAGAGTATTGGAGTGGGGTGCCATTGTCTTCTCCAAAGATTTCCTTAGAATAATGGTTTAACACTAGGGCAATTTTATTTATCAAGACCCTCAGATTTTGCAGTGAAAAAGTTTAGGTTTATACTGGAAAACTAGTATGATGTAGCTCTTGTTTTTTTTTTTTCCTTTTATTTGTTTCCCATAGCAACATCCAGTAAAGCACTATCTGTGATGAACCGTTTTTTCCTTGTTATTCCTATCATTCACACTCTAACCGTAGTCCCCATAACTCCACGACCCAATTATTGCAAAAGCTCTGTGCCTGTTTTCCACATTCCCATTTCTGTAAACATTCACATACCTGCTGCAACATAATTCTGGAAAAAACTGGTTTATCTTTCTAATCCTTGCTTTATACTTATCTGCCATTTAGGTCTTAGCATCCGTTTTACCCATCTTTACAAGTCTTCTCTTTCATCATAACTCCAAAACTCCATTTTCCAAAAAAACTGATCTAATCACTCTGTTACAAATAGACTATGTTTTTCTTTTTGCCTTTGTGAATAACAACAGAAGTTTCTACTCTTGGCTTAACTATATGCAGGTTGCAAACCATTTTCTAGACCAGAGATCAGCAAACATTAGCCTGCAGGCTAAATACTTCCATCACTTTGGAAAGTGTTTTTGAGCATAGCCACACTCATTCACTTATGTATTGTCTGCGACTCTTTCCTGCTGCAACAGCAGAGCAGAATATCTGCAACAGAGACTATATTGTCTGTAAATGCTAAAATGTATACCATTTGGCCCCTTACAGAAAATAGTTTGCCAACCCTTGTTCTAGGTCATTGTTTAATTTTTCTTACATTAGTCTTTTTTTTTTTTTTAATTTATCGA
>NW_011493725.1:11259-11942 GCF_000754665.1 Bison bison bison | reverse complement strand
CTTCCCTGAACCTGACACCATTGATTTGAAATAGTTCTCAAAACTTTCTCTAAGGCTTGGAAAGATAAGACAACACTTTTCTTAATCCAGTGATCTAAGAAACTACCCCAACATCACTTGAGCAGAATTTATTTCATCTTCTTAGTATTAAAAAAATGGCTGTGGTGTGCATTTATTTTCAGGATGCTTTTAAAAATCCATAAAATGACTAGGCAATTGACACAGCTTTAGGCTTTTACTTGCAACAACTGGATTTGTTGTTTCTGAAAAGAAAGCACTCAGACAACAATCTGGCTTATCATTGCCCTATTGAAATATAGTTTGATCCTTTAGAAAACATCTTCATGTCTCAGGCATGGAAATAAGGGTAAACTTCAATATTGGATCTAGGTTGATTTACCAGCTCAGCATGATCTCCAAGTATTATTAGAATTATAAAACTGAAAATTCTCTTTGAGGCCTATGATGGCAAGAAACATAGGTTCCCAACAAAAGATGACAGAAAGAATAACTGATGTGCAGCTCTGCAATTTCAGTTTATCATCCATAAAAGACACTACATCCAGACTTGAAACCTTATTTTAAAGACTTTCAATAGTATATGGATTGTTTAAAGGGCTACCTTATGCAGGACTTAACTGTATTTTTATAACCTATAAATTGTAGGTGATATTCTCAAGGGT
>NW_011493725.1:9912-11159 GCF_000754665.1 Bison bison bison | reverse complement strand
GAATCTGCCTGCAATGCAACAGACACGGGTTCGATCCCTGGTTCAGGAAGATCCCCTGGAAAAAGGGCATGGTTACCCACTCCGGTATTCTTGCCTGGAGAATCCCATGGACAGAGGAGCCTGATGGGCTACAGTCCATGGGGTCACAAAGAGTCAGACACGACTGAGCGACTAACACTTTCACAGTTTCACATATACGTGAAGGGATGCTTCTTCACTGTGCCAAAATCGGCTACTAATTTCCCCTCAATATCTGTTTCCCCTTCTTCCTCAGTGTAGCAGATACTTTTGGTGCTCCACTCAGAATTGCTTCAGCAGCTGTTGTACCCGTACCTCAGCCGCTGTGAGTGTTGACTGGACAAAGCTCACACCTGTATCCTTTTCTAGAGACTCACCGTAGCATGACAAGAGCCATCTGGATAGGGATGACTGCAAAGTCCTGGCCCTGCCCCTTTGCTTCAAGGAAGGATAAATTATGTGGTGCAGTTTATGTTTCACAGCTCCCTGTGGGATCAGGATGAGTCTAGACTTTTGAAAACTCTTCTTTTCCTGGCTTTTCCCCTTGTAGGTTTAATGCTGAGTATACACCTCAGTAGACCATTTGCCCAAGAATCCCTGTCTTGGGCTTTTGTTTTTTAGGGAAATAATTTAAGATCCCCAGTAATAGACTTCTATATTGTTAGGAGGCCTACGGGTACTACTAATAAAACTACATATCCCAGCCACCACTACCATTCGATGTATTAATAATTATGTGAATGAGTTCTAGCCAATGAGATGTAAGGAGAAGTTAAGCAGATAACCTCTGTGTTCTTGTTCTTAAAAGCAGAAAGAGCCATATTCTTTGTTCCTTTCATTACATACTGCTGCTTATAATAACATGGAGATGATGGATAGAGCTTCATCTTGGAAAACAAAGATGAGGACCATACCCCAGGGAGGACAGAGTGGAGATCGTAAACAAACCTGAGGCCTAGACAGTAGACATCATGTAAGCTCCAAACTGCCTATATCTGGAATTTTGATTCTGGAACCTTTGAGCAGAAAGTTCCTCATACTTAAACTACTGTTACTTCTAAATTCTTGTTATATACAAATAGCCTGTTCCCAAACCTGACAACTGATCAAAACATTTTTCTTTGCTCAGATCTCAGTGGTCATATATACATAACCGGAGATGCAAAGATGAACAAGATGTTAAATTTCTGCCCTTATGGAGCTAATGGTCTAAAAAAGAAACTGGAACA
>NW_011493725.1:6398-8420 GCF_000754665.1 Bison bison bison | reverse complement strand
AGCCATGAAATTAAAAGACATTTGCTTCTTGGAAGAAAAGTTATGACAAACCTAGACAGCATATTAAAAAGCAGAGATCACTTTGATGACAAAGGTCCATCTAGTCAAAGCTATGGGTTTTCCAGTAGTCATGTATGGATGTGAGAGTTGGACCATAAAGAAAGCTGAATGCCAAAGAACTGATGCTTTTGATCTGTGGTGTTGGAGAAGAATCTTGAGAGTCCCTTGGACTGAAAGGAGATCCAATCAATCCTAAAGGAAATCAACCCTGTATTCATTGGAAGGACTGATGCTGAAGCTGAAGCTTTAATACTTTGGTCACCTGAAATGAAGAACTGACTCATTGGGAAAGACCCTGATGCTGGGAAAGATTGAAGGTGGGAGAGAAGGGGATGACAGAGGATGAGATGGTTGGATGGCATCACTGACTCGATGGACATGAGTTTGAGCAAGCTCCCGGAGATGGTGAAGGACAAGGAAGCCTACCATGTTGCAGTCCTTGGGGTTGCAAAGAATTGGACATGAATGAGCGACTGAACAAGACAAGAATGAGATCCTGGACTTCTAGCCTTATCTTGAGGTCATAATAAGATTCCAGGGCTCTTAGAAATAAGTTGAGTATATTTTGTATGTGTTAGGGCATGGATTACTAGAGGCTAACGGGCAGACTCTGCTGTACTGTTATTTTGGTGGTCCGACCAAAAAACCACATCTTGTGCAACTCAACCTCTTGTAAAGTTTTCTTCCCTATTAGCTCTAGACTCGACTAATTGGATATATTAGTAAGCATGATACAAATAGATGCTTGATAAGTCTCCATACTTTCTGAGTTGCCCTATAAAATGCCTGGTTATCTTGCTGGAGAGACAGCTGGAGAGACCACATGGAGGCCCTGAGGATTACGGACAGAGCAAATCCTGTATCCAGTTGATTCCAGCCTCAAGTGACTATGGTCAAAATCAGCAGATGACCCACCCAGTCAAGTTTAGCTCACATTGCAGAATCATATGTAAATTAAATAATTGCTCTTTTTAACCCCTTGGTTTAGAAGTGTTTTCCCCACATAATAGATAACTGAATCAATTGTCTTTGGAGCAGTGTGATAAAAGTAGAAAGACAATGAACACATACTGGATCTTCTGTAAGAAATAGCTCTATATTCTTCAGATAGCAGTGAAAAAAATGGGATTTCAGATGAAGGAACAAAAAGTAAAAGAGTAAGGTAAATTTATACTTTAATCTGCAAACAGCAGGCAGGATGGTGAGAACATAGCACAAAGTATCCACAGAGACAAACACCAAAGATGAGTCTAGAAGGAAAAGTTGTAGCTGGGTTATAAAGGGACACGTATGTCAAACAAAGCCTTCAGACTTCATATTGGGTATCAGGGCCCATTAAGAACTTTTAGGTAGAGAAATTTAATAAGATCTCTGTTGTGGACATGTAATTCCACAGCAGTGAGGAACGGTAACATTAACAGGAAAAATCTGGAGGCAGAGAAACCATTCAAGAGGACAGTGCACTCACAGTGTCTTCATTTAAGAGGACAGAGTAGAAATCAGCATGAACAACAAAGAATAAACCCAAAAGACATTTCTAAGGGTAGATCAGACAGATCTTGATAGCAATTAAGACAAGGTAAAGAATGATAAGTGATAATTTTCTAGATAGTGTTGCTGGAATAACAGTGATTCTATGCATTAAAAAAAGGAAACATCTGAGGAGGAGACAGCTTTGTTGAAGTAAGTATCAAAATACATTTTGGTACATGTTGACGTCAATGTGTCTTTTGGGAAAACAGAAAGAGGAGACTGTTAGGAAACTGAAAATATACTTCTAGTGCTGGTGAAAATGTTTAGAATTATTTTTTGAGTCATTAAATACTTATTAAGTGAAGCTACTGGAATAATAAGAACAGGGAGCAATGATTAATAAGCTGACTGCATAAAAGAATCATCATGACCCAGCAATCCCACTGCTGGGCATACACACTGAGGAAACCAGAATTGAAAGAGACACGT
>NW_011493725.1:5837-6298 GCF_000754665.1 Bison bison bison | reverse complement strand
CCAATGAGTCAACTCTTTGCATGAGGTGGCCAAAGTACTGGAGTTTCAGCTTTAGCATAATTCCTTCCAAAGAAATCCCAGGGCTGATCTCTTTCAGAATGGACTGGTTGGACCTCCTTGTTGGTCTTTTAGGCCTAATTTATTAGTACTGTTTACTTCCACCTGGTAACAGTGAAGGTCTATTACAGGGAGAGAATAAAACTGGAATACCAAAAGCAGTCCATAACTGGTGTTAGTTTCAGAGAAGATGTCATAAGAAACAGAATTGTTTTACGTTTTTCATGGAAAATGATAGGAATCAGTGAATGGTGTAATTTTGGCTATGCCAGTGTTTTCTACAAGGCATTCTAAGAACACTAGCTCCAATCACGAAGTATTTTATTCAGTAACTATTTTGTGGGTACATTCTCAGTGACAAACACTATCTCACATTGATTCTGAGGGGAAATCATATCAGTGAT
>NW_011493725.1:5224-5737 GCF_000754665.1 Bison bison bison | reverse complement strand
TAGGACTAGCTGAGCAAAGGGGTGTCTAAGAATTTGGTGTACTGTCTTCCAGCATCCTGACTTGAAAGTAGAGAGACATTAGTCTTAAATATATTGGTTTGGCCCAAAAGCTCATTCAGGGTTAGGTAGAAATGCAAGACATTTTTCACTTTCATGAAGACCTTTATTGAAAAATGTACCCCAAAGAAAGGAACTTTTTGGCAAACCCAAATGTTGTGGGTGTGGCCTCTGTTAAATAGAACAGCTACATAATTAAATACATAAAAGGTGCACAGCATTTTAAGGAATCTTACTACTTTTTTGGTAAAGTTTAAGTTAAAAAGAAGCTGCTGGGCCCCTTAACATTGCATGGAAAACAGAGGATGGACTCAAGAACCACAGAGAACCAATCCCACTAACAGAACTGGGCCCTAACCAAAATACTACTGATGTGTGCCCAGCTGGATTTCAGAATGGCTATAGGACAGCAACTGCTCTGTACCTTCCCCCCCTTTTATTTTTTAATTTTTTTTA
>NW_011493725.1:2186-2710 GCF_000754665.1 Bison bison bison | reverse complement strand
AATGAAATTCAAAAGGCACTATCATTTAGAAATACACCAAAGAAAATGAAACACTTATGTATAAATTTCACAAAATGTGTACAGGATTGTATCATGAAAAATACAAAGTGCTAATGAAGAAGAAATCCTAAATAAATGCAGAGACCTACTACACTCATAGATTGTGGGTTCCAACATAAAGACAACAATTTTCCTCAAATTGAGCTATATAGGTTTAATTCCATTCCTATCAATATTATTCCAGTATGTTTTGTTTTTGTTTTTGTTTTTTTTTGTAGACATACATAAGCTTATGCTAAATTTTATCTTGAGAGGAACAGGCCTTACAACAGCTAAAAGCATCTTGAAAAGAAAGGTATCTAGTACTACTATACAGCTATAGGCACACTAACCAAGACAGAGTGGTACTAGCCAAGGAACAGGCACATAGATCAAAGGTATATAATACTGAATTGAGATACTGGTTGTTGTTGTTCAGTTCCTAAGTCATGTCCAACTCTTTGCAACTCCATGGACTGTAGTAC
>NW_011493725.1:1677-2086 GCF_000754665.1 Bison bison bison | reverse complement strand
ATATGCGAGACAACAAAAGAGACACAGATGTAAAGAACAGACTTTTGGATTCTGTGGGAGAAGGCAAGGGTGGTATGATTTGAGAGAATAGCATTGAAACATGTATATTATCATATGTGATATAGATTGACAGTTCAGGCTTGATGCATGAGACAGGGTGCTCAGGGCTGGTGCGCTGGGATGACCCTGAGGGATGGGATGGGGAAGGAGGTGGGAGGGGGGTTCAGGATGGGGAACATATATACACCGGTGGAGGATTCATGTCAATGTATAGCAAAACTACCATAATATTGCAAAGTAATTAGCCTCCAATTAAAATAAATAAATTAGTTAAAAAAAGGATCATCTGACATCTGTATTTAATAGATCTGACATGGTACATAGTCACCAATAGTTTTTTTTTTTTTTT
>NW_011493725.1:0-1577 GCF_000754665.1 Bison bison bison | reverse complement strand
GTCAACAAAGATCTGTCTAGTCAAGGCTATGGTTTATCCAGTAGTCATGTATAGATGTGAGAGTTGGACTATAAAGAAAGCTGAGCACCGAAGAATTGATGCTTTTGAACTGTGGTGTTGGAGAAGACTCTTGAGAGTCCCTTGGACTGCAAAGAGATCCAACCAGTCCATCCTGGGGGAGATCAGTCCTGGTTGTTGATTGGAAGGACTGATGTTGAAGCTGAAACTCCAGTACTTTGGCCACTTGATGCGAAGAGCTGACTCACTGGAAAAGACCCTGATGCTGGGAAAGATTGAGGGCAGGAGGAGAAGGGGACAACAGAGGATAAGATGGTTGAATGGCATCACCGACTCAACGGCCATGGGTTTGGGTGGATTCCGGGAGTTGGTGATGGACAGGGAGGCCTGGCGTGCTGTGGTTCATGGGGTCGCAAAGAGTCAGACATGACTGAGTGACTGAACTGAAACTGAAACTGACTCATATCCATACATGACCACTTGAAAAACCATAGCCTTGTCTAGATGGACCTTTGTTGGCAAAATAATGTCTCTGCTTTTGAATATGTTGTCTAAGTTGGTCATAACTTTCTTCCAAGGAGTAATTGTCTTTTAATTTCATGGCTGCAGTCACCATCTGCAGTGATTTTGGACCCCCCAAAAATTATGCCACTGTTTCCACTGTTTCCCCATCTATTTGCTATGAAGTGATGGGACCGGATGCCATGGTCTTAGTTCTCTGAATGTTGAGCTTTAAGCCAACTTTTTCTCTCTCCTCTTTCACTTTCATCAGCTCTAGCATCAGTCCTTCTAATGCATAATCATGGTTGATTTCCTTTAGGATTAGTTGGTTTGATCTCCTTGCTGTCCGAGGGACTCTCAAGAGTCTTCTCCAACACCACAGCACAGGCACCAAAGCTGCCTGCTTTGGTCCTGCCAATATTATCTGGATGGTTAACTGAAGCAGTGTGGTCATGTTATGTCTCAAGTCCTGAGGTCCCTAGTCAATCTTTCTTACCACCTTTCACACAACCTGCTATGTTTCTTTGCTGGGTTATATCTGCCTTTTCAATTGTAAGGGGGAGGACTGTGAGGAAGGCAGCTGCTTTATCTTGACAGAACCCCATTCTATTTTAAACTGTGACACAGTATCTATAATAATTTATTGCACACTTATTTTCTCTCATGCAAATGATTTGAAGGTAAAAAATGTTTCTTTTAGAGTCTTTGTAATTCTAGCATTAGCATATCACCTGGTGATCAGTTGAGGTTTCTGAAATGGATGACTGAGTAAATGGATTTAACTGAGTACCTTTTGATAGATGAGAAAGAAGAATTAGTCTCTAAAGAGAAAATCAAGACTTGGACAAAGGAACTAGATACTAGATAAAATACATTATATATATGTAATTTTGAAAAGTACACTTTTAGAAAGAAATTAACACAGAAAAATCAATCATCCTTCTGTCTGATTCACTTTGCTTTACAGCAGAAACTAACACAGCAGTGTAAAGCAGCCTTACTCCAATAAAAAAATCAATCATACTTCTAAAAATGCTAACAATGTACATGTTAAAAAT
>NW_011493724.1:15954-16315 GCF_000754665.1 Bison bison bison | reverse complement strand
TCAGAGTGGAAATTAGACACTGAAGAGACTTGCAAAAAGAGGAAGCCAAAATAAACAAAGAAGGGGGAACAGCTCTGGAAGTGACAGGTGCAACAGATTAAAACCCTGTATTTAATACTGGAGACTGTGTGTTTGAGAGACACTTGTAGACCTTGAGAACAAGTAAAACCAGAACAAGGGACTATATGACACTGAACTGACCCCACACTGCCCACAGTAGCTCCAGGAAATTTCGAGATATATTTTTGCTATTACCCCTTTTTTTTTTTTAATTTAGTTTGTTATTAATCCTTTAAATTTAATTTTTATATCCTTCTATTACATTAAAAAAACTTTTTGAAAACAAATTCCATATATATAT
>NW_011493724.1:11100-11492 GCF_000754665.1 Bison bison bison | reverse complement strand
TGATCTCTGGTTCCTCTGCCTTTTCTAAAATCAGCTTGAACATCTGGAAGTCCACGGTTCACAAAGCTCTTAGGTGATATTAACTGGATTAGATCTTCTTTAGGCATTGCTAATTATCAACTGAACAACCTATTTAATACTTTAAAAGGAGCTCCTGACTTAAATAGCCCTCGTTCACTTTCCCAAGAGACAGTAAAAGAACTCTATTTGGTACAAAATAAATTACAAAAACAATTTCTTACTCACGTCAAACTAGATTTACCTCTAGAATTGTTTATACTTCCCTCTCCTCATTCTCTCACAAGACTTCTTTCCCAACAAGAACACCCAGTACTATGGGTCTATACCCATTTTAGGAAAATAAAGTCACTTACACCCTACCTTGATTTAAT
>NW_011493724.1:10031-11000 GCF_000754665.1 Bison bison bison | reverse complement strand
TTCAAAATGGAGATGAAACAACAAGAACCCCAGGAAGAAGAAATTCCAATACAGGCTATGTCTGCTCTAAAGATCTACAGAAAGCACCACCCTCAGGGGGATCACCCCTATGATCTCCCTACTTGGGGACAAATAAAAACCCTTACTAATTGAGCTGAAAATTTGGTCTCTCAACAGGGATTGCCTCAGAGTCCTGAATACATTCTCCTGGCAATGCTCAGTCTTTTGGCCTGTACCTCTCCACCACCCCACCCCACCCCACTCAAGTTTGGACTAATACCGAACACCCTCTATTACAGATGGTTGAATGGACAGAGAGAGGACCAATCATTTCAACTAATGACTCTATACATATGCCTTCTCCCTAGTACATTAAATGGCCCTCACACCCTGGGGAGGAAAGAAAACTAATTAACATTTCCTTAGGCTATGAAGTCCTTCCCTTGTGCATGGGCCCAGCAAAATTGTGCATAAACATCAGCCGACAAACTTGAGCTTGCACCCTGCCTCCCAAAAAAGGATTTTCAGACATTGCTTAGACTATTCACTGCCCTTTCTTTGTCTGTAAACCATGTTTATACTACTGAGACTTTAGGCAAAGGGTTATGGAAAGAGTTAGGGGAAAAACAAAAAAAGAAAACATACAAAGGGTTTACTTACAAAACTTTACTTATACTCCTGTTTGTTGGGACAAATTTCAAACCAAATCAAGAAAATCCATGTTTGTGGCTAATCATACAATTGTTGATTGGGGACCCCATGGTATGTGGTTATCTGACAGCTCAGATGATATTAACAACACTGTGTGATATGGAGGGCCATTGACACTATGATGGAATGTTATTATGACAAAGGACTTCTTGAGTGGCTTGACTGTGGATTAGTCCCACCTCGTCCTAGGATCGTCCTTGATAAACAGAGTGGGCCTGAAAAATGGAACATTTGGAAACTTGCTGTGAACACCAGAGC
>NW_011493724.1:6332-7119 GCF_000754665.1 Bison bison bison | reverse complement strand
TGAAGAGAGGATAAGTGAGGTGGAAGATGGAATGATAGAAATAAATGAAGCAGAAAGGGAAATAGAAAAAAGAATTAAAAGAAATGAGGACAACCTCAGAGACCTCCAGGACAATGTTAAAGGCCCTAACATTTGAAACATGGGTGTCCCAGAAGAAGAAGACAAAAAGAAAGGGCATTAGAAAATACTTGAGGAGATAATAGTCAAAAACTTCCCTAAAATGGGGAAGGAAATAGCCACCCAAGTCCAAGAAACCCAGAGAGTCCTAAACAGGATAAACCCAAGGTGAAACACCCCAGGACACTTAGTAATCAAACTAACAAATGTCAAACACAAAGAGAAAATATTAAAAGCAGTAAGGGAAAAGCAATAAATAACACACAAGGGGATTCCCATAAGGATAACATCTGATATTTCAATAGAAATTCTTCAGGCCAGAAAGGAATTGCAGGACATACTTAAAGTCATGAAAGAGAAAAGCCTATATCCAAGGTTACTTTACCCAGAAAGGTACACTTTCAGATATGAAGGAGAAATCAAAAACTTTACAGATAAGCAGTAGTTAGGACTTCCTGTACTATTCTGAACAAAAATTGTAATAGTGAATAAAAATTGTAAACATTTTTCTCTTTTTCCTAATTTTAGGGGAAAAGCATTAAAATTTTCATCATTAACTATGGTGATAATTACAGATGTTTCCTGAAAAGTGAAAGTTGCTCAGTCATGTCCAACTCTTTGTGACCCTATGGACTATACAGTCCATGGAATTCTGCCAGCCAGAATACTG
>NW_011493724.1:5868-6232 GCF_000754665.1 Bison bison bison | reverse complement strand
ATTTTATTCTTTTTCTTTTTTGACATAAAACTTTTTATTATATAGTCTCTAATATCACCTAGACATAAAATTTCAAGCTTGTTTTCTCCCAGATCTCATGAACTCCCATGCTTTTCTCAGATTTTCATGTCAATAATTTATTAATATTTTACTGGACAATCTTTATTGCATTTTGCTTATTCTCTTTATAATGAGTTCTATTTTAATTATTGCTTCCTTTTCACTTTTTTTCACCTCTGACAGCTATATTTTTTAGTTAGTTTATTCTTATTATCTACCATAGAACTAGCAGGCAAAATAAAGCATTTGCCCAGTTATAAATTGTACTTAAGGATAACATTACTTCTTGAAAGACTTATAGGAA
>NW_011493724.1:4177-5768 GCF_000754665.1 Bison bison bison | reverse complement strand
AATACGGTCCCAGCATCCTTCCCAGCATCAGGGTCTTTTCAAATGAGTCAGTTCTTCACATCAGGTGGCCAAAGTATTGGAGTTTCAGCTTCAACATCAGTCCTTCCAATGAACACCCAGCACTGATCTCCTTTAGGATGGACTGATTGGATCTCCTTGCAGTCCAAGGGACTATTCATGGCAAATAGATGGGGAAACAGTAGACAGAGTTGTTGAGTTTATTTTTGGGGGGCTCCAAAATCACTGCAGATCGTGATTGCAGCAATGAAATTAAATGACGCTTACTCCTTGGAAGGAAAGTTATGACCAACCTAGACAACATATTAAAAAACAGAGACATTATTTTGCAACAACGTTCCATCTAGTCAAGGCTATGCTTTTTCCAATACCCATGTAGAGATGTGAGAGTTGGACTCTAAAGAAAGCTGAGCACTAAAGAATTGATGCTTTTGAACTGTTGTGTTGGAGAAGACTCTTGAGAGGCCCTTGGACTGCAAGGAGATCCAACCAGTCCATGCTAAAGGAGATCAGTCATGGGTGTTCATTGGAGGGACTGATGTTGAAGCTGAAACTCCAATACTTTGGCCACCTCATGTGAAGAGCTGACTCATTTGAAAAAAAAAAAAAAAAAACCCTGATGATGGGAAAGATTGAGGGCAGGACGAGAAGGGGATGACAGAGGATGAGACGGTTGGACGTCATCACTGACTCAATGGACATGAGTTTCAGCAGACTCTGGGAGTTGGTGATGGACAGGGACCCCTGGTGTGCTGCAGTCCATGGGGTCGCAGAGATCTGGACAGGAGTGAGTGACTAATCTGAACTGAACTGAAGGGTAATGGACTCACCAAGGTCATGTCTCTTCCTTAAAGATAGCCTGCATCTTCTCATGGGTCAATGCAGGATTAAAAAGACTGGGCCCCTTTGCCTCCGAGCACATTTCTGAGAGGTCATACCAAGCTCAGCATTCTTGCCAAGATTGGATGGGGCCTCTGTTGCTACTGTATTATGGTTTTACTCCTCCTTCTACTCAGTCTTGCTTCTTTCATTCTGTTAGAAGGTTGTTTCCAAAAGCATTTCCAAATTAATCTCTTAAATATAATTCTCTGTCTCAGAGTCTGTTTTCATAGAGCACTTGACAGAAGACAGTTACTTCAGAAATAGTTTTTTAAATCTTGCTTCTCCATCTCGACTTGCATCTAGTCTAAGCTTTATCACACTTGGTTTATTTCAACAGCCTCTAAACTGTTCTTTTGTCCTATCTACCTTCTCTCCACCACTTTTAGAATTTTTAGTCATGAACCTCTAACATAGTGCTTCTTAAACTTTATTGGGTCATGGAACTCTGTGTAAATATGATAAAGTTCTTGTCTGGTCTATCATGCCTCATGAAATAAATGCAATTTTGCATCTTTATATAAATTATTGCATACAATTTTCTTGGGGTAGCATCTCCTATATCTCATCTATGAAATTTAGAAACTTCTGTTCAAAAGGCTTAGTTAGAATAACTGAGTAAGCAAAATATACAATTATTTAAACATCCATTTCTAAGAAAAATAAAATAGTAAAATTCTTTATCTCTTTATTT
>NW_011493724.1:786-1453 GCF_000754665.1 Bison bison bison | reverse complement strand
CAAATTTATCTCTGATTTCTGAGAGAGATATAAATTATTTAAAAATTCATTACCTTTGGAATACCCAATTGAAAAAACTGAGGGAATACATTCAGGGAACATACACAAAAAGTTCCAACAACTGATGCAATTATCTTACCAAGTTAGAGAAAAGCATAACTTTCTCTAAATACCTTAACCCTAGGAGATCCAGTGCAGTAGGTAAAAAAAAAAAAAAGTAGCTAGCAAAAATCAGTGTTAAAAGAAATATAACTCATTTTCTTCACAGAATGTATAAAACTGTTAAAATGTTAATGTAGGAATATTATGTCTTTATTACCCTTTTAGAAATAGTTTTCTACTAAAATAGATGAAAACATTTGGTGCTAACTAATTTAGCAGTTGTCAAGCCAATATTGCTTTGTTTGCTTTCCAGTAATTAAAACTAGGCATTCTGATGATTTCTATTAGAATTTTTCTTCCTGATGTTAAAAAAGAACCTTGTTTATAAGGTAAAATACTGAGCTTTCTTTTCAACCTGAGTACTGACTTCCTTGTTTGTTTAACAGAGAACAGTAACTTCTATATCACAGGAAAAATACCAAGCATAGGATAATCAAACTAATAAATTGCTATACTTTTTCTTTTCTTATTGACTATCAGAGTCTAGTCAAGATTCAATTAAAGC
>NW_011493724.1:0-686 GCF_000754665.1 Bison bison bison | reverse complement strand
TTTTATATATATATATAAATAATAACATTTCATTTTAATTTTCACAATCCTCTGTCACAGAAATTACTATTTCTATTGCCCATGCAAGACAACTGGGTTCTTAAAATTCAGTAAGTTATGGTGCTAAGATTTAATTTATCTTTCAAAACTTGGAGTTTCTATGTGGCAAATTAGATGAAAATCTAAGGGATCAGGATTCACATGGGGGCTTTATCCATGAAAAGCTTCATAAAGCATGCGATGATTCTATTCATGTTGACTTAACACTTAAAAAAATGAAGACAAATCTTGATTCCATACACCACTGATTTCTCAAAACTGACCAGCACACCCTCTTCTGCGTGTGTTGATCTTTTCTTAGGGAATGAAATAACTCATTAACTATGAATGAAGGATGCATAGATAAATGAAGTGATTGTGATAAGAAACAAATGATACATTTAAAATTTTAATTTAATTAAAGATGTCATATCTTTATATTACTCGGATTCAATTCATGTATTGAATTCAAACAGTGGATGTATGGCAAAACCAATACAATATTGTAAAGTAATTAGCCTCCAATTAAAATAAATAAATTTATATTTTTTGAAAAATTAAAAAAAGAAGAAAAAGAAGATATTTCCTTAAATATACATATAATAATGTGGTAAAGGTCTTTTAAAAATGGTAATTAATTAAATAAG
>NW_011493723.1:14158-14661 GCF_000754665.1 Bison bison bison | reverse complement strand
GGAGATGGTTGGGAATTTCAAAAGGGAGGGGAATATGTACACCTAGGGCTGATTCATGTGGAGGTATGGCAGAAAGCAGGAAAACTCTGTAAAGCAATTATCCTTCAATAAAAAGTAAATTAATTAAAAAAAAATAAAATAAAGGAGGGACTTCCCTAGTGTGCGGGGAGCCGGTGAGGCATTCCACTCGTGACAAAGGTCATGAGGAAGGAGGCTCGGCATACGCAAATGCGGGATCGAGCCTCAGGAGTCCACCCGGATATTCTCGAGCATTTTCCCCCAAAAAAAACCAGAGTCTGCCTACTTTATTGCTTTGTGCTCTCACCTCTGACTTTACTGGGGGCTGTCCCCTACCACCATCTCTCTCTCTCTGTCAAAGAGTTAACTTACAGCTCCAATTAATAAAGTTCCTGGGCAATTAGGAGTGTTTAAATCCAAACCCCTCTGATGGCTCTCTAACTCGCCTGACAAGTTTACCCGGACTCCTGCAGCTATGCATACGA
>NW_011493723.1:9037-10099 GCF_000754665.1 Bison bison bison | reverse complement strand
GAAAGCTGAGTACAGAAGAATTGATGCTTTTGAACTGTGGTGTTGGAGAAGACTCTTGAGAGTCCCTTGGACTGAGAGGACATCCAACCAGTCCATCCTAAAGGAAATCAGTCCTGAATATCCACTGGAAGGACTGATGTTGAATCTAAAACTCCAATATTTTGGTCACCTGATGTGAAGAGCTGAGTGATTAGAAAAGACCCTGATGCTGGGAAAGTTTGAAGGCAGGAGCAGAAGGGGATGACAGAATACAAGATGTTTGAATGGCATCACCGACTCGATGGACATGAGTTTGAGTAAGCTCTGGGAATTGGTTATGGACAGGGAGGTCTGGCGTGCTGCAGTCCATGGGGTCACAAAGAGTCAGACACAACTGAGCAACTGAACTGAACTGGACTGGACTGTAGCTGGCCAGGCTCCTTCATCCATGGAATTTTTCAGACAAGAATACTGGAGGGTATTGCCATTCCCCTCTCTAGGGGATCTTCCCAACCCAGGGATTGAACCCTAGTCTCCTGCACTGCAGGCAGACTCTTTACCATCTGAACCACCAGGGAAGTTGGCCACTATCGTGTATTAAACTCTTATGAGATAGCAAAGCTTTAATCATGTAGGATTCTTGCTCTTCACACATGAAAGCCTTGTAGAGCAGGGGTCACCAACCCCCAGGCTGGCTGCAGACCATATAGGAACCGCCCACCCTCCTTTTTCACCACACAACAGTAATTGAACCAAGAAGGGAGGGAATGAGCAAAACTTAATCTGTATTTACAACCCCTCCTCATCAGTTGCATTACTGCCTGAGATAGCAAATGATGATCATCCTGAAAGTATGTTTGAGACAACTTCAAATGTCTGTACACAATGGATTCAAGTCTAGGTGGAATATACTGAGATTGCCACAAAAGCATTGAAAAACCCGCTTCTATTTCCAACATCCCGGTCTTTGAGAAGCAGGGTTTTCCGCAGTGTGTTGTGTGTGCTCAGTCCTGTCCAACTCTTTGCGACCCCATGGACTGTAGCTCACCAGGCTCCTCTGTCCATGGGATTTCCCAGGCAAGA
>NW_011493723.1:5477-5703 GCF_000754665.1 Bison bison bison | reverse complement strand
CTTTGCTTTTGCATATCTTCTTTTCACAAGTGTTTGTAAGGCCTCCCGAGGCATCCATTTTGCTTTGTTGCATTTCTTTTCCATGGGGATGGTCTTGATCCCTGTCTTCTATGCAATGTCATGAACCTGTGTCCATAGTTCATCAGACACTCTATCTTTCAGATCCAGTCCCTTAAATCTATTTCTCACTTCCACTGTATAACCATAAGGGATTTGATTTAGGTCA
>NW_011493723.1:4624-5377 GCF_000754665.1 Bison bison bison | reverse complement strand
AGTTCCTGTGTGGGTGATGGAAATATTGTGGAATGAGATGGTGGTGATGCTGCCCAACTCTGTGAATCTATTAAAAGCTGCTAAACCAGACACTGCCAGAGGATGAATTTTTGAGTATATGAGCTTTGTCTCAGTTTTTCAAATCACATCAATGCTGAAAATCCACACACACACACACACACACAAAGTTTTGTTTTTAATGTAAAATGAGGCTATATGGGAACAGATTTGTGGTTAAAGAGGGTGTCATTGTAGAGAAGGAAATGATTAGGGGTTTGGGGTTAGAAGATGCAAACTATTCTATACAGGATGGATAAGTAAGGTCCTATTGTAGAGCACATAAAGAAAGCTGAGCACCATAGAATTGATGCTTTTGAACTGTGGTGTTGGAAAAGACTCTTGAGAGTCCCTTGGGCTGCAATGAGATCCAAACAGTCCATGCTAAAGGAAATCAGTCCTGAAAATTCATTGGAAGGACTTATGCTGAAGATGAAACTCCAGTCCTTTGGCAACCTGATGCTAAGAACTGACTCCTGAAAAAGACCCTGATACTGGGAGGATTTGGGAGCAAGAGGAGAAGGGAATGACAGAGGACAAGATGGCTGGATAGCATCACCAACTCGATGGTCATGAGTTTGGGTAAACTCCGGGACATGGTGATGGACAGGGAGGCCTGGTGTGCTGCGATTCGTGGGGTCACAAAGAATCAGACATGACTGAGTGAATGAACTGACTGTAGAGCACAGGGAGCTG
>NW_011493723.1:0-483 GCF_000754665.1 Bison bison bison | reverse complement strand
TAAATTCCAAATAATTTGTATTCCCTGGATCATGGCTTCCCTAGTGACTCAGCCCTTAAAGATCTGCCTGCTACTTCAGGAGACCCAGGTTCAATCCCAGGGTCAGGAAGATTCCCCTGGAGGAGGAAATGGCAACCATTCTAGTATTCTTGCCTGGAGATAAGCATAGCAACAGCCTTCCTTGCCAGTGAATCAATGAAGTTGCTCAGTTGTATCCAACTCTTTGCAACCCCATGGACTGTAGCCTACTAGGTCCTCTATTCATGGAATTTTCCAGGTAGGAGTACTGGAGTGGGTTGCCATTTCCTTCTCCAGGGGAACTTCTTCACCCAGGGATCAAACCCAGGTCTCCTGCATTATAGGCAGATGCTTTACCATCTGAGCCACCAGGGAAAACTTCCTTGAAAATGTAAATGTTTCCTTGGAAGGAAAGTTATGACCAACCTAGATAGCATATTCAAAAGCAGAGACATTACTTTGCCA
>NW_011493722.1:14819-16480 GCF_000754665.1 Bison bison bison | reverse complement strand
AACTGTAGAGAAAGAGAATCCTACAGATTACTACCGACATCTGTCAGCTCTTCATCTTCTCTCTCTCAATGTTTACATTATTTGTAACTACACCAAAAAAATCCTAACCAGTACTACAGATATACTTATTAGGTAACTGAACTTCAGTGCATGGGGAAATAATTCAGTAAAGTGAAACTGAAAAATAGAATAGTTCTGTACTAACATATCAGATATTTCCTAAGTTTGGCCATTTGGTAAAGCCCCAGCTACCACCAGGATGTGTTTCCCTGGTGAATCAGTTGTAAAAAATCCATCCGTCAATGCAGAAGATGTGGGTTCAATCCTTGGGTCAGGAAGATCCCCTGGAGAAGGGCATGGCTATCCACTCCAGTAGTCTTGCCTGGGAAATGCCATGGACAGAGGAGCCTGGTCCATGGGGTCCCAAAAGAGTCAGATATGACTGAGCATTAGCAACTAAACCACCACTACCTCCATTAGGACGAGCTGTTCCAGGTGGGGTC
The DNA here is from genome assembly GCF_000754665.1 of Bison bison bison. Classification (NCBI taxonomy): domain Eukaryota; kingdom Metazoa; phylum Chordata; class Mammalia; order Artiodactyla; family Bovidae; genus Bison; species Bison bison. The sequence goes on along the minus strand of NW_011493722.1, from coordinate 15,977 downwards.
TGATCTACTTCATATGGGCAAACCTGATAGCACCTATCCTGTTTTTCTGAGGTATCACGATTTTGGCCATGGTATAAGAAACCAGGGACATTTTTAGAACCACTGTGAAGTGTAGGGGGAGAATTAAGGCCCCATGCACTTAACTTTGACCAGAAATGGGTGCTGGGGGCTATATTCCCCTTTAAGTCCCTGGATCTACTGTCAAGAGAAGTAGTTGTTTATATAGATTTTCAGATGACAGTCCTATGGACTCAAGCAAGCTCTTGACATCAAGTGGTGACCAGTTCTATTCCTGCACTGGTTCTTCCTACTTCCTTGCCTCACCTTTTCACTTATCCCTTCTCTGTGAGATTGTACCCCCTAATAAAGAATTCACATCAGGCTGCTTTCTAAAGAACCCAGTCTAAGGCAGCCCTCAAAAGGCTAAAACTCTTTGGGATTCAGTGTTTATATATTTAGATAGCAGACAAAATATGGTACAAAGTGAGGAAAACAAAAAGCTGCTGATCAGCCACTATTTAAGTTAACCCAGGACTACCTTGTTCATTGGATTCTCCCTGATGTCAAATGCTACTTAAAAAATTTGGCTTATACCACCTGTTGAGGGAATTGATACATAATTTAAACCCCATTTTTCAAAAGTTATTTAACTAAGTAACTGAAAACTGGTAATAAACATGAAACATATGCAAAGCATCCTCTTTCTTTCTCTTTTTTTATGTTATACACTCCCCTTGACTGAAGCCACTTAGCCACAAGAACCCCATCCCCGCTACATTCCTGCCTTGCTCCTAGCAACTTTATCTCCACCTTAGTAGTTTTGGCAACCTAAGCACTGCCCCTTGCCTTATATTTTCCTGCCTTTAGAAAAGGAAAGTCTTGCTTGAAGTCCTAAATTTTGGGACTGCAGTGTCCTTGCTGCCAGATTTCGTGCTGCCTTCTTGCCTTGGGAAATCTGTGATTATCAACTATTAATACTTTGTGTTTCCTGGATAGTATGATCCACCCACTTTTTAGGATATCTCAATTACTCCATGTTAGAGCTTAACCATGACTGTGGTGCTGGAGAAGGCTCTTGCAAGTCCCAAGGACTGCAAGGAGATCAAACCAGTCAATCCTAAAAGAAATCAACCCTGAATATTCATTGGAAGGACTGAT
>NW_011493722.1:9388-12023 GCF_000754665.1 Bison bison bison | reverse complement strand
TGCAAACGCATGGTTGAAAAGTCATAGAGAAGCACTTTTCCATAAAAAAGTCTTAACAGTGTTTCACGCCTGGGTAAGGGGAATAGGAAAGAATGGCCTATAAGTTCTTGTATAGTTGGAGCTTTATCTTTTTGATCACATAGTGTGAGTGCCCAGTAATACTACACTACATGATTAAATAATTCTTTGTTGACTTACTGAACAGATGAATGAAAGTTTAAAAGATTTAGAGAAGTTAGAAAAATTGCACTAAACTTTAACATCAGAGAATGTGATGGGTTAGGATCAGAAATTCAGATAAAGCTAAAGATACAAAAGTTCAATCTGGTAAAAATTAAATGTCCAGAGAATTTGGGACACTGTCTTTACTGAAGACAAATAATTCTGTATAAACAGTAGTACTCATAAATACTTAATTGAAAATTAATGAATTAGTAATGACTCTAGGACAGAAACTATTTGCTCTCCATTTCTGTTGTTAATGTTACTTTTTTCTTTCTTTTCCCGATCTAGATTACCCCCTTTAATACTAATGGTCTTCCTAGAGTGCAACTCACTACTGTTTATCATCCTATCAGGATACTCAGCTAAATTTCATTTCATCATGGAAAACTGGGTTTATCTTCAAGTACCTAATCTAGCCATATGGACATGTCTGCTTGCCAGGAATCATAATGCTCCATTCTGATACATTTCATGGTCATCCCAAACCAAGTTGTCCTTCTGTATGTATCTTGAGTTAATGACTTGTAAGTTTTTATGGCGGAGAGAAGGTATTTTGTAAGAATTAAAGCAAGAATCTCATTGATAAAAGCTAAAACTGTACATTTCTTTGTCATATATAAGGATTACATTCATCCATCCATTCATTCAAAATACTACTGAGAAAATATTACATGCCAGGTGGTCATTTGGGCAGTATGGATACAACAGTGAGTCACATACATGATACCTGCTTCAGTGAATCTTATATTCCAATAAAAATTCCATATAAAAAACAAAAGCAAATATCTTTTTAAGTCAGAGAAGTGGACAGTGTACATTCACCAACTATAGCGAGCACATTGACCTAGCAGACCGAGTGAAAACAATTAACACCACTTAATAGCTTTATCCCCATTCCAGTGTTCCAAAAGCCTTTCCCATTTGTTCTTATAAATTATGGTTTATCATTTATCTTTTCTAATTTATACTTGATTACAACCACCAGCTGACAAACTATGGGCTTCCCACACCAATGAATTAATTTCAAACTGGAACAAAAACTGATTCCACCCTGTCCTTTTCAAACGCTCTTGACCCAACCCATTCCAGACAGGCCATATTTCTACATTAAGTAACAAAATACAGAAAGAAGAAATGGAGATGGATTAAAAAAGACAAAATCCAAAGAAAATAAGTGGTTTAAGGAAAATATGTGATGATGGTATGGGGTGCTATAAAATTTTTATTGCCACTTCCTTGGGAAGACCAGCATAACTTATGTCTGCTGCTGCCACTTATAAGTAATGTGGTCACCACAAACTCACTGCGGTAAAAACTTTAAACATTTTCACCACCACATATTATACACTTACACCTACACCAGTAATTTAGTGACCTTTCCAGATGCCTTCCTCTGTGATACTTTATTTCTTGATGCCCCTTCTTTTTTTTTTAATTTAATGGGACAAATTCATTTTTAGCACAGCATGTAGCTGATTAAACACAGAGCTCTGATAATTTTTTAAAATAAGGCTGCAACAATTAATGCACCACATCTGACGCTGTGTCTACCACAATAAATACTTTGGATGAATCTTCCCTATGTTAGGCACTGCAAAATAAGTCAATGGTTTCTCCCATTCTTGGGAATAAAGATAAGGTTCACCTTCATTGATTGATTTGGATCTATTGCCTCAACATTGCTTAACTACAAGAATCATGGAAATTCAGAATGATCTTACATCCTAACTAGTGAATTTTAAACAATGTTACAATTATTCTAAGAGCTGATACATGGTTCAGAATGGTTTGATGAAACTGAGGTAGCTTCAAGTAGAATAGTTCTATTTTAATCTATTCTATATATGGGAGTTCTACACAAGATTTTATTTGAGGCAACATTTACACTGAGAAAATGTACACACAAACAAAAATATATAAACAAAGTACCTAGAAAATGACTCATCTGGATAAATATTTCCATTTGAGAGGTGAGAAAACATATCTCTAGGAAGGTTAAGTGATAAATATATATTCACACAGCCACTTGGAGGCACAACTGAGACCAGCACAGGTAGTTCCCCTAAATTCCAGTCTATTATTCATCCTATGAGACAACAATGGATTATATACCTATAATTAATATTATTTATGATATAAATAGTGTTGGAACTGGGCTGAGTACCATATGTGACATAAACTATATTAGACATAACAGTTTCAGACAATATATTCAGCTAGTGCAAACACATTTTGTTTTTCTTTTCCCTGAGTAAAGAGCAGACTACAGGCTAATAACAAGAAAAAAACTTTAAGATTATAATTTTCAGGAAATCATGACATTGCTGAAAGAATTTTGGAGGGAGTATGGTTGAGTAAGAGGACATGGAGCTCACCTCCTCCAGTGAACTCATAAAAAATACATCTACAT
>NW_011493722.1:8869-9288 GCF_000754665.1 Bison bison bison | reverse complement strand
TCAGTGAGGCAGTGTTTGGTAATAGCATCAAATTAGTAAGAAATCTGAGGTCTACCAATTTGACAATGATATACCTGTCAAAAATGGGTTTACTTTCAGCCTGTACCAGGTATAATTAGAATAAAGTATCTACTTCTTAGCATTTCTCTTGGGTTGACCCAACTCTGAAAGCTCTCAGGTCCTTAAAGCATATTGATTAATAATATGATTTTTCCCAGACCCCTGTAGCTAGTGAAGCACCCACTAAAGATGATATCTGTAGTCAAAATTTGAATGTGCACAGTTTCAAATTATCTACTTTGATGTATAAAACAGTATCATCTGAAAAACTCATTTGTTTAAAGTTCTATATTTTAGCCATTAAAAAATTTCATTCTTTCGAATGAATGTGCTGTAAACATTTCCATACCTACTGAGTA
>NW_011493722.1:6760-7522 GCF_000754665.1 Bison bison bison | reverse complement strand
CTATTAAAGCCTGGCTTGGAGAATTTTGAGCATTACTTTGGTAACATGTCAAATGACTGCAATTGTGCAGTAGTTTTAACATTCGTTGGCATTGCCCTTCTTTGGGATTGGAATGAAAATTGACTTTTTCCAGTCCTGTGGCCACTGCTTAGTTTTCCATATTTGCTGACATATTGAGTGCAGCACTTTAAGTTCCTTAATTAATAGAATTAGGGAAGATAATCAACATAAACACAAATCATTTTAATAAGGAACTAGAAAATATAAAGAAGACCCAATCAAAAAAGATAATTTACTATCTGAGGTAAAACACACTCTAGAAGCAATGAACAGCAGACTAAATGACACAGAAGATTACATAAGTGAGCTGGAAGTTAGAATAATGAAAATCATCTAATCAGAAAAGCAGATAGAAAGACAAATGTAAATTAAAAAGTGCAACATAAAGAAATTTCAGAGATAACATCAAACATGCCAACATTTGCACTATACAGTTCCAGAAGGAGAAAAAAAAAGTGAAGAGTATAAAAAATGTATTTAATTATGGCTGAAAACTTCCCAAATCTAAACAGGGAAACATATCCAGCTTTAAGAATTACAGAGGGTCCCAAAAACTATGAACCACAAAAGACCCACACCAAGATATATCATAATTAGACTGCTGCTGCTGCTGCTGCTAAGTCGCTTCAGTCATGTCCGACTCTGTGTGACCCCATAGACGGAAGCCCACCAGGCTCCCCAATCCCTGGGATTCTCCAGGCA
>NW_011493722.1:4875-6660 GCF_000754665.1 Bison bison bison | reverse complement strand
AGCCACCATGTTTATACAAGTAAAGCATTAGAACTCTAAGTGCCCAAGTCCCACTTTTCTCATCCCTCCACTTCTCTGGTGAAAAGGACCCAGTGAGGGGAGAAGGAAAAACATACACTTAAAGGGAACAGACCTAGCTGAAGCCTAACCCTCAGGGTTTCCACTCAAGCAACATGGTAACAGACTCCACCCTCTGACAGAGCAGAAATGGCCGCTGAGTAGAGAGGAAGTCCCACCTCATATCCTGCCTAGGCTCTATTCTTCCACTGCAAACACAATCCCTACCAAGGTGATACCTAACAGCATATCCTGAGGATAGATGTCACAGTGTTCACATCAAATCCAGCCCTCCCACCAAAGATACTGGGTACATGCAGTCAACATAGAGATACTCACACATAAAATTATACCTTCAAGACAAAAATAGGTAACTATTTCACCTAAATTGACAGAGACAGAGAAAGTTAAGCAAATGGAAAGGCATAAGAACTGCTCCCAACTGAAAGAAACAGAGAAAGCCCTAAAAAATAAATACTGAAACAGAAATAAACATTATACCAGACAAACAATTCAAAACATTATTAATAAAAGTTAACAGAATTGTTGTGATGTTCAGTCGCACAGTCCTGTCTGACTCTTTGTGACCCCATGGACTGCAGCATGCCAGGCTTCCCTGTCTTTCACCATCTCCCAGAGCTTGCTCGAATTCATGTCCATTGAGTCAATGATGCCATCCAACTATCTGATCCTCTGTTCCCTTCTTCTCCTGCATTCAATCTTTCCCAGCATCAGGGTCTTTTCTAAAGAGCTGGCTCTTTGCATCAGGTAGCCAAATTATTGTTGCTTTCACTTCAGCATCAGTCTTTCCAATGAAATATTCAGAGTTGATTTCCTTTAGGATTGACTGGTTTGATTTCCTTGCTATCCAAGGGACACTCAGGAGTCTTCTCCAACATCACAGCTCAAAAGCATCTATTATTTCATGTTCAGCCTTCTTTATGGTCCAACTCTCACGTCCATACATGAATAATGGAAAAACCACAGCTTTGACTATACAGACTTTTGTAGGCAAAGTAATGTCTCTCCTTTTTAATATGCTGTCTAGGTTTGTCATTGTTTTTCTTCCAAGGAGTAAGTGTCTTTGAATTTTTGTGGCTGCAGCCACCATCTGCAGTGATTTTGGAGACCAAGAAAATAAAGTCTGTCACTGCTTCCATTGTTTCACTATCTATTTGCCATGAAGTAATGGGACTGAATGCATGATCTTCATTTTTTGAATGTTGAGTTTTAAGCCAGAATTTCCACTTTTCTCTTTCACTTTCATCAAGAGGCTTTTCAGTTCCTTTTCATTTTCTGCCATAACGGTGGTGTCATCTGCATATCTGAGGTTATTGATATTTCTCCCAGCAATCTTAATTCCAGCTTGTGCTTTATCCAGACCAGCATTTCTCAAGATGTACTCTGCACATAAGTTAAATAAGCAGGCTGATGACATGCAGCCTTGATGTACTCCTTTCCCAATTTGGAACTAGTCCAGTGTTCCATGTCTGGTTCTAACTGTTGCTTCTTGACCTGCATACAGGTTTTGCAGGAGGCAGGTAAGGTGGTCTGGTATTCCCATCTCTTGAAGAATTTTCCACATTGTTGTGATCCACACAGTCAAAGTGTTTGGTGTAGTCAATGAAACAGAAGTAGATGTTTTTCTGAAATTCTTTTGCTTTTTTGATGACCCAACAGTTGTTGGCAATTTGATCTCTGGTTCCTCTGCCTTTTCGAAAACCAGCT
>NW_011493722.1:4260-4775 GCF_000754665.1 Bison bison bison | reverse complement strand
ACTGTTAGCGACCCCATGGACTGCAGCCTACCAGGCTCCTCCATCCACAGGATTTTCCAGGCAAGAGTACTGGAGTGGGTTGCCATTGCCTTCTCCATCATAATTAGACTATCAAGAGTTAAATGCAAAGAAAGAATTCTAAAGGCAGAAAGTTAAAACAAAAAGTCATATGCAAGGGAACCCCAATAAGGCTATCAGCTGATTTCTCAGCAGAAACTCTGTGGGTCAGAATGAATTGGTATGATCTATTCAAAGGGCTAAGAGCAAAAATCCTTCTACCTAGGATACTCTACCCAGCATGATTATCACTTAGAATAGAAGGAGAAATAAGAACTTCTCAGACAAGTAAAAACCAAAAAATTCAGCAATATTAAACCTATTCTAAAAGTAATGTTGAAGGGTCTTATCTAAATGGAAAATAAGTAAAAATCTGTAGGGAAGGAAAAATCCCAATAGAAAAGACAGATATATAGTAAAGATTAAAGGTCACTTAACCAGGCTAGTATGAAGATTAA
>NW_011493722.1:3574-4160 GCF_000754665.1 Bison bison bison | reverse complement strand
CCTGTACCCCTGTGAGGGGAGTCAGAGGAAAAGAGAGATCACCAAGGTAGACACTAACTTTGGGGAATGTACAGGTTGAGCCACAGATCAGGCATCCCAGATAAGCCCCCTTGGTGGCTTGGAGAATTGCAGTGAATGAAAACCTGCAAAAGCCTAGAATCTACTCATGAGGAGTATACAGGTACTGGTTTGCCCCTAGGCAGGGCAGAAAGAGGTTGGCCCTAGCAGCTGCCAGCTCAGCGTTCTCCCCAATCTGAAGCAATGAAAACCCTGACCCAACTCACTCCATATTCCAGACTGGCACTAGATCTAGGGTGGCCAGGACTTTGGAAAGACTTGATTTAGGTACTCAGAGGTGACCTTGGGTCCAAGGCAAAGCCCAGGTAGTGTGGTACAAACCACTGTTGGTGCTTACTCAAGCAGCTGTGCAAAAATAGTCAACATTTCTGAGGGCAGCGAAGTGGCTGGAATTCTTGCAGTCACCTAGCTGCATGCCCCAGCTGAAGTCCTGTGAACACTCCAGCCATGCTCACTCAATATCCCAGGCTAGGACTAGATCTGGAGCAGACATGACAGAGGAAAAGAT
>NW_011493722.1:0-841 GCF_000754665.1 Bison bison bison | reverse complement strand
TCCTAAGTCCAACATGCACCACTGGTCAAGAGAAAGCCTATCTTTTGCACATTTACCTTTCTCTCTCATTCGATTGTTGTAACCCAAATTAAGTCTATAGAACCTGCTTCATCTCATTTTGACATATATAACCAGAAAATCATCATACGTAGTCAAAGAAGAGATAATATTTCTATATCTCAACAGAAGCCATGTCACTGCTGAAAGAGACAGTAGACTCTAAAGTGGAATTTACTCTTAAAAATGCATTTTCATAAAAAGATACTTAGTTTGATATTAGCTATGAGGATTATACTATCTCACTGTGGGGAAACAGGTATATCTTTTATAGATACACTGAGATGCAGTATAGGAAAGAACATTAATATGAGAATTTAGAAATATATTTGAACAGAGGCTTTTTCCTGCCATGGTCACAATTCAGTTGGGTTCTAAAATAAACACCTAGTCATGTATGTAAATAAGGGCAGCAGATGCCAGAGCACAGATTCCAGGCAGGGCCTTCTATAGGAATCTCCATGTTAATAGCTTATGAGAATTATTTTCCACCTATCTGATTCTCCACCGTAGCTTCATAAGTTGTATTCATTGTTGCTCTGTCTGACTGTTACACTTGATTACCCTTAACTCTCTGGTGATATTGCCTGAGTGCACAAATATCTGCCCCAATAAAAATGAGCACCCCACATGCATTCTTTTTCTCTCCATCTCTTTTATTTCTGTCCCTAGGATGCACTAAGCCCTAGGCTATATGTTTCACAATCATTCCTCAATACACTTTTACTCAGTAACTGCAAAGGGTAACCTGGATTTTGATGAACTATCTGGTTAAGCTGTCCAC
>NW_011493721.1:19175-21293 GCF_000754665.1 Bison bison bison | reverse complement strand
ACACAACCGGTAGAACAGTCACCTGGGTACAGGGCTGAGAATGGGACACACACACACACACACACACACACACAAACCGGTTGCACAGTCTCCAGGGTATAGGGCTGAGAACAACACACACACACACACACACACACAGACATAAACCGGTTTCAGATTCGCCAGGGCTTAAGGCTGAGAACAGCACACACACACACACATATACAAACTGGTTGCACCATCGCCATGGCACAGGGCTGAGAACAGGACACACACACACACACACACACAAATACACAAACCGGTTTCACATTCGCCAGAGCACAGGCTGAGATCAGCACTCCAGTACATACACACACATACACAAACCGGTTTCACAGTCGCCAGGGCACAGGGCTGAGAATGGCGCGCACACACACACACACACACACACACACCAGTTGCACAGTCGCCAGGGCACAGGGCTGAGAAAGGCACGCACACACACACAAACCGGTTGCACAGTCGCCAGGGCACAGGGCTGAGCAAGGCACATACACATAAGCACAAACCTGTTTCACAGTTGCCAGGGCACAGGGCTGAGAACGGCACACACACAAACACACACCCACATACATAAACCAGTTTCACTGTCGCCAGGGCACAGGCCAGAGAACAGCACACACCCTCACAAACCGGTTGCACAGTCACCAGGGCACAGAGCTGAGAATGGCACACACACACAAACACACACAGACGCACCATCTGGTTGCACTGTCACCAGGGCACAGAGCTGAGAACAGCAAACGCACACACACACACACACACACACACACACACACCGGTTGCACAGTCGCCACACACAGGGCTCAGAACGGCACACACACACGTGTACTCACACACACACATACACATAAACTCGTTGCACAGTCGCCAAGGAAAAGGTTCAGAACAGCTCTAACACACACTCACACACACACACACAAACATATGGACACAAACCGCTTGCACAGTCGCCAGGGCACAGGGGCTGAGAATGGCACACACACACACACACACACACACACACACACACACATACACACACACACACATACGGACACAAACCGCTTGCATATTCACCAGGGCACAGGGCTGAGAATAGAACACACATACACACACATACATAAACTGGTTTCACAGTCGCCAGGGCACAAGCCTGAGAACAGCCCACACATCCACACATGCACGCACACACACATTAGTTGCACAGTTGACAGGGCACAGGGCTGTGAACCACACAAACACACACACACACACACACATAAACACAAACCTGTTTCACAGTCTCTAGGACACAGGGCTGAGAACGGGACACACACACACACACACACAAACACAAACCGGTTGCACAGTCGCCAGGGCACAGGGCTGAGAACGGCACATACACACACACACACACAAACCGGTTGCACAGTCGCCAGGGCACAGGGCTGAGAACGGCACATACACACACACACACACACACACACACACAAACCGGTTGCACAGTTGCCAGGGCACAGGGCTGAGAACGGCACACACACACACACACACACACACACCCCACACACAAACTGGTTGCACAGTCGCCAGGGCACAGGGCTGAGAACGGCATCCGAGTCTACCAGGGAATTCCAGTGATGGTGTCCAGCAAACATACACCTGGATCTTGAAACACCTCCTCTTGGAATTCCATTTGGATCAATGCAGGGCAGCCTGCCCTGTTTTTGCACAGCATATAATGAGCTGAGAATGAGCTTTCTTTCTTTCTTTTTTTAATTTTAGAGCCTTATGCTTTTTAATGGATAAGGAAAACTGAAAATATTATTTTCTGAAGTGAAAATTGTGTGAAATTCAATTTTCAGAGTCCTTAAAGTTGGAACAGGGACTTGCCAGTTCCTTTGGTTATTGTCTATGGCTGCAAACTTGATTAACCACCAAAGATCATATTCACAAAGCCTAAAGTATTCCTTTTTTAGCCCTAAAGTATTTCTTTTTTAGCCCTTTACAAAGTATTTTTTAAATGCCCTGTTCTGCTGGAAGTCTCCTAGTAGTCATATAGGAGAATAAAGTTTTGGTTTTGTTATAAATCTTCTTCTCTATTATATTCATTTTTCATTCTTTTTAAAAATTTCATTC
>NW_011493721.1:14229-16858 GCF_000754665.1 Bison bison bison | reverse complement strand
TCCCAGGGCTGATCTCCCTCTGGTCTTAGCAGTTTCTTAAACTTTCCTTGCTTTTCATGACTTTTGACAATTTTCAGGAGTCCTTCAGGGACAGGTATTTTGCAGAATGACTCTCAATATGGGTTTGATATATTTCTCCTGGTTGCACAGGGGTTTATATATTTTTAGAACTATACCTCCAAGGCAATATATCTTTCTCATTACTTCCCATCAAGGATTCATACTATCAATATGACTTACCACTAGTTCCTCTGCTATAAAGTTATCTCTTTCCCCCTGACATATTCTGTCCTTTGGAAACAAGTCACTAAACCCAGCCTATACCTGGAGAGGGGCATGGACTCTCAAATTGCGGAAAATATCTAAGAGATTCACAAATTATTGAGTATAAAAATTAATTGAAACACATTTATAAGGAAGATCTGGTTCCTCAAGCAATAGCTTTTAATTTTAAATTAATTAAATAAAAGTAAAATTTAATAGGTTTCCCAGGTGGTGATAGTGATAAGGAACCTGCCTCCCAATACAGGAGACATAAAAAATATGGGCTCAATCCCTGGGTCGGGAATATCCCCTGGAATGGGAAATGGCAACCCACCCCAGTATTATTGCCTACAGAATCCCATGGACTTAGAAGAGCCTGACGGGCTACAGTCCATGGGGTCACAAAGAGTTGGACAGGACTGAGAATGCTCAAACTACGGCACAGTTGGACTCATCAGACGTGCTAGTAAAGTAATGCTCAAAATTTCCCAAGCCAGGCTTCAGCAATACATGAACCGTGAACTTCCTGATGTTCAAGCTGGTTTTAGAAAAGGCAGAGGAACCAGAGATCAAATGCCAACATCTGCTGGATCATAGAGAAAGCAAGAGAGTCCCATAAAAACATCTATTTCTGCTTTATTGACTATGCCAAAGCCTTTGACTTTGTGGATCACAATAAATTGTGGAAAATTCTGAAAGAGAAGGGAATACCAGACCACTTAACCTGCCTCTTAAGAAACTTGTATGCAGGTCAGGAAGCAACAGTTAGAGCTGGACATGGAACAACAGACTGGTTCCAAATAGGAAAAGGAGTATGTCAAGGCTGTCTATTGTCACTCTGCTTATTTAACTTATATGCAGAGTACATCATGAGACACACTGGTCTGGAAGAAACACAAGCTGGAACCAAGATTGTCAGAAGAAATATCAATAACCTCAGATACGCAGATGACACCACCCTTAAGGCAGAAAGTGAAGAGGAACTAAAAAGCCTTTTGATGAAATTGAAAGTGGAGAGTGAAAAAGTTGGCTTAAAGCTCAACATTCAGAAAATGAAGATCGTGGTATCCGATCTCATCACTTGATGGGAAATAGATGCGGAAACAGTGGAAGCAGTGTCAGACTTTATTTTTTGGGGGCTCCAAAATCACTGCAGGTGATGACTGCAGCCATGAAATTAAAAGATGCTTAATCCTTTGAAGGAAAGTTATGACCAACCCATATAGATTGTTCAAAAGCAGAGACGTTACTTTGCCAACAAAGGTCCGTCTAGTCAAGGCTATGGTTTTTCCTGTGGTCATGTATGGATGTGAGATTTGGACTGTGAAGAAGGCTGAGCGCTGAAGAAATGATGCTTTTGAACTGTGGTGTTGGAGAAGACTCTTGGGAGTCCCTTGGATTGCAAGGAGATCCAACCAGTCCATTCTGAAGGAGATCAGCCCTGGGATTTCTTTGGAAGGAATGATGCTAAAACTGAAACTCCAGTACTTTGACCACCTCATGCAAAGTGTTGACTCATTGGAAAAGACTCTGATGCTGGGAGGGGTTGGGGGCAGGAGGAGAAGGGGACGACAGAGGATGAGATGGTTGGATGGAATCACTGACTTGATGAACATGAGTCTGGGTGAACTCCGGGAGTTGGTGATGGACACGGAGGCCTGGCATGTTGCAATTCATGGGGTCACAAAGAGTTGAACGCAACTGAACTGACCTGAACTGAAGTGACTGAGCACATGCAAGGATTTAATACCTCTGTCACATTAGCTACATTTTAACATCTCTGAAGTGGCATATTAGACAAGGAGATAGAAAACATTTTCATTGAGAATTCCCTAATGATCTGGTAGTTAGGGCTTTGTGTTTGCAATGGAGGGGCAGAAATTCAATCCCTGGTTGAAGATCTACGATTCCTTAAGCCTTGCAGGAAACAAACAAAAATTCCTACAAGATGAACACCCCAACTGAAAAATCAGATAAAGTATATAAATACATTACCTCACAGAAGAGAAAGATATGCATTTATATATGTGAAAACCTTATCGTCCTTATTAGGGAATACATGTAACAATGATTTAAAAAATTTGTATTGCTACCAAAATGTCTGTGAATAGCATTTACTTAGATCATTGTTTTGCCAACGTTTCTTCTTGTCAAATGTAATGCACATTAACATATGAAACTGCTTTAGCTGTCTCAAAAAGTTTGCTATTTTCAATATCATTCCTTTTTTCATAACAATTTCACTTAGGAGCTACAAGTTATTTAGGTTCAGAAGCAGGAATCAGTTCAGTTCAGTCCAGTCACTCAGTCATGTCTGACTCTTTTTTTTTTTTTTTTAAATTTTACATAATTGTATTAGTTCTGT
>NW_011493721.1:8335-12535 GCF_000754665.1 Bison bison bison | reverse complement strand
AGTCAAAGCTATGGTTTTCCCAGGAGTCAGATACAGATGGAAGAGCTGGACTGAAGGCTGAATGCTGAATTGATCTGTTTGAACTGTGGTCCTGGAGAATGGAGAAGACTCTGGAGAGTCCCTTAGACTGCAAGGAGATCCAACCAGTCAATCCTAAGGGAAATCAACCCTGAATGTTCAGTGGAAGAACTGATGCTGAAGCTCCAATAATTTGGCCACCTGATGGGAAGAGTCAACTTACTGAAAAAAACCCTGATGCTGGGAAATATCGAAGGAAGGAGCACAAGAGGTGACAGAGGACAAGATGGTTGGATGGCATCAGCAACCCAATGGAATGAATTTGAGCAAGCTTCAGGAGATGGTGGACAGGGAAGCCTGGTGTACTGAAGTTTATAGGGTCACAGGGAGTCAGACATGACTGAGCAACTGAACAATAAAAGCCAAGCAGGGTCTTTATGTACAGCTGGCTGAACCTCAATAGGGCTTTTTTGAATTTCTGGAGGTGGGTAGAACATAATTTTTAGCTAGATCCCTTGCTGCAACACGTCTGGAGTAGTTTGTGTTCATAGTCAATCTTCTTTGTAGTTTTTCTGGGTGGCACTTGGGAGTCAGTGTTCCTCACAATGATGGATGCTGTCTCTCCTAGGGAAATCAACTCAGTCTCAGCTGAACTGAAGTTTGGACCATGACCTCTGTTTCAGTAGGCAACCCTTGCAATTGTTCTGGCTTTTTGAATGATTGATGATTATTGGTTTGATGCTCTGTATTTTCCTTCGACTTCAATAACTGTAGTAGGCACTTGGAACATGGAAAGACCCTCTTGTTCCAGTGCCTCCAAGTGTGATTTACGAAGGATATCACCAGTTTGAAAAATTTGAGGCAAAACAGACAAAGCAAATTGTTTGTGTTTCCATGCCATGTTCTAAAATTTGCCTCTATATCAGCAAAGGCTGAAGATCTGTAATTGCAAACGTGGCATTCATAGGGCATTTCGCCAGGTTTGTGACTGTCCTTCATGTGCTGTAAGAGAACCTGATGTGTTTTGAAGGACAATTCACAGATTTTACAGAACATGGAGGGCTCCCCAGAAGTGTGGCCACTTTAAATGTGATACTGCAGCTGGAATGGGCTGGGAAACTGGCGGTTGCAGTGCTGGCCAGTAGTGTGGATTTCCTAGCTGTCACCCTTCTGCTTCTCAAACTCCAGATGGTTCCTCACCTGGGTCATAAACTTGACATTTTTTAGAACTCTCAAGCAGCTGAGGCTTGTGAGTCACACAGCTCAGCTGAGGGCTGTGAGTCACTCAGCTCAGCTGAGGCTGTGTGAGTCTTCTGTTCTGGCTGCCTATCTCTTGTATGCTATCCATAGTAAAAGTCATCAAGTAGCATGATCAGATTTTGTTTCTTGGGACCAACAATCTTGCTCTGACTTGCTAGAGTCAAAAAGTCTGTTTTCTCCAGCCCTTCCAAACTACATGTGCTGTCTGGATCCATAAGACTGAAGCATGCCTGGTCATTTACGTGAATCTGTGAAAATGGTGTCTCACCATAAACATGGCTTGGTGAGGTCAAGAGACCTTCCAAGGTCATAATCATATTATTTGTAGAATAGACTCCTGGAGGGGCCATGGTGAATTCAGGTCCCCCTGGGATTCCATTTCTGAGTCTGGTCACTCTGTTCAAAATGTTAGAAATGACTGGCTTTGAACTTGAATCCAGGTGTCACTCTCTGTGGTTTTAGTTAACCCTGAGGGTTGTTCTCTGAAAATATTAAATGGAAAATTCCAGAAAGAAATAACTCATAAATTGTAAATTGCATGTCATTTTGAGGAGTGTGATTGGAATCTCACACCATCCTGCTTCCTCCTGCCCAAAATGTGAATCGTTCCTTAGTCCTGCACATCCCACTCGGTTGTTACTCGTTTACCACAATGACTGTTGAGATGTCACAGAGCTGTGACCAAATCACCCTTATTTTACTCAATAATGAACCCAAAGCATATTAGAGTGATGCTGGCCATTTAGACATGCTAGAGGGAATCCATTAAGTGCTACATTTAAGTGAAAATATCAAAGTTCTCAATTTGATTAAAAGGAGAAAAGTTGCATGCTGAGGTTGCTAAGATCTGTGGTGAATGTGAAGAAGAGAAAAGAAATCTGTATTAGTTTTGCTGTTAAACCTCAAACTGCAAAAGGTATGGCCACAGAGTGTAGTAAGTGCTTGCTGCTGCTGCTGCTTCTGCTGCTAAGTCACTTCAGTCATGTCCGACTCTGTGCGACCCCATGGACTGTAGCCCACCAGGGTCCTCCAGGAAGCACTGGAGTGGGTTGCCATTTCCTTCTCCAATGCATGGAAGTGAATAGTGAAAGTGAAGTCACTCCAGTTGTGTCTGACTCTGTGCGACCCCATGGAGTGTAGCCCACCAGGGTCCTCTGTCCATGGGATTTTCCAGGCAAGACTACTGGAGTGGGGTGCCATTGTGTTTAGGGTGAAAAACATCACTAAATTAGTACAATAATATATTTTACATGGAAACTTTCACAAAACTTCTATAAAAGTATACTGTTATAATTGTTCTATGTTATTATTACACCTTCCCTGGTGGCTTAGATGGTAAATTGTCTGCCTACAATTCAGGAGACCCGGCTTCAATCCCTGGGTCGGGAAGATCCTTCACAAAAGATAATGGCAACCCACTCCAGAATTCTTGCCTGGGAAATCCCATGGACAGAGGAGCGTAGTAAGGTGCAGTCCAAGGGGTTGTAAAGAGTTGGAAACAACTGAGCGACTTCACTTTCACTTTCCTGTCATTATTAGTTGCCAATCTCTTACTGTACTTTTATAAAATAAACTGCATCACAGGTATGTTTGTATAGCAAAAACACCATGTATATAGGGTTTGATACTATGTGAGGTTACAGATATCCACTGGGGGTCTTGGAACTTATTCTCTGCAGATGAGTGGTGATGATTCTATTTCTTTCAAAAGACAAAATTAGTACTTGATTGAATCATTGGCTGAAACATTGAGATAACTATTAACACCCTTATTTTATACATAAGGAAACATCTCAAACTCAGTTAAGTGACATGACAGTTTTAAACTTCCTTCCCCAGTCCCCACTTTTGCCTTTCTCCCCATGATGGCCCCAGTGCTCCTGTCAAACTCTACAGGAGAGCTGGTAGGTGCCATTTTGCTATAGATCTCCAATAGCACTCAGAAATGCTGAACAACATAAAATGTCTAAAAGAGCCCCCATCTGTCCCTTGGGGGTGTCCCTCACTCCCTCCACTCTGAGTCCAGAAGGCATCGGACTCTATTCATGGATCAAAAATATATAAAAAAAAATCCAGAGAGTTCTAATAACAAAACTTGAACCTGCCTCATGCTGGAAAATATATATATATATAAAAATGTAATATATATATATATATATATATATATATTTGTGTACTTGAAACTATTTACAGAGCATTGACATTGTATTAAGTATTATAAGGAATCTGGGGATGATTTAAAGCATGTGGGAGCATCCCCTTAAGTTACATGCAAATCCTACACCATTTTATATAAGAGACTTGCACTGCCATGCATTTTGGTATCTGTGGGTGCAGGGTTCCTGGACCCAATCTCCCAAGGGCACCGAGGAGAGAGGACGGGGCCTTCTCAGGACTTCTGCTGCTCTCCCTGCCTAGGATGCTGTCTCAAGTACCATCACCCAGCTCCTGATCTGTCACGGTCCACAGTTTGTCTGCCAAGCTTGCCCGACCATGATGTCAGAAATTACAGCCTTCTCCCACTCACATGCCATATTCAACTCCAGAGCTATTGGGTTGCTATATTTTTGTTTCTAGAACAACATGTGGCATCTGTCAGTGTTATATGTCTGCTACAAAAATAAACAGTAACTGTTAATAATACAATCATCTATCTGTATCACAGGCTCGACCCACTAATTCCTGGATCCCCAGGTACTTACACTTGATCTTAGCCAAAAGGCTGAGAAGCAATTTTTCCTAGCATTTCATGAAATCCAAATCTTAATGATTTAAAACCATCACACAATGGAGAAAGTCAGCCAGTATGTAGCTGGATGATGACAGGACCAGTTGTAGTCCTGTGGCGGATTCATTTTGATATTTGGCAAAACTAATACAATTATGTAAAGTTTAAAAATAAAATAAAATAAAAAAAAAGAT
>NW_011493721.1:0-6908 GCF_000754665.1 Bison bison bison | reverse complement strand
TTTCATAAGCAGAATCCAGCCTACTAAATTCGTGTAGCAAGCCACTAATGCTATGCTAGCTGCCTTATATAGGCAAATGGTTTAGAAAGGGATTGACAA
Source organism: Bison bison bison (assembly GCF_000754665.1). Lineage (NCBI taxonomy): Eukaryota > Metazoa > Chordata > Mammalia > Artiodactyla > Bovidae > Bison > Bison bison. The sequence continues at coordinate 6,809 of NW_011493721.1, read as the reverse complement.
ATTGGCATGCCTCCTGTTTGTTTTTTTCTCCCAACCAGAAAGGTAAGAATGATTTTTATGTTTTAGTTTTTGTTTTTTTTTTTAACTTTTAAAAATACGTTTAATATTTTTACTTTTTTCTTTTATTTGGGGGAAACGAACATTTTGTGACATGTAAAAATTATATGATGTCTAAATTTCAGTGTCACAAATAAAGTTTTATTGGAACACAACTGTGATCATTTGCCACTGCACAAGGTTGTTTCACACTGCTAATGGCAAAGACTGAATGACCCTTAATTTCTGGTTACTTTCTAGCCCTTTATAGAGAAATTTTGCAGACTCATGACTTCAGAGAACAAAATGAAGTATTCCAAACCCCATGGCTCACCAGCTGCTGATGTCCAGTTGACTCAGTGAAGCTAAACATATCCCATTCTGAGCCCCAGTGGCGGGTGAAGCTGGAGTGTTTTTGTCTCCACGTCCCAGAGAGATTTCTCTGGAAATACCAGCACCACTTCCTGTGTCCAGTGTCCATGAACCCTACTTGGCTCTCCAAAACAGTGAGGCTGTTTCAGGAGATTCCAAGTCTTTTAAAGCCCATTCTAACCCAATCCATAGTATCCAACCCGGGCTCCAATCAGGTTTCTGAAACACTTTTCCCCCATCGGATCTTTCAGCTAGAAATCTTTCTACCAAATTGCTAGAGAGAGGAAAGAATGTGGATGGGGCTTCAGGGCTCCACCCAGGGGCTGTTGTCCAGGTCTCAGGGTGGTGAGAGTCTCCACTTCTCTCTCTGGCATCCAGAGGCCCACCACTTTATCTCCAATTTATCTGCATCTTTAGTTATTTGGGGTTCAATAGCTTAAGGGCAGGGGAAGGCGGTCTACACAGCTATTCCAACAGAGCTCAGGCTGATATCAGGAACCTAAAAAGGCAGGGGTCCTCTTCCAATGCCAGAAAATTCACCAGCTGCAAACAGCAAACCCCTGTATTCTTCCAGGGGCAAGGGGGATAGGTTGGGGGGGCAGAGCGGGCAAGGTGAGGAGGGCAGGAAGCAAGCTTACTCTCAAGTGATCTGCACTTGAAGATTCAGCACCTGCTGGATTCCTGGGGTCCTCATCATGGATTTCATGCTGAACTCCAGGAGCTTGATCTAGGCAAGGGCTCATGCTTTCTAAAACTATGTCGGGGTGCTAGGTCACAACCTGGTCCCCCTCCTTCTCCCTTCCTCCCTCATTCCCCCTCTTCTCTCTCCTTCCCTTTTGCACCACCTAGATTATATCTCAAGCTTTCCCTCCCACTGCCTTTACAGCCTTATGCACACAGATTCTTAGGAGGAGGGAGGGTTTTAGAGAAGAAATATGTGTATTTCCATTTCTTATAAGGTAACAGTCACTGAATTAGAAAAAAAAAAATGAAGTTCAATAATGAACGTGATCTCAAGCGCTATAAACAGATATAACATCAAAAATACCGTTCTTATCAAATCAACATGTGTTCACCTGAAATTTATAAAATATATGTCCATTACATCTCAATGAAACAGAAAGAAAAAAAAAAAACAAAACCTGACCATTAGAAAGAGATCATTTTATACTCTTTTAAGATGGTTAATGGTGAATGCTGTGTCTAGTTGCTCAGTTGTGTCTGACTCTTTGTGACCCCATGGACTGTAGCCAACCAGGCTCCTCTATCCATGGAATTCTCCAGGCAAAAATACTGAAGTGGGTTGCCATGTCTTTCTCCAATGCTGGTGAGTATGAAAACCCAAGGCTAGGGAATGCCCTGGTGGTTCAGTGGTTGAGAATCTGCCTTCCAATGCAGGGAGCATGGGTTTGATCCATGATTGGGGAAATAAGATCCCACAACACAGAGGGCAGTAGAACCCACAAAGGATGCTGCATGCCATAACTAATACCCAAGGCACCCAAATAAGTAAATAAAAATAAATATTAAAAAAAAACTCTATGCTATTTACATTCTTCTGGATATATTTGAAAGCATGATATTAACAGTTTTATTTATTTATGGAAGCACCATGAGACTTCCTTCAGGATCTTACTTTCCTGTCCAGGGGCTGACCCAGGTCACCAGAGTGAAAGCATTGAGCACTAAGCACTGGTTTCCCAGAGAATTCCTAGTTTTATTTACTTAAAGGGTTTATTCTTATTGTATGCAAAAGCTACATCCTTTGCAGTGTTTACACTTACAACAAAAACATTTTGGGTGTCAATTATAAAATGTTTGCAAAAACTTAAGGGAAAGAAAGGAAAAATTTGACTACTTATTTATGCTTCTAGGCTTCCCTGATGGCTCAGACAGTAAAAAATCTGCTTGCAGTACAGGAGACCAAGGTTTGATCCCTGGGTCAGGAAGACATCCTGGAGAAGGGAAAGGCTAGCCACTCCAGTATTCTTGCCTGGAGAATTCCATGTACAGAGGAGCCTGTAGAGCTATTATCCATGGGTTTGCAAAGAGCCGAACACAACTGGCCAACTAACACGTTCATTTTCATATGCTTCTTGAAATTGCTCAAATTTCAGAATCACCTGGGACATTGTTAAACATAGAGATTCCAGGGCTGCATATCACATCTAAGAAACTCAGATTGCCAGAGGAGAGGGCCTGGGAATCTGAAAGTTCAGTGTTTGCCGCACTTGATTCTGTAGTGAAGTGAATCCCAGGGTGTAAAATCCTCCAATACTTTGGGAAAGATTGATCTCTGGTGTCGCAGAGGTATAGAATCCACCTGCTAATGCAGGAGACCTGGGTTCAATCTCTGAGTTGCAAAGATCCCCTGGAGGAAGAAATGGCAACCCACTCCAGTATTCTTGCCTGGGAAATCCCATGGACAGAGGAGCCTGGCAGGCTACTGTCTATGGGGTCACAAAAGAGTCAGACACAACTTAGCAATGAAACCACAACAATGAAAGTGAAAGTCGCTCAGTGGTGTCTGACCCTTCATGACTCCATGGACAATACAGTCCATGGAATCCTCCAGGCTAGAATACTGCAGTGGGTAACATTTTCCTTCTCCAGGGGATCTTCCCAACCCTGGGTAAAGCCAGGTCTCCCATATTGCAGGGAGCTATATCAATCCCAGTTGAGCTACAAGGGGAGAACAACAATAAAAAACATGTTTAAAATACCCAAGAATCTACTCTTTCAGGAAACCCTGAGGGTGGAGGGTCAAGAATTCATTTTTTCATCATTGGACACATTGACCACCTGCCTTGGGAGGAGCAGGTTTTTGGTAATTCAATACACCAATCACATGTTGTTGCTTGAGCTGGGAGCTTCATTCTCCCCACACCCTTCAGAGATTCTAGGACTCCCACACATTCTCTGAGAGCTTCTAGATGTCCTTCATATTGAAAGAAGTTAGGGTATAAGCAAAGCCAAGCGATCTGGGTCCAAACTTCTCAATTTGGGCCACACTTTCAAATCTTCTGGGCTGTGCTTCTTAACCCTCAGTGAATCTAAGGAATTGCTATGTGTTTTGCCCAAAAACACATTCTTGTCCAACAGTTGTACGTCTGAGTTTCTCACAAGCTCCAGGTGTTGCCCAGGCTGCATAAGGTGTCATATTAAACAGTGAGTATTAGAGAGCTTTTGAAAAGTACTGATGTTCTGGTTGACTCTGCCAATCTTACTCCATACCCACAGAATCAGTATCTCCAAGAATTGGACCAGGGAGTCAATGTTATTAAAGGTCTCAGACATTTCTAAGGAGCAGGTATATTGCAAATGTGCAGCCAGGCAAATCACCCCACCATCAACCCTGTTTTGGGCTTTACTGTGTCCTGAAAATTCCGTATGTTGAGGGGACTTTCACAGTGATCCAGTGGCTAAGAATCTGCACTTCCAGTGCAAGGGGCTGGGCTCCAGTCCCTGGTCAGGGGACTAGATCCCACATGCTGCCAGGAAGACCAAAGCCCCCATGTGAAACAACTAAGACCTGGTGCAGTCAAATTAATTAATTAATTAAAAATATATCTGTAGAAGTCCTAGCACCCAACACTTTGGAATGTAACCATATTTGGAAATAATACCTTTAACAAGGTGATTAAGTTAAAACAAGGTCGCTAGGGTGGGCCCTAGTCCAATCTGATGGTTCTCCATATAAAAAGAGAGAGGGGAATTCCCTAGCAGGCCAGTGGTTAGGGCTCAGAACTTTCACTGTCAAGGGCCCAAAGTCAAATCGTGGTCTGGAAACTAAGACCCAGAAGGGAAGCATCACAGCTAGCAACAAAAAAAAAAAAAAAAGAGGAAATTAGGACACAAAAGACATCAAGGATGCTTGGACATAAAGGGACAGGAGGACACAAGAATGCAGCTGTTTATGCATCCAGGAAAGAGACCTCCAGAGACACCACACTGTCAACACCTTGATTCTGGGCTTCGGGCCTCCAAAACTGGGAGAAAACAGTTTTTTGTTGTTTAAATCTGTGGTATTTCTGGTGGCGACCTTAGTACCCTAACACATTCTTTAGATCGGGAGTCCATAGAGAGGGCTCACCTCAAGGACAGGCAGGATGTACACAGGTGATGACTCAGCTCCCTCGTGACTCCCACCCATCAACAAATGCCCACCCACCCAGATTTTCCAGGAGGAAGCCTGCTCCTGTGAAACACTTCTTGCAGACCATTGCTGCTAAAGGTCTCCACCCAACTCTCTTTCTGGCCCCAACATCTTTTACTTCTCTTCTAGACTGTGAGGGACAGAACCTTGAAAACAGAGTGAGGCCTGTGCTCAAACCATCCTGGATGTGAAAGGGAGTATGTCTTTTAATTAAAAAAAAAAAAAAAAGGAATAAAACCCCACAGCTGTCAAGCAGAATACAATGAAGCGTATCACCAGATGTACCAAAAAGCCTTCATACATTAGGTTAGGAAAAAGCAGAGGACATGAGTTCAATCTCTTCTGCAGGTAAGGTTTCCAGGAATGAGGACAGCATGATTTCTGTAGATGGGTTGAGAGCAGATGAATTTATTGAAAGGCATTTGAGTCTGTAGCCAGGAGAGGAATATGAGTGGAGGGGGTATGTCATCCTTCATTTCTCTCTACCTCCAGAAGTTTCTATGATATGGGCCATGATCACAGGGCTCCCAGAGATCAGGGAGAGAGGAATGTTTGGTGACTTCATCAAAGCCTGACGCATAGAAGCTGCCTTTCAGAAGCCAACATCAGATTTCTGGGCCATCTGTCAGGCTCAAGAAATGACCTACTAGGAACTCTCTGGTAGTTCTGCAATGGTTAGGACTCTGTACTTTCACTGATGAGTGCATAGATTCTATCCTTAGTTGGGGTTAGAAGCTGCAAGCTTCATAGGCTGGCCAACAAACAAAACAAAAAAAGAAAGACAGACATGACCTATTCCCACTTTTCCTTCCATGGACAACTGCAGGGTCAACTCCAGTGCAGGTCCATTGCTGTGGTCAGGGAGGAAGCTCCCCGAGGCTTGTGACCATGGAGAGACATGTGATCAGCCTGAGTGTCCACCAACAGGGCTGGGCACCTCACACCAACTGAGCACCTGGTACCCAGTAGGAGATCAGCCCTACAGATAAGGGCTGTATGAGAAGTGGACTCTACAAGGTGGCCAGAAAGCACACCTTTCAAGAGGGCACTAATCCAGGTGGCCAGCCTCTTCCGACTTTATCCATCTCTAGGGGAGAGCCAGGCATTTCCATTGTTCTCACAAACCTTTTCCTCTTCTACTCTCCCTGGGACATCTTTATATCAAGAGATTGTTGTTGTTCATTTGCCCAGTTGTATCTGAAACCCCATGAACTGCAACATGCCAGGTCTTGCTGTCCATTACCATCTCCTGAAGTTTGCCCAAGTTCATGTCTATTGCATTGGTGATGCCATCCATCCATCTCATTCTCTATCACCCTCTTCTCCTTCTGCCCTCAATCTTGCCCAGAATCAGAGACTTTCCCAGTGAGTCAGCTGTTGCCATCAGATGATCAATATAGTGGACCTTCAGCTTCAGCATCATTCCTTCTAACAAGCATTCAGGGTTGATTTCCCTTAAGATTGACTGGTTTGATCTCCTTGTTGTCCAAGGGACACTCAGGAGTCTTCACCAGCACCACAACTCGAAGGCAAAAATCTGTGGCACTCTGCCTTCTTTGTGGTCCATCTCTCACAATCGTACATGACCACTAGGAAGACCATAGCCTTGACTATAGAGACTTTGTCAGCAGAGTAATGTCTCTGCTTTTCCACACACTAAGTTTTTCACAGCTTTCCTGACAAGAAGCAACTGTCTTTTGATTTCATGGTTTCAATCACCATTGCAGTGATTGCACAGGCCAAGAAGAGGAAATCTGTCAGTACTTCCACCTTTTCCCCTTTTATTTGCCATGGAGTAAGGGACCAGATGCCACAAACTTAGTTTTTTTTAATACTTGGTTTAAGCCGGCTATTTCACTGTCCTCCTTGATCCTCACCTAATCAGTCCAGAGCGTCTGGCTTCTTGCTACTTCTGCTCTCAGTTCGAATTCGCTTAGTAAGAAATCGTAAAAGGATGGTTTCACAGGTTAAATGCAAGGGTGGTACAGAGAGGGACTGAACCTTAATGGACCATGACACATTGCAAAACTCAATGACAACTTGCACCACCTGCTTACCCACATTATTAAATGTAAAGTGAAAGTGTTAGTCAGTCCTGTCTGATTCTTTGTGACTCCATGTACTGTAGCCCAACAATTCCATAGGCTCCTCTACGGAATTATCCAGTAAAGAATACTGAAGTATTTATCCAAATCTATAAAATAAAACTAACAGTATATTACATTTAAAATACAAACAAAAAATA
>NW_011493720.1:10187-11227 GCF_000754665.1 Bison bison bison | reverse complement strand
AATCCTAAAGGAAATAAGTCCTGAATATTCATTGGAAGGACTGGTACTGAAGCTGAAACTCCAATACTTTGGCATAGATGTGAAGAGCTGACTCATTTGAAAAGAGCCTGATGCTGGGAAAGATTGAAGGTGGGAGAAGGGGACAACAGAGGATGAGATGGTTGGATGGTATCACCAACTCTATGAACATGAATTTGAGTGAACTCCAGGAGTTGGTGATGGACAGAGTGGCCTGGTGTGCTGCCGTCCACAGGATTGCAAAGAGTCGGACATGACTGAGCAACTGAACTGAACTGATTGATCACTTATGAAGTTGAGTACATTTTCCCTAGTTTATTGTCTATTTGGGTTTTCTTTTTTATGAAACATTGATTCTAATAGTTTTGCCAATATTTCTACAGAGCTGTCTTTTTGTCTTTGTTGAAGTTACTTTCACGTTTTGCATATTAACCCTTTGTTAATTTTATATGTTACCAATAACTCTACCAAACTTGAGCTTGTACTTTACTCATTTTATGATATAACTTGATGAACAGATGTTCTTAATTTTTAGTGATGATGAGTTCTAGCAACATTTTGTATTACATGTGTGTGTGTGTGTGTGTGTGTGTGTCTTGTTTAAGAAATCCTTGCTTGCCTTATGATCATTACAAAATTATGTTTTATGTCCTAAACTTTTCAAAATTTTACTTTTCAGATTTGAGATTTTAATCTACCTGCACTTCATTGCTGTGTCTGACTACATGTTGGAGTCCTTTTTATGTGTATATGAATTGCCCTGAAAGCATTTACTGAAAAATACATTATTTTCCCCTAGTTTGTTTTCAAAATGCACCATACATGTGTCCATATATGTAAGAATATGCTTCTGGATAGAGTTGTATCCCATCCTACTGGTCTATCTTTGTGTAATTATCACACTGTCTTAATTACTATAGTTTTGTAATGAGTCTTAGTATATAGCAAGATCACATCCTCCATATTGTTCTCCTTTTTTGATAAAGATTGGCTATTCTTGACCCATGGCATATCCTGTTAAA
>NW_011493720.1:9145-10087 GCF_000754665.1 Bison bison bison | reverse complement strand
GCCTACTTCAGTTGTTAGCACATCCAGTGCAATGTAGAATGGATACAGTGGCAGTAGCTCTCCTTGTATTGTTAAAAATATGAAAGGTAGAACTTTCATTATATATTTACATTTATTAAGTTTATTTTATAATGATCTTGTATTTTGCAATCTTGTTCTAATATTAATAGATTTTTAGTTGATTCTTTAGGTTTTTCTGTATAAAAATCATGTTATCTGCAAATATAGTTTTACCTCTTCTTTTCCAACTTGTATGTTTTTATTTCATTTTCTTGTCTAATTTTTCTGGCTACAACCTGCAGTACAGTGTTGAATGGAAGTAGCAAAAGCAAGCGTCTTAATTCCTGAACCTAAGAAGAAAACATTCAGTATTTTGACATTAAGTATAAAGTTTCTAGTGGAATTTTTGTTGATACCATATATCAGGGACATGAAGCTACTTTTTATTCCTACTTGATTGAGTGTTATTTTCATGAAAGCGTGCTAGACTTCCTCAAATGCTTTTCTGCAACTATTGAATAGATTGTATGATTTTTCCTGAATTCTGTTATTATGATAAATTCCATTAATTGATTTATTGAATAATAAACCAACTTTGCATTCCTGGGATAAGTCCAACTTGATCGTGGTAAAAATCCTTTTTATTTGCTGCTGGATTCAGTTGGTGAGTATTTCATTGAAAATTTTTGCACCTATTTTTCATAGGGAATATTTATCTGTAGTTTTCTTGTGATATATTTGTCTGGGTTTGGAATCATTATTTGACTCATATAATAAGTTAAGAAATATTCTGTACTATTTATGGTAAGATTTTGACAGATGGGTAGTATTCTTTTAAAGTTTTTGATGTGCTGTGCTTAGATGCCCAGTCATGTCTGACTCTTTGTGACCCCATGGATTGTAGCCCACCAGGCTCCTCTGTCCATAGGGATTCTCCAGGCA
>NW_011493720.1:5571-6834 GCF_000754665.1 Bison bison bison | reverse complement strand
TTTGTCATAGCAGCTTTGTGTAATGACTAATAGCTTCTTTGTGGAGAAGGAATTGTTCATGGCCAATAGTGGAATTGGGAAAATCCATTTGGAAGCTATTGCAGTAATTCAGAAGATAGATAGATGATGGTACTTGAAATAGGATGGTGGTAATAAATGTTGAGAGAAGTGGATGGAATGGTGATATGTTTGAGAGATAAAGGTAACATGAACTGCTGAAAGGTGGAATCTGGGATTGAGGGAGAATAATGAGTAAAGAATCAGTCTAAGTTTTCTAGCTATTGATTGAAATGAGGAAGTATAGATTGGGAGACCACAAAGTTGTGCGGGTGGTTTGAATAAGCAGTAAAATCAAAAGAAGCAAGGGAGAGAAAATTGATCAATAAGTTGTCCTCTCTTCTGTAAAACTTTCCCTAATTTCCTGGGCAGAATTAGTTATAAGCTTTATATATTTTCATGGCATTTTTGTGCATGATTTCATAAGAACATTTATCAAATTGAACTAAATTTTTCAGTTGTATATCTCCTTGAGTGCAACAGACCTTGTAAGCATTCATCTTCACACCTCTAGGTTCTATCAAAGTTTTCAAGGACATATTAGATACTCAACAATTTTATTTCCTTTTTTTTTGAAGCAGTGTTAGTAGTAATGCTAAGGGTAATTTTTTTTAAATTTTATGTCTATTTTTGTTAATTTTTCTTTGCTTTTCCTTTTTAATTTTTTGGAAGATTTGGCATACATAAAATAATAAGATTTTGGCACACATAAAAAATGATTATATGGTAGAGATGATCATAAATGATACATTTCTTCATCTTTGCACTTTCTACTTTGAAAATAATATTTAATTAGAAGTATTGATAAAGTAGTAAGGATTAATTTGGAAAATGGAAATAGCAGTCACTTCATATGTGTGGCTATAATGAAACAAAGCAAACCTAGAATTTGAAGTTATTATTAATATATATACAACTACATTAATTTGAATGAACTAGAAGGCATTTACGTAAGTTGTATAATTGAAAAAGCTCATGGAAAGCAGAAGGATGGCAAACTCTGGATTCTACTGAGTTTGAAGCTGATATTTTAAAAGACGACAATTTAGCAGTGGGTTTTCTGATAGATTTCAGTTATGAGAGGCCTGTGAAAAATGCTTGAGGAAGTAACTTCAGGCAAAAAGGGATAAAGTCTGAGGAGCCAAAATACAAGCTAAGAAGTACGAACTTGGTTATTTTAAACAAAAGTAAAATACTTCAGAAATA
>NW_011493720.1:5060-5471 GCF_000754665.1 Bison bison bison | reverse complement strand
TGTCAATTCTTCAATGCTCAGCTTTCTTTATAGTTCAACTCTCACATCCATAAATGACCACTGGAAAAACCATAGCCTTGAACAGATGGACCTTTGTTGACAATGTCTCTGCTTTTTAATATGCTGTCTCAGTTCTGTTCAGTTCACTCAGTCGTGTCTGGCTGTTTGCGACCCCATGAACTGCAACATGCCAGGCCTCCCTGTCCATAGCCAACTCCCGCAGTTCACCCAAACTCATGTCCATCGAGCCAGTGATGTCATCCAGCCATCTCATCCTGTCGTCCCCTTCTGCTCCTGCCCCCAATCTCTCCGAGAATCAGTCTTTTCCAATGAGTCAACTCTGCATGAGGTGGCCAAAGTACTGGAGTTTCAGCTTCAGCATCACTCCTTCCAATGAACACCCAGGACTGA
>NW_011493720.1:3783-4960 GCF_000754665.1 Bison bison bison | reverse complement strand
GATAGATGGGGAAACAGTGGAAACAGTGACTGACTTTATTTTCTTGGGCTCCAAAATGACTGCAGATGGTGACTGCAGCTATGAAATTAAAAGACACTTGCTTCCTGGAATAAAAGCTATGGCCAACCTAGACAACATATTAAAAAGCAGAGATGTTACTTTACCAACAATGGCCCATCTAGTCAAAACTATGTTTTTTCCAGTAGTCATATATGGATGTGAGAGTTATACCATAAAGCAAGCTGAGCACTGAAGAATTGATGTTTTTGAGTTGTGGTGCTGAAGAAGACTCTTGAGAGTCTCTTAGAAAGCAAGGTGATCAAACGAGTCAATCCTAAAGGAAATAAGTCCTGAAAAGTCATTGGAAGAACTGATGCTGAAGCTGAAGCTCTGATACTTTGGCCATCTGATGAGAAGAACTGAATCTTTAGAAAAGACCCTGATGCTGGGAAAGATTGAAGACAGGAGAAGAGGGGACAATAGTGGATGTGATGCTTGGATGACATCACTGACTTGATGGACATGAGTTTGAGGCAAGCTCCAGGAGCTGGTGATGGACAGGGAAGCTTCACGTGGGCAGTCCATAAGGTTGCAAAGAGTCAGACATGACTGACTGACTGAACTGAACTAGAGGAAATGGAAAACAATAAAAAGTATATGAATAAATATACAATTACAACTTTTAGTAAGTGTCATTAATGAAACAAATAGGGTTCCATAATACAATGAAAAGAAACCACAGAATGTTTTAAACAGGGAAGTAACATGGTGTAATTTTTGTTTTTGTTTTTAAAAGGTCAAAGCATCAGATTGTTAGCTGTCTCACAATACCTATTCCTCCATTTTTTTAAATAACAAAGACTTGACTGGGCTACAGTCAACTAATGAAATTTTGATTTCCCAACTTCCCTTACATCTAGATGTGGCCATATGACTAAGTTCAGGCCCATGGAAATGGTAATATAATATAGGTCACTTTTAGGACTTCTTCTTAAAAGGAATGAGCATTCACTTTCCTGAGCTGTTTCTTTCCTCCCTATTCTCTGGCATCTGATAAAAACTTGGAGACACTGTTTTGAGCCCAGAGATGAAAGCTAAATATTGAGAACACAGAGCTGGTGTTCCAGTCTTGGACTGCTTATACCTGAAGTGTTACATGAAAGAGAAATACAGATAC
>NW_011493720.1:0-602 GCF_000754665.1 Bison bison bison | reverse complement strand
AAACTCATGTCTATTGAGTTGGTGATGACATCCAACCATCTCATCCTCTGTCATCCCCTTCTCCTCCTGCCTCCAGTCTTTCCCAGCATCAGGGTCTTTTCATATGAGTCAGTTCTTCACATCAGGTGTCCAAACTATTGGAGTTACAGCTTCAGAATCAGTCCTTCCATTGAATATTCAGCTCTGATTTCCTTTAGAATGGACTGGTTGATGTCCCTAAGATGTTAATAAATTCCTGTTTATTAATACTGCTATTGAATATAATTTACATGATTAAAATATATAGAGAGTAGCTCTCTATAGCTTAAAACTTCTCACCATAAGAAAAAAAACGTATCTATGGTATGGTGACATATGTTAACTCGACTTATTGTGGTGGCCATTTCAAAATATATTCAAATACCAAATCATGCTGTGCACTTGAAACCAATATAATGTTATATGTAATTTAATGCATGTAAAAGACTATGATATGGTAGCATTAAACTAGAAATCAATAGTAGAAAGTGTGTATATTAGTCACCCAGTTGTGTTTGACTCTGCTACCCCATGGAATGTAGCCCACCAGGGTCCTCTGTCCGTGGGATTCTCTACGCAAGAAT